>NC_080672.1:176365470-176965470 GCF_030247195.1 Topomyia yanbarensis
AGCTCAATCTAAAGGAACGCTTTGTAGTGGTGCTTTCAATTTTTATGTCTCCTTCAGATATTTATGATCTGAAATATTTTCACAGCCTATAAAATTATCCAGCATTGCTAGTTTACTGCCATAAGACAATTTGCATACACACAATGTGAAATATCGAGCATTTCAGCCAACAAGATGTAAATATAATCATCTCCGCACTAGCTAGGTCGTGCGTGAAAATACTAGACTGTTCGACTGATCTATTCTAGTCTAGTCTACAAATACACAACCAGTACACGAAAAGAAACTGGAAAATGATAGTCTCCCACTTTTCTTGTCAATATTAATGATTGTGAGACATAGGCATGTTGCACTCTCAGTACGTTTTCTAGACCAACTTTTCAGTCTACCTTTCTAAAGAATGCCGCTCACTAACTGGGCTAAACCGTCAAATGCTAAAAATCGCCGGGGGCTATTTCGATGCTAATGAATAATCAGATATTTATGCTAATTATTTTTTATAGAGGTTTTAACCTTAAGGTCATTCGCCTCTTCGGGTTAGAAAAATCTCTCATGAAAAATTCCTAACCCTATGTGCGAGGGTCGGGACTCGAACCCAGGTGCGCTGCTTACAAGGCAATCGATTTACCAACTACGCTACGCCCACCCCCGTTAATTAATAGATTACCTAAAAGAGGACAAATACTTTTCAATATTTGCAAAGCGAATAGTGTGGAGAGGTGAATAAATCGGCAATTCGATAATTTACAACCACCCTTGCTTATTAGTAATCAAATAAGCAAGGGCTAATATTTGACTTGATATGGGTTCAAGTTTTCAAGAATGAAACAGCGTGTCATTCGTTTTCGAGCTCTCCATCGAGACAGAGGTTGTTTTTCTAGTCCGTAGTTCTGTGTGTGGCGATAAAGAATAGTGTTAATCCGCATTCAGGGTTATTTTGCCAGTTCGGTTCGGTCCTCAGTCTTTTGTTCGCGTGTGAGGATTAAACAATAGCCAGCTGTATAAGCTGAATCGGTTCGTCGTTGGACACCAGTTTAAAGCTAAGTGGTTTTTGTCTTTTGTAACACATTTATTGCTTTCTTCCGTCTGTGCGGGCGCTGACCCCGTGCATTGACGTTTTCTATGGTTCCCTCTCCGGATGGTCAAATGGAAGTTGAATCGGGTTCAACTTCTAAGGCTCCCCCCCCCCCCCCCGGCCCAAATGCTATCCAGAACTCTCAACTGGTCCATTTGTGGTCTTCTTTCGGCCCAAGACTAAATCACTGAATCTTCTTCAGATTTCTAGAGACCTGACGGAACGGTTCTCGGCTGTGACCGAAATTTCAAAGGTCCGCTCGGACAAGGTAAGGGTGTTGCTAGCCAACTCAAAGCAGGCAAACGATATTGCTTGCTGTGAGCACTTTACGCGGGATTATAACGTGTATATTCCAGCTGTAAAAGTACAATCCGAAGGCGTCGTAACCGATGAGAGTTTGACGTGCGAGGATCTGCTGAAGTACGGGGTTGGCCGTTTCAGGGACCGCTTACTTCAGCCAGTGAAAATACTTGAGTGCAAACGTTTGCACTCAGTAGTAGTTGCGGGGGATGGTTCAAAAACGTACCCCCAATCAAACTCTTATCGGGTGACCTTCGCTGGTACCGCTTTGCCAAATTTCGTCCTCTTGCACAAGGTTCGTCTGCCTGTGCGTCTGTTTGTGCCGCGGGTCATGAATTGCACAAAGTGTAAACAACTGGGTCACACAGCCACCCATTGTAGCAATAAGGCCCGCTGTGGAAAATGTGGGGAGAATCATCTAGATGATTCGTGCAGTAAGCAAGCCGAAAAGTGTCCTTACTGTGCGGAGAGTCTGCATGATATCTCGGCATGTCCCGCGTACAAACTACGCGGGGATAAACTGAAACGCTCCCTTGCGGGACGATCCATACATTCTTTCGCAGAAATGTTAAAGAATGCTACGCCACCATCCTCAGCAAACATCTATACTCACTTGCCTCCTGACGAGGGCGAGGCTGGTAACCCACAAGAGGGAACATCTACTAGGATGCCTAGAAGTTATAGGAAGAGAAGGAACATTTCCTCTCGTAAAGTTCCTTGTAAAGGCCAGAAGGTGTCCCTTGACGGGGCTCCGAAAGTGACATCTATTGGAAGTGTTGCAACCAAACCGAAGCAATTAGCTTCTTGTCTCGGAGGATTAAGCTCAGAGAAGGAGTTCCCAGCACTTCCAGGAAAATCAAAAATCCCAAGTGTTCCTTTGTTTCAGTTCGAGAGTAATCACAGCACTGGAATTATAAAACTCTCTGACATAGTGGACTGGATAATAAAAACTTTCAATATTACTGATCCTATTAAAATTCTTATGTTAGCTTTTCTCCCTATAGTGAGAACATTTTTGAAGCAGTTGACTGCTAAATGGCCCCTCCTCTCAGCGATTGTATCCTTCGATGACTAACTCATCGAACAAGGTCACGGATTTGATCACTGTTCTACAGTGGAATTGCAGAAGTATCATCCCGAAAATCGATTCCTTCATAATTTTAATAAATAATTTGAGTTGCGATGCATTTGCATTATGTGAAACTTGGATAACTTCCGACATAGATCTCAACTTCCACGACTTTAATATTATTCGCCTGGATCGAGACACCCCCTATGGAGGAGTGCTTTTAGGGATCAAAAAGTGCTATTCCTTCTACAGAATTACCCTTTCCTCGATAACAGGTATTGAAGTTGTCGCTTGTCAAGTAACAACCAAAGGCAAAAGCCTTTTGCATAGCTTCCATATATATTCCCCCCAACACCGCGGTTGGGCACCGACGGCTACAAGACATTTTAGAATCCCTGCCAGCACCGCGACTAGTTTTAGGAGATTTTAACTCTCACGGTACAGCATGGGGTTGCCTCTATGATGATAACCGGTCTTCCTTAATTCAGGATCTTTGCGATAACTTCAATTTGACAATTTTAAACACGGGTGAAAAGACACGGATTCCTGCTCCTCCAGCGCGCCCGAGCGCCTTAGACTTGTCCCTTTGCTCAACATCGCTGCGGTTAAATTGCACGTGGAAGGTAATTCCTGATCCCCACGGCAGCGACCATCTGCCGATTGTAGTCTCAATCAATAACGGTTCAAGGCCATTGAAATCAATCAATATTTCGTATGACCTCACACGAATTATCGATTGGAAGAGCTATGCTGCCGCGATATCCGACAACATCGAATCTACCCAAGAACTTCCTCCGGAGGAAGAGTACAGCTTTTTGGCTGGCTTGATTCTCGACAGCGCGAATCAAGCTCAGACTAAGCCAGTACCCGGCGCGAACATACAAAAACGCTCTCCTAATCCGTGGTGGGACAAAGAGTGCTCAGACGTGTACGCGGAGAAGGCCGCCGCGTATAAGACCTTCCGGGACGACGGGTTACCCGCTAGCTATCGACAATATGCGACGTTAGAAACGCGAATGAAGAGTTTGATGAAAACCAAGAAACGTAGTTACTGGCGCCGGTTCGTTGACGGACTAACGAGAGAAACATCGATGAGCACTCTTTGGGGCACGGCCCGGCGTTTGCGAAACCGAAACAGTACTAACGAGAGTGCAGAATATTCAAACCGTTGAATATTCGATTTCGCCAAGAAGGTTTGTCCGGATTCCGCCCCGGCACAGAAGATTTACCGCGCCGCGTCTCCTCACGATAGCGCGAACGAAACACCTTTTTCGATGGTGGAGTTCTCACTTGCTCTCTTGTCGTGTAACAATAAAGCTCCGGGGCCAGACAGAATCAAATTCAACTTGTTAAAGAATCTACCTGACTCTGCCAAGAGACGCTTGTTGAACTTATTTAATAAGTTTCTCGAGGCTAACATTGTCCCACTCGATTGGAAACAAGTGAAGGTCATCGCCATCCAAAAACCAGGAAAACCAGCCTCCGACCACAATTCGTACCGTCCGATCGCAATGCTATCCTGTATCCGGAAGTTGTTCGAGAAAATGATCCTATCCCGCCTCGACAATTGGGTCGAAGCAAATGGCTTACTGTCAGATACACAATTTGGCTTTCGCAAAGGCAAAGGGACGAACGATAGTCTTGCGTTGCTCTCAACTGAAATTCAAATGGCCTATGCTAGCAAAGAGCAGATGGCATCAGTGTTCCTAGATATTAAGGGGGCTTTTGATTCAGTTTCGATCAACATTCTTTCAGAGAAGCTGCACCAGCATGGTCTTTCAGCGACTTTAAACAACTTTTTACTAAACTTGTTGTCGGAAAAGCACATGCATTTTTCGCATGGTGACTTATCGACATCACGATTTAGCTACATGGGCCTTCCCCAGGGCTCATGTCTAAGCCCCCTGTTATACAATTTCTACGTCAACGACATTGATGAATGTCTTGACAATTCCTGCACGTTAAGGCAACTTGCAGACGATGGCGTGGTGTCTGTTACGGGACCCAAAGCTGTCGATCTACAAGGACCATTACAGAATACCTTGGACAATTTGTCTGTTTGGGCTATTAAGCTGGGTATCGAATTCTCCACGGAGAAAACTGAGCTAGTTGTATTTTCAAGGAAGCGTGAACCAGCACAACTACAGCTTCTATTAATGGGTAAAACTATCGCTCAGGTCTTCACAGTAAAATATCTAGGGGTCTGGTTCGACTCGAAAGGTACTTGGGGATGCCATATTCGGTATCTGAAACAGAAATGCCAGCAAAGGATCAACTTTCTTCGTACAATAACCGGAACATGGTGGAGTGCCCACCCAGGAGACCTAATTAGGTTGTATCAAACAACGATACTGTCGGTAATGGAATACGGATGCTTCTGCTTTCGCTCCGCCGCGAGCATACATTTCATCAAACTCGTAAGAATTCAGTATCGTTGTTTGCGTATCGCCTTAGGGTGCATGCAGTCGACCCATACGATGAGTCTAGAAGTGCTGTCGGGCGTTCTCCCGTTGAAAAATCGATTTTGGGAACTCTCATATCGATTGCTCATTCGATGCGATATCTTGAACCCGGTCGTGATTGAAAATTTCGAAAGGCTTGTTGAGCTCAATTTTCAGACCCGTTTCATGTCCGTGTACTTTGACTACATGGCGCAGAATATTAACCCTTCTTCTTACAATCCCAACCGTGTGCATTTCATAAATACTTCTGAATTTACAGTTTTCTTCGATACATCCATGAAAGACGAGATTCGTGGAATTCCAGACCACATACGCCCACAAGTGGTTCCAAACATTTTTTATAATAAATTCCGAGAAGTCGACTGTTCTAAGATGTTTTATACTGACGGATCAAACCTCGAAGGGTCCACAGGCTTCGGTATTTTCAATCAAAAGTTCACTGCCTCCTACAAACTCAGTGACCCTGCTTCAGTTTACGCCGCAGAACTAGCTGCCATTCAGTATACCCTTGGAGTCATTGAAACATTACCCGCAGGCCATTACTTCATCGTTTCGGATAGCCTCAGTTCCATTGACGCTATTCGCTCGATGAAACATGGAAAGCACTCCTCGTATTTTTTGGGGAAACTACGGGAGCTACTGAGTGCTTTATCTGACAACTCTTTCCAGATTACCTTGGTATGGGTCCCTTCTCATTGCCCCATTCCGGGCAATGAGAAGGCAGACTCCTTAGCTAAGGTGGGGGCCTTAGAAGGAGACGTTTACGAAAGACCAATTTGCTTCAGCGAATTTTTCAGTATTACTCATCAGAGAACCCTCGAAAGTTGGCAAACTTCGTGGAGCAGTGGGGAGCTGGGAAGGTGGCTACATTCGATAATCCCTAAGGTATCGACGAAACCTTGCTTCAAAGGGATGGATGTGGGTCGTGACTTCATTCGTGTGATGTCCCGACTCATGGCAAACCATTACACGCTGGATGCACATCTCCGGCGTATTGGGCTCGTGGATAGTGGTATCTGCGCTTGTGGCGACGGCTATCACGACATCGAGCACATTGGCTAGGCGTGCACCGAGTACAGTTCCGCCAGGTCACGGCTAGTGGATACCCTGCGGGCCCGAGGAAGACTAACCAACGTCCCGGTTCGAGATGTGCTGGCAAGCCGCGATGTCCTCTATATGTCCCTTATATACACCTTTGTGAAAACCATCAATATACAAGTCTAACTGCCCCTTCTTATTTTCCTTATCATTCTCAGCACCCTCTTCCATCTGTATCAAAGCAGCTGTATCGATTGAGCCAACAAACACGGGACCTACGGCACGAACATAAAACGCTTAACTCGAAATGTAGCCGATCCACATCTGAGCCGTACTACGAAATCGTCTGGAAAAACCCCTGCCATCTAGAGGAGGACCACCCGGCGTCCCAGTACATGATTCCCCTGATGAAGGCCACCCGAGTATGTAATACATCCGTTGATCTCACGATGCCTGAAACTGAAATAATTTTCTCTCCCTGCCATATTTGTCTACCCTCCCTCCCCTGACTCTTATACCCAGAAGTAACACCCCTACCCCCCAACCCAATAAGCATTTAGCTCTTCTTGTCTCTTCTAGTTTTAACTATTATATTATATAATCTCGTTGAAAATGCCCAACTCTACTACCCACAAAAATAACTATAATTACGAATCTTTACAAAATTCAATCATGCCCTCTAGTTATTCCTACTTTTAAGATAGTCGTAAAAAATTGTCCCCCTTAGTTAAACATTATTTGCTCCAATAATCTCACTGATAAAAATGTCAAACCATATTGCCACAAAACCAAAATGACCCCCCTAATCTTACGAAAATAATATTATCCCCTTGTGTAGATATATAAGATAGCTATAAAATCGCATTAGTTTCATTTTAAAAAAATCAATATGTAATCCCCTAGTTTTAAGCAATTTAAAATGCAAAACAAAACAAAATTGGCACCTTTAAGCTAACGCAACGTGCCTTATCAAATAAACGATTTGAATCATCAAATGAAACAGCGTGTATTTTTGCGCAATCACTCTATCAAATCAAAAGTAAAGCCCATAAAATAGATGCACAAGCGAATTATTATTAATGCTTTGTTAATAACGTTTCTAAGTTCTTCAATCAATGCATTGTGTAGGAAAAACTGAATGTTCCTATATATATATATATATATATATATATATATATATATATATATATATATATATATATATATATATATATATATATATATATATATATATATATATATATATATATATATATATATATATATATATATATATATATATATATATATATATATATATATATATATATATATATATATATATATATATATATATATATATATATATATATATATATATATATATATATATATATATATATATATATATATATATATATATATATATATATATATATATATATATATATATATATATATATATATATATATATATATATATATATATATATATATATATATATATATATATATATATATATATATATATATATATATATATATATATATATATATATATATATATATATATATATATATATATATATATATATATATATATATATATATATATATATATATATATATATATATATATATATATATATATATATATATATATATATATATATATATATATATATATATATATATATATATATATATATATATATATATATATATATATATATATATATATACTTAAATTTTCAACGCGACTGAAAACTAACGGGATTTTCGATTGATTGACACCGGTGTAGTGGAGTGCACTGGAACTGCACCATTTTTGCACTTTCTAGCAGAAGTGCAGAAAACTGGGTATGTTCCATTGACACTTCTGCTAGAAAGTGCAAACCAGTGCACTCCACTACACCAGTGCACATAAATCGAAAATCCCACAAGAACTGAAATTGCAGCTCTTGACATCACGATACCTCTGAAGTGCATGTGTGCATAGGGTAATTTCGGGAGAGATACCGCGTCGGGTGAGCTGCCGCACTCTCTATTTCTCATATATAGCGTCACTTTTGTACGGTAATGTAATATTGCGAGATTGTGTTTCGAAGAATTACAATACTGGAGGTGCCCAAGTAGCAATTGCAACTTGTTGAAAGTTTTAAATGTTTCACAACTGCTACACAATATCTTTTATTGTTGGATATATTTGAAAAGAATTTCCACGGGTTTTTAAACTGATTGTGCAACTATGTAACTATAGAGCTGACCAATAGTGTTAAGTATGCAAACATTAATAACAATTGTGAAACTAATCAGAAACTTTGCTAACTTGCACAAACAGTCTAACAAGTTGCAAATGCCTCTTTCTTTGCCATTCCACCCTAAAACAGAACTGTCCAACTACCCAGTGCTCGACAAATGGCACAGCTATTGTTTTCATTATTTTGCTGCAATTAGGAACATGTTGCACAACATACAAACAAGGTGCGCTTTTTCCATAACATAGTTGTTACCAAGAGAGTTACAAATACTATACAGTAACAAAGCGTGCTACTTGGGTGTAGAATAATACTTATTATTAACTCATAAAAATATTATTAGTGATTGTCTGCGTCCAGTTGCATTGCAAAGTACCGAAAATTTTCAGATCCGCATTTCATCCGCATTCTGATCATGAACAAGGTTGTATATAATTTCAAAAGAAAACGCCGTCGTGCGGCATCTCTCACCTACAATTGGGAGAGACGATTCTACCAAATATTGCAGAATCGTATAATTTTTTTCATGGAATTGCTGTATATATATATATATATATATATATATATATATATATATATATATATATATATATATATATATATATATATATATATATATATATATATATATATATATATATATATATATATATATATATATATATATATATATATATATATATATATATATATATATATATATATATATATTGAAATAACATATATAATATATTTATTGTTGCGAAAAATAACTTACAAAATTTAAATATCGCGCGGGGTAGTTCTTTCTTGACCAGGGGGTGACATCCCTATGTTGATGCACAGACGTTGACAGTAGTCAACATATGGTGGGCCCAGCCACTGGGAGATGTTTATTGTTATTTATTGTTTATTTGTTGTATCTTCACCAACAGACCCCTCGGCCCCAATGGTGGTTACTTAACTAATTGTGTTTCAGAATAGATAATACTTTAGCTTTAATTGTATTCCTCGTCTTGTTGAGGTCAAAGGTCGTCGCCACACAGTTATATGGAGGGTACGCTGGAGTCCGGTAACAGGGCTCTGGCGATCATAGTTGGTTCTCCTGAACGGAACTCGCAGAAGAGAGTTATTGCGTAGAGCTCAAAGGCGGGCTTGAAGATCCAGGCTTTCGAGGATTTTAGGGCAATCCACCATGGCAGACAGTAAGTTCGAGATGAACAGGGTTCGAGAGCAGTCTCTCCGGATACCTAGAGTGTCAAGCTGTATTAACTGACATGGGTTTCTGTAAGTCGGCAGCTGAAATCTGTTTTGCCAAGGAAGATATTATAGTGCGAAAAGTAAGTACTAGAGTGAGAGAAAAAAAATGACCCCCATCGGCCTACCCCTGAGTCGATTCCTAGTCCCACCAAGAGTGTCTGCTCCAAATTTGAGCCAAATCGAACAAGTCTAGCTACCGGACCAACGTGCTTGAAGTTTGTATGGGATTTTTCGACAATTTACATGGAGAAAACCCACTTGCTCACATTTTCGCAGCTAGGTGGCACTGTATACATCAGATTTTTACCAAAAGTGAAACTTAAGAAGATAATTTTATTATCTACAACTTTGTTGAAGACTGCAAAGCGATCCGACTCCAATAGGAAAAGTTATTAAACTTTTAACGAAGTGATGTCTAAGTCAGTTCTGCATGGGGCCTAGCAGTGCATGATAGTGTATCAGTACTAGGTTCTAACAAACTAAACATTTTTATGGAATAATGGTTAGATTTAGCTGAATAGTATGTTCGGAAGAATTTTAGTACATAATACGAGTTATGTTTTGGTTAGAAAATTGTAGTTCCACATCTGACCGCATAGATGGCGCCAACACTAACTTTTCAACGAAGAGAGATAGAAATTAGGTGTCTTCTACAAAGTTGTAGAACAAGAATATTGCAGTAATTCTTCCAAACATCTCGATATTCTATCTCTCTCCGTTGATAAGTTAGTGTTGGCACCATCTATGCGGTCACAGATTGAACTAAAATTTTCTAAATGGTCATTAAAAAGCAGTTTTGGCGATACAGAGAGTGTTAGTTATATTCATTCCTTTTCCCTATATTCATTGCACAATTGAACAATATTTCTTCAAATATCATAGCAAAACACTGAAAATTGAGCCAGTTACAGCGAATCTCTAGAGGTGTCTCGTTGAAAGCTTGTTTTGCGGTTTACATCATAAGTCAAAATATACTGGACCAATCGTTTTGAAGGTTTCTATAGTTCTTCTACACAACCCCAGGTATTAATCAAGGCCTTTTTTGATATTTGAATTTTTCGTAGCATACAGAAGCTAAAATGCGATTTTCGTTAAAAAAAATCATCTAACTTGTTATTGTAAAAATAATAATTAATGATGTGAATAACTGTGCAAAATTTCAAACAATATGGTTCAGTAGTTTTTGAGTTGTGGTGTACATCGCGAGTCTCCTGAAGATTCACTGTAACTCACCTAATTTTCAATATTTTTGCGGTGAAAATTTCGGAAAATATTGCTCAAATATTGCATTATTGACTGAATAGACTCGGTACCGATAAAAAACTGTTTTGAGGACTATATTTTTTCATCAAAAATACCTACCCTCTTAATTGATTTCATCAGTAGGTGTGGAACAACGGGTAAAATGTGACGAAGATCGCCGACCACACCACCAAATCTTTGGTTATAAAAATTAAATATTCGATTGGCTCCTTTATGTGTCATTTTTCATACCCATTTAACCAAAAAATAGCCTCGCCTAAAAAGTAATTGTTTTAGGTAAAAAATCAAAATTCGACAAGGTAGTTCAAGCGTAGATTTTTTCATGAAAGCTGCAACCACAAAAATAAGGATACTACATCAACTCATTTGGTAAATAATCTCAATTGTAAATTAAATGCTACAAAGTACCTATTATACCGCCGCACGAATTGGAAAAAATGTTTTAGTGGAACATTTTTAAATACTTTTTGTTGACTGGTTGGTCTAAAAATGCCGGATTGTTGACGGTCCCTTTCTGGGTGGCGTTATCAAGATTTTTTTTATTCATAGACAAAATTTCATTCAGCAAAACAATTACAATTTTTTTAAATTAACATATGGATGGACTAGTATTTTCAGCTGCTGCACATATTAAACAAGGAATTCGCTAAATAGTATTACTCCTAAGATCACACTATCTTATTTTCGGAAGGTACTCTAAGTAAATGATTTGTTTCAAATTCGTACTACTCGTCCACCCTTCTTGCTCTTAGTTCCGAAATTATTTTCTAATATATTAATTATATAATCTGTGTAAGTCAATCCAAGGCCGATGATAGGAGGGGTAATGGCAGAATAGTCTATGCGGACCACCAAAACGCCATGGGAGAGGAACAAGGGGTGGGTTGGGGTAGGGTTAATGGATTGATGTATACTTGACGAATAATTACGCTGCAGAATGTGATGAAAAGGTGCATTGAACAGTACTACTGTTGGCTGTTCAGAAATAAATACAATAAGTTTCTCCATAAGGTTTGATAGCTAATGTATGTATTTTGTGATTATGTGATGTGTTAAAAAGTTCATTTTATCCCGTGGTTTTATCAAGTTTGTGAAACCCCAACCGTAGATGTGCGTGGAAGCTCGCGAAAAGCTCAAGCGCTTGTATGTTCACGTGTTAGTCGCGTATGCCAGAACGTATGTGATTTCGCGTATATGCATATTCGCGTGTGTTCTTGAATGATCACGCGGATCGTGAGTTTGTTGCTTAGTTTTTAGTATACGGTTCAGGTACTAGAAGATAACACTAGAGTTCCCTGTCACGTTTCCATGGAATGTGTTGTCTAATGAATATGAGCCCCATTTTTTATTGGTCCAACTGAAGACATGAATCTAGGCTGTTAAGAACGAGGGCAGGGACATCATAACGTGACCGACTCATGATCGCGCGAGCAGTGGCGAGATCGCGAGTATGTGTGGATGATTACAATTGCATGTTCGCGTTTGTGACCCGGTTTGTGAAGGCTAGCGGCGTTTGTACGTTTTGAATGAGATATTATGAGTGTATATGAGAGAATATGCAATTGATTGTGTTAGTGAGTGTTATAATGAATCTAAATTAAGATATAGTGATAAAAGGAAAAAGAACATGCCGAATTATTGTTATTGTTATTTATCAGTGTGCAATCGGGCTGTCTCAACAACCTATTTCTGCAACCTATGTGCATTAACTGTACACCTACCGTCTATCCGTCGCACTTGACAGTGTGTGCAGTGCTTTATGGTCACACCTATGACCGCGCATGAGCGTTTTGGCGGCTCAGAGGTGTCCTTCCATGTTGCTCAGGGATACATTGGTCCTATACACATCCATGCATACAGGCATACATACGGGCTTACATTCATACATACATACAAACTATTTGGCGCAAGTTTAGAGCGTGTAACGTCGTGTCATGTAGTCTGTCATCCTATGGAAAATCATCCTACCATCGCCTTGAGGTCAACGTCATATTGGCAAATTTCGCATTGAATCCGCTTCTGTCTCTTCCTAATCTCCTTTTTGTCTCCTAGGCCCGAACCGGATCAATCGACTATTAATTGAAACGGTAAACATACTAGCAGTATTATTAGTCCTTACTCGCGAATACTTTTCCTACAACTGTGCTGTTTCTTCTCTATCTTATAACATAACTCGATTATCCCTGTTCTAGTCAATATACATATTCATTACATTATGGACCAGGCAAACCCTTAATTTTTCTCTTATTATTATCCTGAGTAGCTATACCAGTGAAAATATTTTAGGATTTCGTAAAAAAGAATCTCTGCCAATAAAGGCGTAAGCAATATTTATCCACATAAAGTTTGCTCGAAACGAATGTCCGCCTGGTTCGACTCGAACAGACCACACCGACCCGAAAGGGTTGCTTATCATTTCTGAGAGCCGGTGTGCTTGATCGAGTTTAATTATCATAAGAACAAATCCTGAATAATCAACTATCTCTTAGGTGCCAGTCCTGCACTCCTTTCCTGAACTAGCCTCATACTCACGATCAAAAGAGTCGACAACTAGTAGGATCTACATGTCCCCCACTCAAGCGAATTGATCAACTTGCAAAAAGGAGCACATATCTACCAACCAGCCAAGAAGACTTCCGAATCAATGAGAATGGACCATGCCAGTCGAAGGCCACAGGCCCAGCGCCATCTCGTACAGTGTCATTGTCATTTCTCAGCCCACCCTCTGGTAGACGTTCATCCACCCATCTAGACTCTGTCAAGATGAGAACCTACAAAACCTAACTGTTCGTATGTGCTAGTCCGTTTAGATTTTGGTTTGCTGAAACGAAACAAGAAAAGCAAAATAAATGTGATTAGTGTCGTAGTTATAATAAATAAGTAAACGATTTCTCCTCTGTTGTCCGTTCCCTTGTTCGTAATCCTCCCTCCTGTTTCTAATCTGTTTGGGCCACTGGCTTTCTGTTTCCTTGGCCCTCACGCTCGAACCGCACCAATTCGTTCATATCATGGCAGGAGAAACAAATGAAAAGACAAAACAAAACAAAATGAAAATAAATGGACGTCTGCTATCTGTGCCTAAATTGATGTTGCTTCTCAGTTTTGCACGACCCAGGGGGGACTTGGCCTTGATCCCAATGCTCTGTCACCGATGTTACGTGATATATGGAATATTCTTTGTTTGGGGGCCATTCATAAACAATGTTGTACTTTTTTATCCCTGATCCGCTGATACGTCTAAAATTAATTTTTAGTTTTTATCTCGTTACGTGACGCTCTTCCCCTATTGTCAATATCCATCATCATTTATGAATGGTCCCCTGGTGATATATTTAGAGCAGACAATCCAATGAAAAACGGATTGACAGGATTTTAGTGCGCTCTTGGCGTCTTGTGTCACATCTTCATGTTTGTTATACATATTAAGAATACCAAAGCATGCGATGTGATGACCGGAAGATTAGAGAAGCAACTCCTCCCCTTCCCCCAAGAACATGCCGAATTAAAAGAAAAAAATGAAGACATTAAGTAGAAGCGTATAAATTGACTGATTTTTTTTTGGTTTACATGAGTAGTGGAAAAGCAAACTAATAGAAGAAAAACAAAAACAGACAAATGAAGTAGAAGAAAAGAACGGGAGGGACGTATTCTAAGTTGCTTATATTTGGGAACATAGCCGATTTATTTGACGGTTTGGTTCGCGTGGATGATGGTTCTTCAAAATTACTAGGCACATTTTGAACATTTGACTTGATATGATCCCAATACTTTGGATAGTTCACTTAAATTTTAAATTCAATACATTGTGCAATTGAATGATGTTTACTTTAGATTTGGGTTTAAATTGGTATGATCCGAGTACTTTGGCTAATCGCCTTAATGCATTGTGCAAATTGAATGATATTTAATTTAGATTATATGTAATGAACCATCAACTATAGGATGCTGCATCGGTCTGGATCTAGTTGAATAGATAGCAAAAATAATTCAATCTTCCAGTCGTCAGGGTATCCCTTCGCTTCTATCCACCAACTGAAGCACGCGCCGTGTTGCTAATAGATTCTAGGGGCCAACAGAATCCAAGGTCCCCAAGCTACAAATCCCTAAGCATAAAAATTTGCAGTCTAGAGCCCACGGACGTATAACACGATTATGACTTTATAAACTGAAACGTTTTCAGTAAGAATCTTGGTGTTGGACAAATGTGCAATTGTCAAAATATATATCACAAAATCAAAATCGTAACAAAATTTCAACAAATTCTGCAGCATCAACAATAAGTTCAGAACATTAATGAACATGTTATAGCTGGCAACATAAATGACCATTTGGTGACAAAAGATGTTATGAAATAACCTTGATGTTATCTATGTTCAACCAGTGCAACAAAAATAACTTTAATGTTTTCTCGTTGCAACATAGTTCGGACTTAGACGATTAAAACTAGTTGCGATTTGCTACTTGGGTGACAGAGTTGCCAGTCTTCTTGATATGTAGTCGTCGCTAAAAGGGAACTTTTTCAGCCTGGCGCTCTTTGAGATCGAGTGATGTTGCAAAAATGGCAAGGCTAGTGTAAATTCGCATTCAGAATCATTTGTCACTGGGAGCAACATGAATACATCAATCGATTTTTGTTAGGAACAAATCACGCGAAATTCTATGCATTGTGACAATGCAAGACAAAATTATATACCCATAAACCAAGTTAAATAAATACATTTGTAATCAGAATGAAAAATGTTTTTCACATCAATAAAAATAACATTTTTTTAATCTATTTTTTATTCCAAACATTGATAAATAACACAATAATAACATATGTAAGTTTGTATATGAAGGCATTATACATAACTCGAGCATGCACCAACCACATACACACGCAATAAACTTTACATCATTCAATAAAATTTTAACTAAACTAGTTAGGCACTTTTTAACATCTGTTCGAATGTTAGTTTTGTTGCGCATAAAATGCATCATCAATAAATAATACTTGCAATGTGAAGTCTGTACATCCACGCTGGGCACCATTAACACTATTTATTATTATTTGTCGTTGAGACAGAGTGTAGAATAGTCCTAGCTAAATAGGTTGTTTCCGTTCTGTGGGACGAATGTAAACCGTGGATGTACCGTGTTTTTCCGATATTCTTTCTATGCGTCACTCACCTGTTCGCTAGTGCGAATGCTTATGTGAACTAAAAGTGTTGCTAACTCAAGTTCTTCGCTGTACTTGTTCCTCAAGAGTACACTACGATATCCAGTACGTAGTGAATTTATCTGTTTGAATAAAAACATAAACTTATTTTTGTTTTTCTCGACCAACGTGGTACCTATGAATAGTCTTACGGGAAATACAGCTTGTCCAATGAAATTCGGCTCACCAAACATATCTTCGTCCTGTACTTCAAAACGTAGCATTGCAAAATACGGGTTGATTACCCTGAACTCGCATATTTCGTTCCAAATAGGATTGAAACCGTTATCCGCTAAAAATTAAACATTAGAAATTGTGCAATGAAATTCAAAGTACAAAAATACTAACCCACGGCCCTGGTACGATGTTTAACTCCATTGTCGAAAGATGCACCTAATAATTCTATTTCGACAAGTGGGCTCGTAATATTTCTTCCGCCTTTGCACAAGTGTCTAGCGCCAATTATTCGAATATTTATTAATTTTTCTTCAATGCCAATTAACGTATTAGGATCGTTTGGATCGAATTCGTCTCTAAACATAAAATCTGGTTTTAAAACATACCCACAAGCTCCGTTATCTCTGAACTTTGCCTGATTTAATTGCATTGCTTTGTCTGGGGTTTGAAAATTAAGAGCTATCATCTGAGATCCTGTGTTCCACAACGGAATCGGATTGTAGTTGGAAGAATCCAACCGTTGTCCTTTGGGATACACCCGACTGATTTGATTACGATGGTATCGTACAAAAAGTTTACTTTCTTGCTGTAGAAAATACTTTTCCGCTTTTGTTTCCGGAAAACTAGACATTTCGTAAAAAACCCAGCCGGTATTTTTAAAAGGTACGCTTCGGCAGTAGATAATCATATCAGACATTTCCTTTGCTACTCGCGAATTCCGTTCCATTCGGCGACGCTCATCTTCAAGTACACTAGCATTTTGTGCGGCTTCTTTTATGGAATTCATCCATTCGATGGCAAGTTCTTTGGTTTGCACTCCAACTTCGAAAACATTTTGCATTGACGGGTTTTGAATTCGCAGGATTCGTTCCAACTCCGAATGTGGACCGTAGCTTAATTCGACAACAGCTCCGTGCACGTCAAGAGAACCTATAAAGAGGAAAATTTATTCAATAAGCTAAAGTTTGCAGTGATAAACAAATACCTTTTTGAAGACTTCCGAGCATAAGAGAATCACTTCCACTGTCGTCACTGTTGCCGTCAGAAGTGCTTATCACTTGTACATAATTCGCAGGAAAGTAATGCTGCTTTTTACCACCATAATCTCCAGTCCACCATAATTCATTCACTTTCTTATCTACATTTGTAATTATGGCATGCTTGCAAAATGAAAGCTCGTCATCGCGCTGTGCTTTGTAATCATAGAGGGCTTTCACATTTATCTGTACGATGAAATAAACACGCATGATAGAAAAAATAGACCTTAGAAAAAGACTCTTAATTACCTTTTCGTTCATGCAACAAGGATCCATGTAGCTATACGCACCATTGTCATCCGGGCCCTAAAATAAAATCATTAGTATATACCATGTTGAAACATAATTTTGCCAAATTTTATGTACACTAAAATCAAAATATTTGTTGAGTTCAAAGTTTAAAGCAATCTTCAAATGCGTGTTATTCTTCTGAAGTAAAGAATTTCTATCAGCAATATCCTAATAGAGCATAATGAGTTCAACAAGCGGTTGGTGTCCAGAGGAACACGAAGAACATTGTGAGTTAATTCGATAGCCATTCGATAGAATTTGTTCTTGTTCTTGTCAGTTTCAGAAGCTTTGGGTGGAGGTAGTATATACCAGTATGAACTAAATACTACAGGTATGGGTATCAAACTTCCTGTATTCACAATCCCTTATAACTTATGGTCATAAATACACACTTAAAAAAACTTGCAACTTTACGTCTCGCGAGATGCACATACAAGGAGCTTCACAATTCATATGAATTTACATTTAAGCGTCCGAAAATGTCGCAAGAGCAAGACATGCTTCGTCAAACCAGATTTAAACATATTAAAACGTAAAAGTCGGATATAAACCTCCAGTGGACTCAGCTCCTCATGCATGAGAATCGCATAAAAAATCCTTCGAAAAAATCGACAAGAATGAACCTAGTGCCTCCATGAATAGTGTGTGCCATCTACAAAAAGGGTGATGAGCTGACTTGCTGCAACAACCGAGCAATCACATTGCTAAACGCTGCCTACAAGCTGTTCTCCTAAATTCGTTGTCAACGCCAACAGCAAAAACGCTCGTATGTATTTGATAATCTTCAAACCTTATCATATTGCCTTCGTCATTAGCAGCCTAACAATGTACGGGATCTGTGACGGACCATCAAAGCAAATTTACAAGTTTTTTTTTCATTTGGAAAAATGGTTTAAAACTAACTTTAAGCAGAGTAGTTTTTGTTTTTTTAACGGGCTAATAGGAATGCAGCTTAGAGCCTAGCGGATCTCGATCCGTCCCGCGAGACAAAATTTGCAAAATCGGACGAATTAGCAACTGTCTGCCAAGTAAACACCGGTCTTCGGGAGGCGGACTAAATTTTGCGCCTGTTTGTCTCGAAGTGTGTAACGTCAAGTCCCCTATTTTGTCTAATCCAATGTATCAAGCTCCTAACAACGCGTGTTAAATCGTCAGTGATGCAATTAAAACTTCGCATTGATTCCGCTTCTGTCTTGTTCCTGATCTCCTCTTGGGTCACCTAGGTCTGAAGCGGATTAATCGACTATTAACTAATTCAGAGAGCACTGATAATCGTAATGTACACGAATACTAATTTCCCTGTAACTATATATTCTGCCGGTTATTATTCCTGATCTATTGTGTAATTATGATTGTATGGTTTGATAAACATAAATAATTTAAGATTTTAACTGTTAGAACTAAGTCATAGAGAACAAACATCCAGTTTCGAGCAAACAATTTTAAAATGCTTGTTTTGACATTTGAACAAATATTTGCTAGATCATTAGGACCACCATACTGGCATATCCCATAATTATAACGATCATTTGGATATCAATTCAGTAACACTCACGCACCAAATAGAAACGACGACAGAACCACCTCTGGTGGTAGCCTCTCAATTACATTTGGATGTGACCCCTACTCAATTTTTACGCTTGAGATGGATGTCTGTTCTCTGTGCCGAAATTGATGTTGCTTCTCAGTTTTGCACGACCCAGGGGGAACTAGGCCTTGATCCCACTGCTCTGTCATCGATGTTACGTGATATTCGTTATGGAATATTTTATGTTTGGGGTCCATTCATAAACAATGTCTCGCAGAAAATTTGTATTTTGTTTGCATTTTGTATGTTTATTTGCAACGACAACCTGTTAGCGTAAGCTTTATATCAGGTTAAGGAAACGTTACTTGTAGGGAGATACATTTAGGATGTGAAATAAATCAGACAAAACTGATACTAACTAAAATATGGAAAGGGTAATTGTAGGTAAAAACTAAAATATGGAAAGGGTAATTGTTATTGTTATTTATCAGTGTGTAATCGGGCTGTCTCAACAACCTATTTCTGCAACCTATGTGCATTAACTGTGCACCTACCGTCTCTCCGTCGCACTTGACAGTGTGTGCAGTGCTTTACGGTCACACCTACGACCGCGCACCCGGCTTCCCATGAGCGTTTTGGCGGCTCAGAAGCGTCCTTCCATGTTGCTCAGGGATACATTGGTCCTATACACATCCATGCATACAGGCATACATACGGGCTTACATTCATACATACATACAAACTATTTGGCGCAAGTTTAGAGCGTGTAACGTCGTGTCATGTAGTCTGTCATCCTATGAAAAATCATCTTACCATCGCCTTGGGGTCAACGTCATATTGGCAAATTTCGCATTGAATCCGCTTCTGTCTCTTCCTAATCTCCTTTTTCTCTCCTAGGTCCGAAGCGTATCAATCGACTATTAATTGAAACGGTAAACATACTAGCAGTATTAGTCCTTACTCGCGAATACTTTTCCTACAACTGTGCTGTTTCTTCTCTATCTTATAACATAACTCGATTATCCCTGTTCTAGTCAATATACATATTCATTACATTATGGACCAGGAAAACCCATAATTTTTCTATTATTATTATCCTGAGTAGCTATACCAGTGAAGGTATTTTAGGATTTCGCAAAAAGAATCTCTGCCAATAAAGGCGTAAGAAATATTTATCCATAAAGTTTGCTCGAACCGAATGTCCGCCTGGTTCAACTCGAATAGACCACACCGACCCGAAAGGGTTGCTTATCATTTTTGAGAGCCGGTGTGCTTGATCGAGTTTAATAATCATGAAATCAAGTCCTGAATAATCAACTATCTCTTAGGTGCCAGTCCTGCACTTCTTTCCTGAACTAGCCTCATACTCACGATCAAAAGAGTCGACAACTAGTAGGATCCACATGTCCCCCACTCAAGCGAATTGATCAACTTGCAAATAGGAGCACATATCTACCTACCAGCCAAGAAGACTTCCGAATCAATGAGAATGGACCATGCCAGTCAAAGGCCACAGGCCCAGCGCCATCTCGTACAGTGTCATTGTCATTTCTCAGCCCACACCCTGGCAGACGTTCATCCGCCCATCTAGACTCTGTCAAGATGAGCACCTGCAAAGCCTAACTGTTCGTATGTGCTAGTCCGTATAGATTTTGGTTTGCTGAAACGAAACAAGAAAAGCAAAATCAGTTGGGTTAACTCACTCGGAGCCGATAGTTGTTCTCAACACAAGCTCCGCGTTTAAAAACCCAAACTTTCGCCCGCTCCACGCCACCCATATAGTTTCCGAAGTTCGGGCTCAGCCTCCCGGTTAGTATACCAACTGGTTTCCGCCCAGTCCGTTACGCGAGTGCGAAGTGCCGTGTATCATCAGTGCGAAGGCTACTCGAATTTTAAGCTGAAAATTCAAAATCGACTCTCCCACCGATACCAGGAGCACAGACTCCGAAGGAGTTGAGCGATAGCGCGTCTCCATCAAATCAAAAAGTTCAAACCGTGGTCAACCGTCCGCCTCCACCACGAGCATTGGTTTGAACAGTTGCACGTGCGCGCGCGAATTCAAACCGAAATAGTGTAATCGGCTCCATAGTTGCCGGCGGTAGTGTAGTGCAGTGTAGAGGGTGCATTTTGAAAGAGCCAACTTCCGCCCACCTGACAACCCATAAACAACCCACCTAATGGGGGAACCTCTCCCTCTCCCCATCCTGGAGAGCAACGGCCCATCTTAGAGTCGGACTTTGCCAGGGTACCTAAACTCTGGCGATATAATTGACAAGCAGACTCTGCTACTGCGAGCAAAATCATTGGATGGTGATTTCGATGCCCGACTGAGGCTAGCCCGTTCACGATTTTGAAATCGGTACAACGTGTGTTAGGATGCGATCCGACAAAGGTGGTTTCGGCCACAAAAGAAGGTAGAGGGACTCGCTATGTCTTAAGGACGACATCGAAAAAGGCATATAACGCTCTGATGAGTTTGAACGAGCTGATCGACGGGCAAAAAGTTGAGGTGGTTTCTCACACCACATTACTCATGGTGTCGTTTACGATATCGATACCAAAGACATGAGCAAGGAAAAACTTCTTGACGAGCTGAAAGGTCAAGGAGTCACAGCAGTGCGTAGGATCACCAAGCTGCACGAAGTAGTAGTGAGCAATACTCCTCTGGTGGTGATATCTTTTAGTGGCTCAACCCCCGACTACATTTACCTCGGATTGGTACGCACTAGCATCCGACTCTACTACCCATCCCCCATGCTGTGCTACCGCTGTGGCAAATTTGGGCATGGCACTAGGGTGTGCCCCAACAAGGAAACTTGCTTGAACTGCAGCCTGAACCACCCATCAGCCAAAGATAACCCATGCACACAAGTCTCGAAGTGTATAAACTGCAGCGGAGAGTACTCAACAAGAGCAAAAAAGTGCCCCAAATACATGGAAGATTAAAGCGAAAGTTTCCCTAAACCTTTCCTTCCCCTAAGCAAGAGCTCTAATAACACAAAAGCGCAAAAGACCAAGTTACGCCAAACAACCCAGAAAGGCACGGAATCGAAAAGACAACGAGAAAGATTCCACTATCGCTAGACTGAAGGCGGAGCTCATTAGGCTATAGGGCGAAAAGAGCAATCCGCCAAAAGATGACCGGGACGATGAGATATTAAACTTAAAAAACCACCTGGCGGAGGCCGTTCGCCAGCTTAGAATTGTAAAGCAACAACTCACCGAGGTAACGAAGGAAACTAGCAGAGCTAACACTTCACCGAAAGTAGAGCAGGGAAACGTCAACAAACTAAACCCGACCACAACGATATCGACCGAATGTAACGTAGTAGCCGCGAAACAACAGCGAGACCCCCGACTTCGTGACGAACGAAAGCAGCAAAGAAATCGTAGCCGAGCAGGCGATGGGGATAAATCCCAAAGCCTTATCGGAAACAAAACAGAGCCAGCACCACCGAAACAACAACGGACAACCCGACCGAATACCCGCAACAACAGCCCTTCACTATCCGGACATTTGAACATCTCAGACACCGAAACGACGCAAAACTTCATGCCCCAAGCGTCTTTCGTAATGTCCGACTAGCTTTACAACGATCATAGCAACTGGGGATGCCAATAAAAAACAACGAATTCAACAGCAACATAAAACAAATCCCGCCTGTGTCGACCCTGACTGGGGAAGTTTCGGATACGTCCGATGCACCCCCGGCGGCTGTTGGCACAGGACCATTGGAGCACCAACAGGGAAGTACCTTTAACATCCCCATTAGCATTCAATTTACGCATTCACCATCCATCTCAGGCCAACCAGACAGAAATCCAGAAAATCCACCAGCACAGCAATCCCAAACGACGGGAACCACGTCCGCCTCCAGCATCTTGCCGGGCCCCAGAGTAGGCGATCTCCCCGCCTGATCTCAAAAATGACACCAGTATCAGAAAAACTAAGCGAACAGCTCCACTGCAACGAGAACCGGTTCAGGTCTCCCGATATCCTCGTACCTGGCGGACCACCGGGAAGAACTCTCAGCCGGGAAACTACTACTCATCAACAGCAACGAGTACAACGAGACCTCAGCCCGGTTCCCGGTTGCTCTTGGCATCCGGTACGTTTTAGACCATCCAGGAATCCAGTAGTTACCAATCGTGACGCCCACTTCCCCGTGCCGGCCCTGACCGGGGACGTTCCGCCTTGCAGCGATGCTTCCCCGGCGGTTGCTGGTGAGGGAGGCCCGGGACCATCCCGGGTAAGTTCATATCACCATTCCAGCCGACAAGAGCAATTCAGCGCCACAAACTCTTTTTCAAGGAATGATCGAACTGCCGACGTTTGGCTGACCACACGCTTCAGAAAACGATACCAAAACCTACCCGCAACGCAACGGTCAAAAACCACCGACACAACGCCTGCGGACCCTTTACTCTACCTCCCGCGGTCATTGGAAGGGACGTACGCCAGACCACCCATCAACAACTGCAACAAAAATTACCCCCTCAACACAAACAAAGCGCACGAAACCGATAGCTTCCTGTCAAGAGAGAAAGCCTCTTCCCCTGCACCAGCCCCGTCCGCGGACATACCGGCCCTCACCGACGAGCCTTCGGCGGCTGATGGTGCAGGGGTCCCGGATCGCCACCGGGTAAGTCTAACCACACCCTACTCCCACCAAGACCAGTCCTACTGCACAGTCTCAACAGCGTCTCGATGACCAACAGCACCGGCTCAGAATATTCCACGCTAGCCGTCCAGTGGAACATCAACGGCCTAAGGAACAACCTAGGGGACCTACATAACATAATCGCTGGCACCGAACTACTTTGCCTCGCCATTCAGGAAACCCACTTGCACACCGGCGTTGTCCCCACCCCATGGTTCGGAAAGATACGAATGAGAGACGGCCAGGTCGGTGCACCTCCCCCTCAACACGGAACTAATAGCGGTCGCCAGGAGGATATCAACCCCCATCCGCTGCTCCATTGTATCCATCTACCTACCACAAGGGGTTACCAACATACGAAGCCAACTAACCAACCTGATCAACCAGGTCCCCGTCCCATTCATCGTCATGGGGGACCTCAACGCCCACCATAAGGCCTGGGGCTCGGACAAGTGCTGCCACCGAGGTAACGAGATCGTCAAACTCATCGAGGAAATCGACGCCGTGATACTAAACAACGGCAGTACCACGTTCATCCGTGGCAACGCCTCCTCCACCCTCGAAGTCACCTTCGCCTCCAGTTCCATCGCTGGGATATGCGGCTGGTCCACGTGTAACGATACCGCCGGGAGTGACCACTTCCCCATCGTGCTACGCATAAATCGCCTCCAACTTAAAACCACCCGACGAAGACGTTGGCTATACGAAAATGCCGACTGGGATGTCTACGACGCTGCCATACAGTCCCACCTTGATCGAGACCGTACGTACTCACTGGTCGAACTCTCAGAAACTATCGTCGACGCAGTGAAAGAAACCATCCCCCGAACAAGCGGGGTACCACCACACCGTGCCGTGCACTGGTGGAATCCGCCGCTGCTGTCAAAGCTCGCTGGAAAACTCCGCACCTTACAAAAAACACCGCCCAATCACCCTCTTCGGGACCAAAGAGCGCACAACTTTAGAACGCTCCGAAACGCTGCGAGGAAAACAATCCAAGCGGCTAAAGAAACCAGCCGGAGGAACTTCGTGGACGGTATCCACACGGACTCCTCAACCACGGAGCTGTGGAGACGCGCTCAGTGGCAAACGTCGACAAAATGGCTACTCTTTAGCGATCAACAACACCACCATTACTGATCCCGAGGAAATCGCGAACAAGATAGACTTCCACTTCGAATCGTTATCCGCCAACAAAGCCCTGCCAGCCGCATTCGCTCAGAAAAAAACAGACTCGAAGCCTCCCCTACGACCTTCACGTCAGACTCCACAGCCACCTACAACAGACCCTTTACCGGAGCTGAACTTGCCGTCGCTCTCACTAACGCACGAGGAAAGTCCGACGTCCCTGACAGGATTGGTTACCCGATGCTTAGGCATCTTCCGCCCGGAGGCAAAAGACCCTCCTAGACTCTTTTAGCACTATCTGGGAACGCGGGTCCTTCCCAGAGGAATGGAAACTGCCCCACGTAGTCCCCATTCCAAAAAAATGCCAGGATACCCGTGCCCCGAGCGACTTCAGGCCAATCAGCCTGCTGTCATGCACTGCTAAGACACTGGAGAAGATGGTAAACCGGCGACTGACCACGTGACTGGAAGACGAGAAACTACTCGACCCACGCCAATTCGCTTTCCGGAAGGGATTCGGCACCGGAGCCCACCTGGGCTCGCTCGGCGAGGTATTAGACAGAGCATCCACGCCGATATTGCCATACTCGACATAGCCAAAGCTTACAACACAGTCTGGCGCGAAGGCGTCCTTCAACAACTCCAACGATGGGGCATACAGGGGAACCTAGGCATCTTCATCCAAAACTTCCTAACCAATCGCCGCTTTCGGGTATGCATAGGCGGCACACTTTCCGACGAATTCCGCGAGGCCAACGGAGTGCCACAAGGATCGATACTAGCCGTGACCCTCTTCTTAGTGAGGATGAATTCGCTCTTCACCGCGCTACCCGGGGGCGCCTATGTCTTCGTGTACGCGAACGACATCATATTGGTGGCCCTCGGGACGACGATCCCGCGCACAAGAATATCTCTGCAGGCCGCCCTCAACGCAGTCGGCCGATGGGCACTCGCCACTGGATTCAACATCGCCGCCAGCAAGTGCGCCATTACACACTGCTGCAGTACATATCACCCAGCCAACGCTCGTCCAATCCGCCTCAACGGTACAGTTATTCCGCTCCGAAAGGAACCGGTCGTCCTCGGGATCACCCTCGACCGGAAACTGACTTTGATACCACACTTCCGGCGACTGAAAAAAGACTACCAGAGCAGAAAGCGATTAGTCTGGACCATTTGCGCCCACCATCCCAAAAACAATCGCCGAGTAGCGCTGAACGTTGGACGATCTCTTATCCACAGCAGAATCTTCTACGGGATCGAGATGACTTGCCGGAACCTAGAGGGACTCTCCGAAATCCTCGGGCCCTTATACCACAGAGCGGTGCGACTAGCCTCCGGTCTACTACCGAGTACCCCGGCCGAAGCTGCCTGTGTAGAGGCAGGAGTACTACCCTGCCGCTGGGAAACAGCCAGGGTGGCCTTCAGAAGAGCACTAAGCTTCCTGGAGAAAACTTCGGGCGACGAGTGCCTGTACCAGGAGTTCACCAGCAACGACCTCCCACCCATCGCTCGTCTACACCGGGTGAGACCGCGGGCTTGGTACGACCCCGGACCCAACACCGACGACAGCCTTGCTCGCACTATAAAATTTGGCGACCACCCCAGCAGCATACTAGTTAAATATAGACAGCTAATTTACCGAAGGTATTCACATCCCACTAAAATCTTTACCGACGGTTCCAAAGCTTACGACGGTGTAGGAGCGGGGATCAGCGGCTTGCGGAACGGGCTCTCCTTCTGCCTACCTCCCTCCTGTTCAGTTTTCTCGGCGGAAGCGGCCGCCATTGCAATGGGAATGATAAAAAAAAACCCACCGATACACTGACGGTCATCTTTACAGACTCGCTCTCGGTCCTGAGGGACGTAGCTAGCGGGACCTCCAAACATCCCTTCGTTCAGGCCATCGAGACACTTCGAGACCCATTGGTTACCATCTGCTGGGTTCCAGGTCACAGCGACATCAAGGGTAACGGCATCATCGGCAGACGGACCCGGACCCGGACCCGGCTCCCTAATGAGCTTGCAGAACAGATTCACCAACCACTGGCGGAGTTCTCGAAATCACACCCAAAAAATCAAAGGCTCAGCCGACACCTGGACCGACCGAGACAGCCAGAGGGAACAAAAAATAGTCTCCCGACTACGCGTGGGGCACACACGAGTAACCCACGCACACACCGTGTCCAGCGAGCCCGTCCCAGAATGTGCCTCTTGCAACACCCGCCTCACCGTCGAACACCTGCTGTGCAACTGCCGAGAACTGGAGGACCTACGGCGTCAGTGCGGCCTGAATGGTCCGATACGGGACACCCTATCCAACGACCCGGTTCGCGAGGAGGCAGTCCTCCTCTTTCTAAAGGACGCCGGCCTATACGACAGCATTTAAACAATAAAATGGATAACGCAAACCCTCCCCAAACAAAATGAAATGTAACATTTATTAATTGTAATCCCGATTTATTTCATGGGCGAATGACCTATTGGTTAAAGACCCAATAAACAATAATAATAAGAAAAGCAAAATAATTGTGATTAGTATCGTAGTTATAATAAATAAGTAAACGATTTATCATCTGTTGTTTGCTTGTTCGTAATCCTCCTTCCTGTTCCTGATCTGTTTGGGCTATTGTCTTTCCGTTTCCTTGGCCGTCACGTTCTCTTACACCGAGTTGCATATATTGTAGCAAGAGAAACAAATGAAAAGACAAAACAAAAAAAGATGAAAATAAATGGACGTCTGCTATCTGCGCCTAAATTGATGTTGCTTCTCAGTTTTGCACGACCCAGGGGGAACTTAGCCTTGATCCCAATGCTCTGTCGCCGATGTTACGTGATATTCGTTACGGAATATTCTTTGTTTGGGGCAATTAATAAACAATGTTGTTCGTTTTTTATCCCTGATCCGCTGATACGTCTAAAATTCATTTTTATCTCGTTACGTGACGCTCTTCCCCTATTGTCAATATCCGATATCATTTATGAATGATCCCCTGGTGATAAATTTAGAGCAGACAATCCAATGAAAAATAGGATTGACAGGATTTTAGTGCGCTCTTAGCGCCTTGTGTCACATCTTCATGTTTGTTATACATACTAAGAATACCAAAGCATGTAATGTGATGACCGGAAGATTAGAGAAGCAACTCCTCCCTTCCCCCCTCCACCTAAAATATGGAAAGGGTAATTGTTGAAAAAAGCCTAAAAATTGTTGTTGGTTTTATTAACCCCGCTCCACTAGTACGTCTCAAATTTCTAGTTTTTCTCTCGGTAATTCATGGCTTTTCCCCAACTGTCAATACGCGACATCATTTATGAACGGCCCTTGGTAATATCTTTAGAGCAGACAATCCAATGAAAAATAGGATTGATGGGATTTTTGTGCGCATATATACTAAAAATACAAAATCACGTGATGTGATGGCCGGAAGATTAGAGAAGCAAACCCCCCTCTCCCCCCCCCCCCCTTCCCACCAACTTTAAGCAGAGCAGTTTTTGTTAACCCTATAATAACAACTTACATTCATTGTATTGATCCTTTTAACCATATCTTTCGGTATTGGATGGGTAAGCTTCACCTTCTTGTACAGCGGGTGTTTCATATAAAAATTAACCAGATCTATCAAACTTTCAAAATCCATGCCGCCGACTCCGTACAGTCGTCCTTCGACTTTTATACGACAATGTTTGATTTTTTTGTTGGCCCTATAGAGAATATATGCACATAACTCTTCTTGACTCAGAAGTTAAACATTAAAAACATATAGTTAATATTTTAATGAAAGATATATACCTAAATGAAATCACGAATGCATTCGGACCTTTATCACTGGGTCTGACTAGAAATACTCCATCGTTTTGCATTTGGTGCAGAATAATTTCAGATTGTTCACGGGTTGTGCTTTGATGATACCATTCTTTGCTCTCGTGTTTATTGGGCTGAGGAACTGGTTCTTTCAGCGTTATATAAAATTCCTAAAAAACAAATCTAATTAAATCTGTGTTTAACGCCGAATAGCTACAGGATTCTTACTGAGCTTCTCAAGGGATTTTGACGATAATGGATAATCAAACTGTACAAGCTGTCGAACAAATTGTTCTCCATTAAATAGTATTTGGTTACCCCTTTGTCCTGTTTTAATTTTATCCTGAAATACATGCAACCAAATGAAAAGAATTAATGACTAAATTAAAGATAACACCACAAGCGAAGCAAGCACACCTGCAATGGTTTGGTTTTCCTTGACGCCAAAACGACAGACAATAATCCCCGACAAACGTGACACTCTCGCGCACAAGAAAAGTTCCATCACCGAGATGAGCATACTGGCGTAAAAGGCTTTCGGCTTCCTCCCGGCCACCGGAGAGCTTTCCATGAAACCAATTTTCACCGAAATGTAACTCATCATTCGTAACATTCTCCTTTGTCCTGGAGAAGCTAGTCTCAAAATCGTCATCACGCACATCTTCCCGCTCGGTTCTGGGTAAAATTGTTGACAACATGTCAGAAACAATTACAATTATAATACATCTACCTACCTTTGACTATCCGTATAAAACAACTTGTGTTGCGTCAACACAAAAAAGTGTGGATTCCATACTTTATCCACCGGATCTTCCAAGAAAAGAATTCCATTTTTGACTGTGTTTCGAATGTCCAATTCGTTATCGTCAGCTCTAATTAGAGCACCATCATTTGTTATTGTACCATCCTCGAGCTTTCCACCATTCTCCGGAAGTTTTTTATGTTTCAAGATGATTTTCCTTTTCAACTGATGAGGGGACGGTAACTGAAGCTCGTTTTTCTCGATCTGATTCGTAAGCAACATATCACCAAATACATCCTGCATTGCATAGGCCATTTTCCGTTGTTGAGCTAGTGAGCAATTCTGCTCAATTGACAGTATCACTGGATATTCCGATGTTACGAATGCATGCTCCTTGATTGTCTTGATTACATCCTTAAACTTAATTTTAGTGGTAAATGTGTGTCCATGAAAAATTAAAGGCATATTGTCCGGTCCATCCCAACAGTCTAGTTCAATACAGCGACAGCCCATACGCAGCGCTCGTGCGTATGCTTCTACTGATGATTCACTGGAGAATTGATCACCAGTAAGGTAGGTGTTGTGCGATGAAGATATCCAGTAATGAGCAAGCGGTCTGTTCATATCCTGATAAACCGAGTCGCACTCTTTATTCCATATTTCATTTTGGCGAGAAAATAAGAAATCAATAAACTGAAAAAGGAAATGAGCTTCAGTAAATGAAATATCTGGAAAAGCATTCAGCAGAGTAGTCATTTATTCAAGAATACACTTTGAATGTAAGCATGTAAGGCGAATTACTCAATTTACACTAAAGTGGGGAGCATATGTTCAAAAATAAAGTAAAGGTTTGAGAAAAATCTCGCACAATTTTTTTAATTTTTAGCGAGAGTATCATGTTTACGTGCCGGAACGTGAAGTCAAGATCGACAGTGTGGTCACTGATTCCATATTGACATTCAACACTCTGATAGAGTGGAGTTGGTTTTTTCAAGCATCGCTTACTTCACTGAGTGGAAATATTAGACAGTGGATTGGTGAAAATTGGCATTGGTTAGCTTGGAATAGATTCGAATTTCCAACATTACTTGATAATGGTTTATAATGGCCAATGAAGATTTGAAATGAGTCATGAAAAAAAATATTGCTCGAAATTCACGTTTTGACGGTTTCAGTGCTCGATGAAATCAAAACAAAACATTGCCAGCAGCGTAACTGCAGGAACAAAAAAAAAACAAAAACATAAATTTTGTTGCCAGAATTGTGGAAAGATTCGAAAATAGAGCATACAGAGTTTCCAGTTGCATAAAATTCGTCGGAATTCAAGCAAAAATTGGATTGGGATTAAACAAATTTGTTTGTGTTGATAGTCACATGCTATCAAAAACAGCCACAAGACGGTTGAAAGTATTCAAATTATGTTCGGGGTCAGTTCCGGTGAATCTGGCTGTGATGGTCAGTTCCGGTGAATCCAGAATATATCTCCGGTCCCAGAGAGCCACTTATCAAATCGAAAACCGTCACCATGGACAATGGCGCTCTTCATGAACTGCATTGATTTTGGTACTCATGACTCGTCGATATTATTTCTGACAAAGGTAAGGAAACCTGGGCAGCCGGAAGTTGATATAAAAAGAAAATGTTCCTAGAGTGGCAATTACATTATAACAATTATTCTGAATTGACGTTCCCCTCAGTTGACCATTTTAATGCATTATACATAAAAAGAACCGTATATTCTTCTAGTTACTACTAATTAAGACTAGGTCATTCCGGTTTAAAAACACCGGAGTTATTCCGGATTGCGTTGAGGTAAGTCGGTTTTTATTATTAACATAGGAGTTAGTTTAACCTTAAAGAGTTTTAAAATTTGTAGGATTCACTAAAGCACATCATACTAAAGAAATTTGAGGTTTGACCAATCTTCCCCGAGGGTCCTGGGGCTGGTCAAAAGAAGTCAATAATAAATTATCATTACATCCATTGAAAAATGACCCAAAGAATGGCGAAGTCAGTGTAAGTGGGAAGACCATAAATAACCAAATCCAACAACTTTCACACTACGAGGACACTTGACTGATTCACTTGTGAATCCGGAATATGGTCCCAGAGGGTGACTTTTTTAAATTGCAAGGCGGGGTAGGCGTAGCATAGTTGGTAAATCGATTGCCTTGTACGCAGCGCACCTGGGTTCAAGCCCCGACCCCGCACATAGGGTTAGAAATTTTCATAAGAGATTTTTCTAACCCGAAGAGGCGAATGACCTTAAGGTTAAAACCTCTATAATCGAAATAAAAAAAATCGCAAGTCTTCATCATGTGACTATCAAAAAACAGCCACGAGACGGTTGAAAGTATTCAAATTAAGTTCGGGATCCATTTGGCTGTGATGGTCAGCTCCGGTTAATCCGGAATATATCTCCGGTCCCAGAGAGCTACTTATCAAATCGCAAGCCGTCACCATGGACAATGGCGCTCTTCATGAACTACATTGATTTTGGTACTCATAACTCGTCGATATTATTTCTGACAGGGGATGGAAACCTGGGAAGCCGGAAGTTGATATAAAAAGAAAATGTTCCCAGAGTGGCTTGCTAACGAGTTGTGCACAAAGCAAGTGAGACAATGAATCAAAGAACCAAGCCATAAATATACTAGGATACAATACTACGACCAGTTATATGGAGAGGACTTGTGACCCGCTGTGGGCTGCTGCATGGGCCGTGTAAACGAAGTCGGCAAAAATGCCGAAAATATTAAGCCACAGACCGCATAGAAAATTGTGTCGATGTAGTAGCTGCAATAAGAAAGACAGTAGAATAGTTGACATTCTCAATAGTTTTAAGCGATGCGGCTTGTACCCAAAAATAAGAACTGTTTGGGTAATGGCTCAGCTGGTCCATTCATGCGATATGCACTCCATGGGAAAGAAGATGGATGCGCGGGAACGGTTTGAAAGGTTATTCGATCGTAGTGTCAAGTCATCTAGTATGTCAATCTGTGAATCATCCGTATGGTGCTTGTCACGGGTGCAGGCGCGAATGTGACTTCAAATTTATAAATTCGATTTTGTAACCGTGTGGTTATTTGCATATTTGCGTGTGTTCTTGAATGATCATGCGGTACATTATATATGATACTTCATTTTTGGTGTGCAGTTCAGATGCCCGAAGAGAGGCTAAGTACTAAAATGTTCTTTTAATTACCGTGGTGTATTAATGTTGGCGAGATTGCGGGCGTAAGTATGTGTAGGTTGCAATTGCATGTGCGTCTTTTTTGACCAGGTTTGTGTTATCGCAAAGGCCATGAGCGTTTGTACGTTCGGAATGTGAGTGTATATGAGAGAATATGCAATTGATTGTATTAGTGAGAGTTATTATGAATCTAATTTAAGATATAGTAATAAAAGGAAAAATAACATGCCGAATAAGTCTTCAAAAGAGAAGCGTAAAAACAGACCAATATTATTTTTGGTATATATGAGTGGTAAAACAGAACTAGACTAGCAGTACAAAAGTGAAAAAAGTGACCCGCGAAACCTAGGAAGGATTAACCATTATTCTATCATATATGTCAGTTCTGCATACATTCCCTGGCCCAACTGTTACAAATATTCAGACGAACGTATGTACAGATAGACATACGATTAGCACATAACAATTGGGTCATTAAGCCATATGCTGTTTTTGATTTTTTTCGATGCAGCAGGCGTTAAAGGCGTTTTTCACTTCTTCGTACGCAAAATAACAAAAAAAATTTTTATAAAATTGAGTTATTACGACCACACCTTCAAGTGGACTACCTTTATCCTTATCCTTTAGCTGGGATTACTGTCAAAAATTCTAACCCATTTGGCTAAACTTACTGTCAAGGAAAGCCGAGAGTGTCAAACGAGGATGTGTTTACATTTTCTTAGAATTATTCAGAAGTTTTAAGTGTTGAACATATACAGGGTGTTTGATTCATGGTTAAGAACCTCTCGGGGGGTGATAGACAGTCATATTTGGAGAAAAAAATTGTTCTGCACATACCATCAAATCTCAACCGATACAGAGTTATTGAACTTTTTGTGTAAAAAACTTATTTGTCTTAAAATACCTCTAACTTTAAAAGTATACTTTGTATTTTAAATCTTTTAGCTCCATTCGAAAGGTGAGAAAATTTCCTATTCAATGGTGTTCTTATATCTTTTAGTTAATTAGTTTTAATTTTATCGTGCGATATTAAACCTGTTCTAATGACCCTGCCACTTCTAGTTTTCCGATCTGTTTACTTCACATCCTTTCTCTCACTTGAGTACTATGGCTCTAAGTTTCATAACTTTCCCTACCCAGTAATCTCTAGCTAATTGAATGTCGTTAAAATACAATTATTACTGCACTAACATTAATAGGCTTCTACTTTTACATTTCTTGAAGGTTCAACTGAGAAAGTGCCGAAAAGCGGCCACCCCTGAAAACGAAAAAAGCAATCCCCCTGTACATCGGTCAGAATCATCACGATAGTCAACCAGTAGTAGGAGAGACCGGGGCTAGTTGGCGGTCGGGGTAAGTTGGCGGAATCCCTTTTTCTCTGTTTCTATTAGACATATAGCGCTGCCTCTTCTTGTGTACCTCAAGTTATGTAAAACCCGTTATCCAATGTGTTCTTGTTGCAAAACGATTTGTTTGGTGGAAGTTGTTGGTGATATTGTGTTTTCGAGCATACCAAGTAAATTTTCTAAATTTTAAATACTTTGTGTTATTTAGGGTGATTTTCAATTTGTTTAGGGAGTACACGTCAAATTCAAAATGTCGGACTATTGAAACTGAAATATAATAGGAAATGTCGGTTAATATACAGTTTTCTCGATAAGACATTCAGCACGTTCCAAAAGGACCCTTGAAGTAATTGAATCTCCATTTGATTGCTTAGTTTTTGGCGTATCCTCACATACCGCGGGTTTTCTGCGTCACATATTTTTGTCTCTAAAAAGGGAGACAATGCGTCAAACACTTTTAAAAAAAATCAGAGATGTTGCCAAAAGTCTACTCTTCCATGCCGTGGGTTCTATTTTGCAAGATCTACCTACATCAAAGCGGTAAAATTTGAAAACTGAAAACACCACCATCTAGCCCCGGACTTCCCTATTCTAACGATGCCTCGAATACAAAGATTTACCCCCCTCCACTCCGAGGCTCACTTAGCAGAAACTTAATAAATGATTGTCAGTTTGAGCTGGTGCACAGTGGCACGATGAGTGATAAAACCTCAAAAATCAATGTCTTGTAATTCATTTGTAAATATTTATTTTATTTTACTCTCAATTTGAATAAAGGTATCTCAAAATTTTACTATAATCGGATGAAAAATGAATTTTGAAGATATCGTTGAAGCAAGTGATCACTTCCGGTGAAAATTTCAACGTGTCGACATGTTGGTTTTCACCGAGTGCTAGATAATTCGCTTTTTTCACCTTGATTGGGCGAATTACTCGTGCTGTGGTGGACCAATTTTGTGGCGCTGCGAGTTTATCGTCGGTTAGTCACAAAAAGTAAAGTCCATTGGACTATAAACGAAAATTAACTGGCAATATAGCTTAATACGCTGTGCCATTTTGGGCTTTGTTTCACAAACAAGCCAAACAGAAGCGAAGAAGAAGAGGAAGAAGCAAGTGATGTCGAGGATTTCTGTTCAGTTCAATTCATTAGAATTTTTAGTGCCTTAGTTTCAAATGGCGATATCTCAAGAACTACACAGCCGATTGAAGCAATTTTAAGTTAATTGAAAAGAAGAATGAATATGCTAAACTATAGATGGGAGATTTTTGTGCAAAACAGATTTACGTTTATTCTGCATCAAAAAATCCAATTAAAAAGTTTCATATCATATCAGTAATTTATCTTTATACGTCTTCCAATTTTTGAGATCGTCTCTCATGGTTCACTTATCATGAATCTGACTCTAAATTTAGTGTAGTTTCAAGATATAGGGCTCATCTTGCGCTTTTTTGCGCCAAAGTGGGTATATCTATGTTTTTGAAAATACCCATATGGAGACGCCGTGTAGCTCATAAATCTCCTTACAAATTAGTTGCCTAAACAACATCATATTACTGAAAAAATAAGTGATTTTTACTGGTTTTATCAACCATTTCTGCTATCCGATGAGATTGGCTAATATGATTAATGTTTATAATAACCCTTTAACGACCAACGCATTCAAATGTGTTTACATAAAAGTAGTCGAAAAAATGAAATATGGAATATCAAAACTGATAGCAGAAATGGATTTAGCGACCCAAAATTAGTTAAAACCTCCAATTTTAGCCACATAGACCAATTTTTATATTTTTGTCACAACTTTGTATGAACAGGTAGAGGTTTGGTGTAGAGTATGAAAAATACAAAATGTATCGATTTAGTTTGTTATTTTCGACAAATTTGAGACTAAGAGAAATGAAAACAATGAAATTGAAAGACGGATAGGTATTCTAGAGCGAATCAGTTATAAACTTAGAACGGAAAACTAGGACTACCCGAGAAAATACTCATGGGTTCAAATACCACATAGCCCCTTGAAAAAACCTTAAACATGGTCCGTGCTAAAATTCACAACCATCAATACACCATAAATGGTCTCAATAACCCATAAATACACCAACATATGGTATTTTATATGGGATCTACCGGACCATGGTGATGGTTTTTTCATGGGTTGAACCCATTTCAAACACCCATGCCAAACCCCATGAGTATGGGTGTATTATGGGCTTTTCGTTTACTCGGGTAGGCAGGCTCATGTGGACATGATCGAAAGGAAATGTGAAAAGTTCTTTGCCTTCTGCTAAGTAGGAGTTGGGCGTTGCACCCAAGTCTATGGTAGAACATCGTCTTATCGTCATGTTTTACCGCCGACGTCTTGCGATTATAGGCAGATTAGGTCCCAGAACAACTTTGCAAATTTTAAGCTCTTAAATTTGAGTATAAAAAACCTATCAATGAGTTGTAATTTTTGCCGTGGTTAAATGGAAACTACCTTCAACGCGGTTTACCTAATTTTAACTTCCTCCACGATATCCCGAGATTGAGTCAAAGGAACTCAATTTTAGGTAGTTTTTCGTTTGCGTGTACAAAGCAGCGATGCCACATGCTTTTGTGAAATGTCTGTAGAAGAATAAAAATGTCTGTAAAAGTCTGTAGATGGTTGGGTAAATCCTAGTTACACTAGAATATTAGTTTAAAAGTAGATTGCAAAGAGAATACTATTGTGAAGGAACCACTCGTCTTCGAATACAAATAAAAACGTGTAAATCGTAATAGCCAAATACTATTTAAGAATCTAATAGAACACGTCATAGCCAATAATAGAATTCTGCGCTTGGTCAAGTCTCCCAATGACCTACTTAATTCGATGAAAAATAAAAATGAGTAATATGCCGTTCTACGCATAAATGGTCGGTGTTAAGTCAGACCGGACTAAGTCGCAAAACTTCAAAAAATGAGATAATGACAATACTGGATAAAGAATTTCTTCAGCTACATTCAACTTTTGCGAGATTTGAAATATGTGACCATGAACAAGGATTATGGCAAAAAATAATTTCCAATTATAACGTAGAGGATGCTGAAATTCAAACTTCAAACCCGTTTTTCTCGAAATTAATATTTTGTCACTTAGTCCGGTCTGACTTAACACCGACCAAATGTTCCATGTCACATACTGAATATTTTCACTTTTTTCATCACAGTTCTTTTCCAGGCATATTTTCAGAAAACACACCGAAACCATATAGTTTGTTCGAAGAATTCGTAAAAAAACACGAAGTCTGTTTGTCACATTGCAAAACCTCTACGCATAATTGTCCCACTAACAAAAAATCCAAAAAGTATATAATAAAATATAATTACGTAGCGCTTAATTAGGAAATACATTATGCTAGATTCTGGAGAAAAAATGGTGGAGAGTAGAAATTTCAGTAAAAAGAGATGAGTGCGATTTTAATAATTGCGGTAGTGAGATCAATGCTGTTAAGCTTCTCATCACTGCCATCGCTTCCAAATACTTATTACATGGTGAACGCACCTACTGCCGGTTTTGAATGCTCTCGCGACGCGCACTTTTGAAAACAAAAGGAAAAATAAACATAATTTGCATGCATCGAGATGGGACTGATATGCGTAGAATTTTCCGGTTTCTATCTGATTTCCCGGCATAACAGTCCAACTTAAAATTTTTAGTAAAAATCCACGTTAATTTTTTTATTTTTCGATATAACACTGGACTGTTGACATTGGAAATGTTGGCTCTGAGCATAATTTTGAACAATAAAGCTTTATTTATTACGCCCTTTCTTGAAGCTTGCTATTATAATTTACATTTTCAATCGCGTTTTTCGCAGTTGTCAGTTTTGAAACATGAAACAATTGGGCGTAAAACGGCAGTATGCAGAAAGAGACTGCACGGCAATAAAAACTCTCACAAATTGCAATCCGAAATCTTTTGCATGAACTACATTAGCAACAGTAGAAAGATTTTTAGTACGTGTATTGCAAAAAAAAACCTGTTTTAATCCACCTAGAGGTGCAATTGTGCCTTTCTCATTTCTCCAAACTATGATTTAATAGCTGGTTCGTACAATATAACATTATGGAAATGCCTTTCATTCTTATTACACTTGGTAAGTATATATAAGAGCACCTTTTTGCATTCATCGCGGTATCGGTTTGAATCGGAGTTTTCTATGTGATCGCACTCCACAACCCGTAACTCCGGAGCTGGAAGTCGGATGGAGATGGAATTTAATATCAGTTTCCGGGGACGCAACACCTTTCATTTGAGACTAAGTTGATCAAATCGATCTAGTCATTTTCTAAAAACCAATATAACCGTTATTCTGAATTTGGATGCTTCCGGATCCGTCGATGGTGGCCAGTGTGGCCAAAGAGACTTTGAATGACTGTTGGTGACCTAGATCTACAAATTCAACAGTTGTGTTTACATTTTGGAAAAAAAATCACCTTTTTACATTCATCGCAGAATTCGTTAGAATCGGGATTTGCTGCGTGATCGTACGTATAACCCTGTAATTCAGAAACCAGAACTCGGATCCACACAAAATTCAACAGCAGCTGATGGACCTTTCATTTAAAACCAAGTTTGTCAAAATCGGTTCAGAAAATTCCGAGAAACCGATGTGGACAAATCAACAAATTTTGTTTTGTAACCATACTCTTCAACTCGTAATCCGAAACAAGATGTCGGTTGAAAATGAAATTCAATACCAACCTATGGGAATATTATACCTTTCATTTGAATCTTAGTTTGTAAAAATCACGTATATGGCACCCCTATACCGTTTGTATTGAACTGCCGTAATCAACATCTCTGCGGGCACACAAATTATGGGCCCCACTGACAGTTCGGATTGTTCTGCTCGTTTTGCTGCAGGCTCGATCCGCACTAGATAGAAACGATACGGCGTGACGCGATCATTAGATGTTTGTAATCGAACTAAAATATTGGACAATAAATTGAAGTGTTGTTTCCGACATGTTGATGACTGATAAGCAATTTTCATCATGATTCATCAATAATAAAACGATTTCGAAAATCGCAAAGTTGTGTCGTATGGAATTGATTCTGTCGATTGTGGATCGACCTTAAAACGACGTTTTAGATCTTGGTTTGAAAAACATAGCGGCGTAGCAGATACCTGGTAAAAATCAGTTCAACCATCTCCGAGAAACCGATGTGGACATTTTGTTAACAAATCCGCACATACACACACATACATACATACATACATACATACATACATACATACATACATACATACATACATACATACATACATACATACATACATACATACATACATACATACATACATATATACTTACATACATACATATATACTTACATACATACATACATACACACATACATACACACAGATATTTTGCGATCTCGGCGAACTCGACTCAGCCCTCCGGGCCTCGGTAAGAAAGTCGGTTTTTGGAGCAATTGCATTTCCTTTCTATATGAGAAAGGCAAAAGAATAATATTCAATTAGCTTAATCAGCATGAGTTCAATGTTATCTTCATGTGATTATATTTTGAAATGTTGGTGGAATGGGTTTGAAAGTGGTGGGAATGGGGGGTTAGTAGAGTGGGAGTGGAGGATGCGTCAGAAATCCTTCATCTTATTTCGGTATACGGGGTGGATGAAGGAAATGCGGGCGTGAGGGTGGTCCAAGGGGAGGGGAGTAATGAAGGAGGGTGGTGTAAGGGCAAGGTGGGGGGGGGGAGGCGCGGCGACGCAATATTCAACTGCATATTTTGTCTTCCATTTGAGACTTGGTTTGAGAAAATCGGTTTAGTCATCACCGAAGAACCGATGTGACTTTAATTGTGGAATATGCCCGGAATTTCGGACTTCCGGAATCGTCGATAGTGGACAATATATTCAAAGAATGTTTGATTGGCAATCAGTGATCTAGATCTGCGATTAGAAGTAATTTGGTGACCATTTTAGCCTCTGAGGTGTCACGATTGTACCGATTTATATGGGAAATTCTTAGCAGCTTATGGGAGCGTTATACCTTTCAGATGAAACTAAGTTTGCGAAAATCGGTTCAGCCATCTCTGAGAAAATTGTGTGAGTTTAAATGACATACACACATACATACACAAACATACATACACACACAGACATTTGCCGATCTCGACGAACTGAATAGAATGGTGTATGACACTCGGCCCTCCGGGCCTCGGTTAAAAAGTCGATTTTTACAGTGATTGCATAGCCTTTCTTTATATGAGAAAGGCAAAAACAATCTTATCGTGAAGGAAAACAACTTTAACTGGGAAATAACTTTGGTTTTTCCCCAAAATTATAGAAACCCGATTTGGTACATCACTGGCTGATGCTATACTGCCGTTCTACTCACAACTGTCCCATGTACTGGAAGTTTCCCTATAGACATGGGACAATATGCATAGAGCGGCAGTTTTCATTTTTTACCGCCTTGATTTTGGTACATCTTGCAAAATAGAACACGTTGCATGAAAGGGCAGAGTGTTGGCAACATCTCTGAATTTTATGAAAATGTTTCATACGTTGTCTTTATTTCTAGAGACAAAAATATGTGACGAGGAAAAGCCGCCAACTTACCCCAGCCCCGTGGTAAGTTGGCGGTATGTGTGGGGTAAGATGGTGGAATGCCAAAAAATAAGCAATCAAATGGAAATTCGAATACATCAGTGGTCCTTATGAAATGTGCCGTTTGTCTTTTCAATAAAACTGTATATTATTCGACATAAGGCAAGGTGTAAATACCTCTGTCCCATCCCGAAGGACCATTAACCTTCTTAGCAAAGTCACTCCCAACGTTTTATCCTAACCCACTATAAACTGAAACGGTTGGTACGGTTGTCCTCGTTTCTTCCTCATTTAAGTTTCAAAACGATTCGTTGGTTGAACTGTTCATTAAATGAATAATTCAATTGCCGTATAATATTGAAACATCTTCAAACCCAACTCTGCACAGTAGGCCTGGCTTTTTTAATATTTGCGACATATTGTAATATGCTTCAAATATTAATGTTGACAAGAAAAACACTAAAGAATATCTGCAGTGTTTTCCAGGATGCTTTTCAATACTGGCTGTGTAAGGGTTAGAATAGAATAGAATACATCATATTCAAAAGCAAATTTTCGAAATTATTCAGGCGATTGCTCGAAATCAAAGAGAATAGGGAAAGAGACGAATAGTGTGAAGCCAAAATTACCTTATTGAGCAGACCAATCGTGCAATGTAAATAAACATTACTCCATGCCTGAGTTGGAGGAGATAAGTATTGTACATCTATTAAAAAAGAAATTTCAATTTTCGTCAGAATTTGATTCAATTGCGATTGTGAGGTGCATTCTAGAGTATATGTATGAGTAAAAACAAGCATTAGAATTATTTCATCTCTTTGTTTCAAAATGCGCATCGTTTGATAAACAAATCCAACGATCGACATACGGTTTGTTTTCAAAATATATTGTCGCGCTTATAATAAAATCTCACATTGCGGGCGTCTGAAAGGCGCATCAAATATAGCCGCAGTTGCTCCGCAAGCAGATTTCAGTGGAGCTTTATTTTTCTGCCAGCTGTGTGCTTTTCGAAAGCTTCAAGGAAAAAGCTGCCTATACATTTATATAGGCGGCTGTCACGCGCCTATCTCAATTGAGCTTTCATATAATCGCATATCGAGCGATTCTCCTGCAAGGCACAATAATAGGAGTCATTTAAAGTGCTGCCTGTGGAAGCGGTTGCCAAAATTCTAGTGTTGAAATCACCATAAAGGGAGTGTTGCCGTTTTGACTGATTTTCACTCTTCGTCTCTTTCCCTATTCTCTTTGCTCGAAATAATTGTCCCCTGCATTGACGAGAGACACAAGAAAAAGTTTCTCTTACTTTGGAGTGAATTCTAGAAATGAAAATATTTGATGACTATTTTTGCACTGTAAATTGTAGCGCCAGCTTGCCCCGTGTGCGTCACCGCCAACTTACCCCAACCGCACTTTTTATAAAAAAGGATTTAAAAAATTACTTTTGTGTATGGATAGGTGTAATATCTATAAGGATACTGAAAGGCTCTTTTCACGCACTATCGAAAAATATAATCATTCGGGGAATATATTGAAAACCACCTTAAATGTTTAAAATTAAAATTAAGAAAATTTACAAAGTATGCTCAAAAACACAATATTACCCACAGCTTCTACAAAACAAAATGTTTGACAACAAAAACACATTGGATAATGCGTTTCACACAGCCCCCTGTCAAGAATGGCGTCTCTGTACAGCCAGCATCACTGCCATGAAAATCAAAACAATAATTTTGGATCGAATCATTGAAAGCTGTATTTGGTTACTAAGTGCTGATTTTCTGAATGATATGGTATCTAATCATCCCGCAAGATGCAAAACGTCGTTTGGAATGCTTCAATAGTGCATAGCGCCGAGCAAAATTCTTTGTTTGGGGCTTTATGGCTATAACGCCCCATATATGTAGGTCGCTGTCAAACTCCATATGTTGGTATAGGGTTGCCAGGAGGCTGGTTTCACATTACTTGAGGTTCACAACGAGAGAGACCGGTTTATGTCTAATAGAAACCGAGAAAAGGGGATTCCGCCAACTTACCCCAAACGCCAACTAGCCCCGGGCTCCCGTACTAGAGGCTGAGCAAGTGACTGATTTGCTACGTGAACCAGAAAATTATAAAACTTCAATATTGAGTGAACCTCTCACGTTTATATCGGCGTAGTGTATCTATATCATAGGTTATAAGCACGATCATTTTTACACGACTCACATACTGCCGTGATGCGCATAACAGTTCCATATGACAAGCACATTTTCTTTGCATATGGTACTATTATGCATATGCAAAAATGTTTATTTCTATCTAGAACTTGAACACGCTTATAAAACATTTATCGTGACATATAACTGCATAGCGCTATCATTATGGGCTCATGAGTACCAAGCTATTTGAAGTTATCTTTCAACTGATAGCAATATCGATTGGTACTGATAAAAACAAAAATTGACGTGATTACCATGTCAAAATTTTGATGAAAGTTTTCTCCTCTACAAACAAATCCATCAAATAACGCTTACCTCCTGTGTTTTTAGATAAGGCTCTTGAACATCACGAATCGGGTCTTGCACATATTCCCGTATGAAATTAGAGACTGCTTTTTCATCGTTGCCTAGTGGATCATTCTGCACCTCGGAGAGAAACTTTCGAAACTCTTTCAATGTCACGATCTGACCATCCTTAGAATACGGCATGGCGCCATCGAAATAATCCTGAATGGTGAACGATGAATTCATTAATTTTTGATATAGCCGTGAAAAATCATCAAATCCCAGTTCGTTCCGCCTCCTACAGTCTACTTCGTGAAAAAATTCATTTAACTTTGCTGTTGTGATTTTGCAGTTAACTTTGGGTAAAAAAGACTTGACTTCCTTCAAACTAACGGTTTCGCGGGGATTCTCCATTGCGTAAAATTCTTTTCTAAGCCATCGTTCAACCTGCAACCAGTACGGTGAGTTGATAGTATCCGTTACCATGTGCTTAAGACCCTTGATCCACATATCACATTCCTTCTCGGAGAGAGCTACAATATCAAGGAAATGCTCCAACTTTCGAAAACCTTGTGCATCATACCTGATTACATACCAACAACCGATAGTGAACGTAGCTTGAATTCGCTACCGTAGAACACAACGAAACATTTGCGTAGTTCAATTTTTTTGATTTCTTCTATCCATTTTTCGAAGTCCTTTGAACCCTTCCCAAGCCGAACTTCTTTCACTTCCCGTAATTCCAATGCTCCATCAAAATTCGATCGATTACTCTGTGCTGGCGAAGACCACGTTACCTGAGATAAATCGCCAATCAAATAAGAAATTTAGCATTAGAAAGCAAAGTTAATAAAATAAATGAACGGAAGGGGAATTAATTCCATCTGTTTATTTCCCCTCAAAACTAACCTGCCGTGTTTCTCTGCGAAGCATCAAAGTTTTCTTTTCCGGTTTCCGCCGCGGATAAAACTTTTGTATTAACGTGCCACGTTCTAGACTGCATATCATCTGTTCCATCTCGCCCAAACCGGGCAGGCTAATGCTACTAAAACTCATCGAGACAGCTATCACCTTAGTTATCCAGGTAATGAGAACTGGAACACGTTTGTGTTTATGCAACTGGGAAGTCCAACCGCAAATGATCAGCACAGCGAAAAATATTGTCAACTTCTCTTAACAAATCTCTCGACTAGAAGCGGAACAGTCCAATGTCCGTTTGCATACGGACGTAGAATGAACCAAAACAACTCAATATACACGAGCAACGGCAGTTCGTAGGCACTTATTTACAGAAGGAAGAATTCGATAGTCGTTTACGCAATACAGTCCAGAACGAATATATCTAAAAACAATAATTAAAACCCAGAAAAAGGTTCCTTTTGCTCTATACTACCATAACATTAGGCACTTGCAAATAATCACAGCATACGAAAATACTATATTCTATATTATTATCCGTAAAACACAAAATATTTATATACGAATAGAAAAAAAAACTATATTCTACCCGAATAAAAAAGATTTTTTGTACCAGCGATGCCAGATTTACAGACATGTCTGTATTTTACAGACTTTTGATAGTCTCCTACAGACATAACCAGAAATCTACACTTTTAAAAGAGTAATAGTGATTAGCAAAATTGCCCTGAGTAACTGTATTCGAAGACGAGTGGTTCCTTCACAATAGTATTCTCTTTGCAATCTACTTTTAAACTAATATTCTAGTATAGCTAGGATTTACCCAACCATCTACAGACATTTTTATTCTTCTTCTACAGACATTTCACAAAAGCATGTGGCATCGCTGCTTTGTACACGCAAACGAAAAACTACCTAAAATTGAGTTCCTTTGACTCAATCTCGGGGTATCGTGGAGGAAGTTTAAATTAGGTAAACCAGTAAACCGCGTTGAATTACAACAAAAGAGATTATAACTACTAGAGAGAGAGCAAAGCGCTACTGTCTCCATGTATTCACGGACTGAAACATGGGGTCTCGCTCTAGCATGTTGTATTCCATTACTTTGACATGTGTGTGCCCGGGGCAATAGGTGTCAAACTAATGGGCCTAGCATATGTGAGAGCGAGATGATAAATTTTCAGTGTTAGCAGCGGCATGCAACCTTTAGTAGTTATAATCTCTTTTATTACAACTCATTGATAGGTTTTTTATACTCAAATTTAAGTTGAATTTACCTAATTTTGAGTTTACCCCAAACAACTCAAAAGTACCTTCCTCCACGGAAGACCTCGACTGAGTCGAATCTCTCGTTTTGTTTTTGACAACACTAATAAGTGCGAAAGCGACGCACAACTCAAAAGTAAATTAAAAGAACTTATTCTGCAGGTTGTTTTATTTAACCGTGTACACTTATGGCGATTTCGATTGAACCTGAAACTGAGTCAGGTTCTAACCCCAACCGCTGTCAGTTCATACATTTTGACAACAGTTGGGGTCAGGAACTGATTCAGTTTCGCCTCAAACAAAAACCACATTACATGCAGGTTTGCTACTATTTTTCAAAGAATATCTGGCAAATCAACTCTCGATAAACTTATGATTACGGCTTAAAGCCAACTGTCAAAATTCTCTTTGAAAGGAAATTTCGGACAAACCGTTAATGGCTAAACACAGTATACAGCAGTTAATGAAAGAGAACATTTTTCTCTTTTGTTTACTACAAACATCTGTGATTGATGAGTAACGATTTGTCCGAAATTTCCTTTTAAAAAGAATTTTGACAGTTGGCTTTTAAGCCGTAATCATATGTTTGTCGAGAACTAAAAATGTCTGGCAAAATCTGTCACTTAAAAGCAACCTCAAAGTCATCAATATTTATCAATTGATTTTCAATAAATTTTGGAAAATATGCCCCAAATTTCCAAAATGTGAGTGCAAACACATCTCTAATTCAAAAATCTGGCAGAATAAGAGGCGAGGGCAAGCACTAGCAGGTTTGAGTGCGTCGTATTGAAAATACCCACGTAATTTGAATATAATTCATGTAAATAATGAAATAATTTAAAAATTCTTCTTTTGAACTTAATAAGGTACTTAATGTAATTAATGTCGATGTGTGAGTACTTAAAGTACATATTAGCGATAATTAAAATATTTTGTGCATTTAAAGTACGAATGTGCTGTACTTAAAACCTTGCCTCTAATTAAAGTACAATGAATTTGACACACACTTTTTTAAATATTTGCTGTACTTAATGTACTTAATGGTACTCAAAGTAACTAATTAAGTACTACTTTTGGTACTGCTTCGTATTGAAGATTTACTGCTTGCCCCTCGATAATTGATTTGTCTTTTTGTCTGGAAGCTGCAAAAACTCTTGCTGTACCAGATAAATCTGGCTTAATGGCATCCCTGCTTACATGTAAGCTACACTGAACCAAGAAATCTTGTAAAAATTATTAGAAAAATCACATAGATCAACTCTTATGACAATCGCATTGATACTATGTGTATCCATTGAAAATGATGTGCAAATTACATACAACTCATGATGACACACAAATAATTATCTATTGTCATCATGATACATTGTATATGAACGAACGTTATCTGTAATATCATATTAAACATATATGATTTTCAGATATGAAAAAACAGTTTTAAAATGGTGAATTTGTTCAATCAATTGTTAACCAACTTGGATTTCTTGTATATCTGGAACAAACACAATGTAAGTTTTATCGTTTAGCAACAAAAGCATCAACAATACAATACTTATCCCATTCATCTGAATTTATATTTACAGAAGATGACACCATTCTTTAAACGTCTAATATGTTCTACAAAAAGTACACTTCAGAAACTGACGTCTCCTCGAGCACACGGAATGATGATTGGGATATAGTAAGATTGAATGCACATTTTGTAACTTTAATTTCATTATTTTACAAAAAACAATAATTTTGTACAATAAAACCTAAAAAATCATCTAAAAGTATTAAAATAACACATGAATTTTATTAACACAACCAATAATACTCATAAGTATTGCACTTGAAATCCATTCCCTAAATCCAATTACTTTAAACGGCAGTGGATATAAAATGTATATGATTTTTCCAATGAATGTAATCAAAACCATATCTCTCATATTCATGTGATTTGCCCATAAAAGTTATGGAAAAAGCTTCATGGAAAATAATTAAATGTATTCTCAGATAAATTTTACGTGACTTTTACGTTCAGTGTAGGGATGGGCGATACTAGTATCGATACTGACGGTATCGATATACTTTTTACAAGGTATCAGGGTTACCAAAAATACAGAATAATCTGCATTTATGCAGATTTTTCAGCCATTTTCAGTCCAAGAATCTGTATGTGCAGATAGTCTCCACTCAGGTTAGCACAAAGCAAACGCCTGGCTGAAGTCTATTTCCAGAAACGTTAATTGTAATGCTCTGTGACTTTGTTAATTCTCAATTTTTTGTCCGAAAATTCGATAGCTACGTGGGTCGACCTAATGTATATAACATTATATATCAACAAAGGTATTTAAATGAAGAAGAAATTTATTTTTCCATTGTGCACATCGGTAAAGTTCAAGTTTCTGGATGTAAAATATCAGAACGATTTGTAATGGTTTTTTATGAAGACGTAGACAGGTCCTTGCTTGACTGATTTAAACCACAGAAATTAATATCTTCGATAGAAAATTCAGCAAAATCCAGGTTAAACGACTCAACTGATTCGATACAGATATCGACACAGATTTTTCGAAGAATACAGATTGTAGCCCCTCAACTTGCTCAGTGGGTGGTTGGAGGGGAATGATGCTCTCTACTGCTGGTATACATTCAGGGTTTTAGTTGTACTCACCACGGAACTCATTTACTTCAGGAACAGGGGAAATCGGACCATCAATCGCTGCTGCAACCAAGGTGGACAACTAGAAAGGTAAAGCAATATTTTAATATGCTCAAAAGCGATACCGTGGATACTCTTTCAGCGGAAACATCCTGGGACGAGGACTGACGACTCCTTTCGAGCCCGGTAACCGATTCAAAGTAGTGGTGTTATTGTACGGATAATGTTATACGAGAATATACAGATGGTACAGAAATTTAATTTGTACATACAATTTGTTACCATACCCTAACTAAACTTAATGCTATGTGACGTCACGATTTAGCTACTTGCGGATCTTTTTATTTGGTGCAGGTTTACAGTAGTTGTGCGGCTGACTATTACAGCCATGGCGAATTCCGGTGGTTCTGGGTTCACTGGTAGCAGGAAAACAGTCCGGAAATTTGAAGGCGACAAACATGCCGACCTCGTACTTGCATACCGTCAATAACAATGGCGGCGTTAGCACACTGGCGGAGTTGCCAAAAATGGCAGCGAATCTCCCAGCGCGTCCGATCTAGGGTTCTTCAGCAAGGACTCTCGGTTCTCTAATCGGTTCGCTTTGAGGATTTCTGTTTAGCGTGCTTCCTGCGAAAGAACCCTTCGGACGTAGTCCGAAGCCCGAGAAAAAAGGCCCACTGTGGACCTGCACAGCGCAAATTAGCATATACTAAGGTGTTTCGAAACCCTATCCCGCACCATCTTTTAACCTGTTTTATGTAGCAATTTTACCTTTTTAACTTGATTTTAATTTGTATGTGATTCGTGCTTTTCAATTTCTTCGTTTTTTCTTCATTTTGTGACTGTTAAAATACATACAAAAATTTACAATTTGTTTTATACTAGGACAATACGCTATCACTATTTACTAACCGTACTATAACCGTTTACAATTTATGTTTATATGATAACTCTTACTTTTAATATAATCTATCTGTATCTAAAACAAAAAAAGAACATTATTCACACAATACACCACTTAAACTGTACAAGAAAAATCACATTGAATAATGAGAAAAAACCGCGCGCACTTCTGATTTCCTCGAATGTCGAGAACCGAAAGAACTATCTTGGCGACCGCCGAGCCTAACTCAGCTCGGATGATACCGAAAAACCTCAATTTTTGCGATATCCGAACTGATATTTAAATTGTCAAAACCTTGGCAGCCCTTCCAATGGCTGCGACAGCGATGGATAGCATGTTGCGCAACGTTATGCTCACACCGTTGTGATGAGACACCTTGGGTGAGCGTCTGCAACCCTTCTGCGTCAGTGACCCACCCGTCTCAGATGACAACCTGGACTTGGAACGAGGTGTATACAGGTGTACACTTTTTTTGTGTGTGCATCAGCTGTCACTTTTTTCGGGCAAACAAGAAGGAATGAAGAAGAAAGCAGAAGCACGTGGTCCCATACTTCATTCTGATTGGTTTGTGATGTAAACATTTGCTCTTTTGCGATCCCGGACGCCATACTTATTTTTACCACGTGCTTACAAGCTTCGTTTCGATTGGTCGGTTTGTTGATTATGCGCTTCGCGGTCCTGGGCCGCCATGATTAATTTCACTAGCAACAAACCAACACACTTAAACTTGACGAATGTGACCACCTATACTATAATGCATCTCGGACTTGGAAGGCCATAACTCACACATTTTGATGTTTTACACAGAGTAGGAGTTAGGGATTGGGAAAGGAAATGAGCAAACTTAGCGGCACTTATCAATTTGGCAAAGCCAACTAACAACTGTCGTAACCGGTGATTACAAGATGAAAAGATTTTTAAGGACAAAAATACAGATTTAATTTTGGCAACCCGAAGGTATAAAGTTCTATGCAAACGATTTCACTCACACTACTTGGGGGTTTGTTTTCCTCCAGCTGTCATATATAAAACTGTCAGCCAAATTGAACATTTGAATTAGCTCTCGTAAAGTATTTATAATGGTGTTGAAATGCTCTATGTCGCTGTAAAACTTATTCGGGGGACGTACAATTCCGGTTGGTCATATTCCATCATGAAAATAATCCGACCGAAGTCATTTTCGATTTGTTTTCCTCAATCTATGACAGGTGGAAAAAATTAAACCGTTGAACACACTAATACAGTTACAGATTGTCAAGTACTCTATAGAGTAGTTATCCTCTAGGGAGAGATATGCGGAGGAAAAAAAAGGCAAACTAGCAACGGTAAATATCGCGATAAAAAACTAGCATCACTTATTGCGAACCAAGTTTTGCGTGACTTTATTATCATAACGTTTATTTTAAAAATAAGAAATGAAGTGCATTGGAAAATTTTGTGCGAATCGGCCTTGTAATTACGCTCTAATAGCTGAAATAAGTTTTTTTTCGGTACCCGAAGGATGCTGCATTACGCGATAAATGGGTTGAATTTTTCGAGTTCCGGCGTTCCCGTTGCTGGATGCTTTGCGGCTATGTAGCGCAAGTATTATTCAAACAAAAATCAGTAAATATGTATATAATAAGAAGAGAATACTGCAAAGAAAAACTCCGTTCCTGTGTATTCGCACATTACGCAGTTATAGGAGCTTAAGAAAAACAAAAAAACAAACTTTTGATGATGGATCTATTTCCCACAGAAAACCATTCTTGACCCTATCGAACAACGTAAGCAAGAAGATAGATTAGATGCATAAAATATACCATGCGGTAGCTTTCGGACAAAAAATCATCTCTTCAGATCAATCAAAAGCAACACTGCCAGCAACGCAACCATCTGGAAAAAATCAGATAGAAGGTATTACCGACGATTCCGCCGGGAATCCTACCTTTGGATATAGGTTGGTTACCCTAATTGAACAGCATTATTCTTGTCAGGAAAGTTCAACTTACAATAGCGCCTATTTATAATTTGTTGTCTAATGTTTATCAACAAAAATAAAAAAAAATAACATTACTATCCAAAAATATTGCACCAATGCAGTCAAATAATGATCGACTGGCTCAAAATGTTGACAGTAAGCTGGCTCAAGATGGCGTCTTCGCATATCTCTCCCTAGAGGATAACTACACTGAAAAAAATCCAAACGTTAATTCTATTTGCTTCAAACCGCTTAAAATTCATATGAAGAAGAAATGCTATTGTTATCTCGCGCACACATACCTTCTATGTGTCAACTGTATAAACTATGTATGCACACACATAAGTTATATGTGCATATTGTTATAGAATGGGGTTTTATGTACCTAATAGTTATGAAATGTGCATGTAAGATTAATATTTCTTATAAATACACACATTGGGTTTATGTACCAGCAAATAGTGTCTATATGCCTCCGTTAATTGCAAAAATCTATGTGTAAAATCAATAGGCATAACGTTTACTTTTTTTTGAGTGTAGACCAGTCGAACTAACCGGTCTATCCCTGTCAAAAAAAAAATGCGAACAAACATGGTCAGGCCAAAGAGAATAGTGAAAGAGACGCAGAGTGAAAATCAGTCGAAACGGCAACACTCCCTTTACGATGATTTCAACACTAGAATTTGGCAACCGTTTCCAAAGGCAGCACTTTAAATGACTCCTATTATATTTTGAAAACAAACCTTTTGTCGATCGTTGGATTTGTTTATCAAACGATGTGCATTTCGAAACAAAGAGATGAAATAATTCTAAAACTTGTTTTTACTCATACATAGACTCTAGAATGCACCTTACAATCACGATTGCACTAAATTCTGACGAAAATTCAAATTTTTTTTTTGATAGATTTACAATACTTATCTCCTCCAACTCAGGCATGAGTAATGTTTATTTACATTGCACGATTGGTCTGCTCAATAAGGTATTTTTGGCTTCACACTATTCGTCTCTTTTCCTATTCTCTTTGGGTCAGGCGATTTAAAATGTTTGACTCAACTCGCCTGTGCGAATTGCCCCTCGGTACAAATGCAATTTGCGAATGCGATTTAAAGGCAATTTCAATACTTAGACAAATTTTCTGGCGGCTGAAATGGACTTGGTTGTTTTTCGCGTTTTTCAAACATGGCGGTTCATGTTTGCCTTAAGCTTGACATTATTTTTTTAAACAATTTGTGTGTTCTCCTTTGTAGTTTGTTTGTCTAGTGCACTTCATTTACCCAAAAAAATGTGGGAAATTGTGGAATCGTGTGTAAGTATAGTGGAACAAGATCTCTGACCTAAAGTCTTAATGAACGTCAGATTGTGTTAAGTTTTGGAGTGCAATACTAATTTCACCATTGATTCTTCCTATAATTTGGTGGTAATTACCTAGTATACTAGTAAGTAGATGTGAGTAGATAATGAATCCGAAAATAAGTATTATTTTTAATTTTCATATTGGACAATTAAGGGCGATTAAATGGCGCGTTCAGTGGGCGATTTGAGGGCGATTTAAGGGCGGGTTGAGCGGCAAAAAAAATGACGGCGGCAAATCGCCCAAATGTTGCATTTGAAATAGCCCCCTAATTGCCAGCAATTTGCTAGCAAATTGAAGGGCAATTAGCGCATCCGAGTTGGCAAATAGCCCCCCGTTAGCCAGCAACTTGCCTTTTTGACGTAGGACTTACGTCTTTCTTTACTATACTGGGTGTCATTTCAATACTTTCAAAACGGAAGCGTTACGTACACTTTGAACCTTAATAACTTTCCTCCTACTAAACAAATTGCTAATCTTGTTTCATAAATCGAAAGGAAAACGTTCAACGCTTGCTACTAATACCTTATTTGCTGTGTAAAACTTGTTTAAATAGTTCAAAAACTACTTTTAATGCGAATCAACATAAATGCTGAAACCTATAAATATGAGTGTCACAACTTTTCTCAAAGCCAGACGTGTGTAAGACACAGACCAGAACACACGTACGTGTGTCGCTCATCGAGAAGCTGCATTCAGACCACCAATCAAACCACAACTACTGCTCTATCGTTACCGACCAGGAACTGTCGTCGCCCTGTGTGAAATTCATCGCTTTCGGAAGTCGACTGAGCTACTAATCCCCAAGCCGCTCTTTCAGCGTCTGCTCCAAGAGATTGCACAGGATTTCAAAGCCCTCCAAGAAGCCAACGAGGCCTATCTCGTTGATTTGATCGAGGATGCTAATCTGTGCGCTATCCACACCAAGCGAGCGATCATGGGCCCTATTCTCATAGTCACGTCACCTAGTGACTAGAAGGAAATTTTGTTCTATGCCATATGCCGAAAGACATCCAACTGGCTCGCCGCATCCGGACCTAAATTCGGTGTATCCCCCAGAACAAAACAAGCGGTCCTTTTCAGTACCAACCAATCATATTTTAGTAAGAATTTTAGCAGAAATTTTCCCCCAAAAGTGTTCTCATGTGTATAAATGTGTATGTGTATTTTCTTGGGAGCGAGGGGGTATTTTTTCCAGCAAACAACTTATCGACCTTGTGTCGATCAACAGTAGCATGTGAAAAACTCGCATTGAAAAGTATTGAGGAAAAACTTACGACTGATTTCGTAAATTTTTCCTCATGGGCTTGAAGTCGTCGTATGCATGCAATAAAGGCGATCACAGCAGCAAATCGGAGAACTTTTGTTCTGCAGAGTGGTGGAGCATGGGTTAAATTAAATCGTCAATAAAAATTGTTATTCAATCAAAACATAGGGATTTTTGGGCCTCGTATTACAAATAGAAAAATAGCAAGCAAGGGGGCAGGATACATATAAGAGAAACTTTTCACATTCCAGCTATAAGGACTTACGTTAATTTAGACTAGCGGAGAATATCAAAGTAATTCTATATATGACGAAAATAGTCGCCCTGATAAGGGAGGATTTTTCATAGTTTCGACCAGAAATGCAATTTTGGTTGCGAAGACCTTCCTTTCTTTCATCTTCACCGATTCCATTCGCAAAACAAAGTACATCGTCCACTAAAAGGGCGGGCCAACGAACGAACGAAGCGCGATAAACATAAAAAGGATGGACTTTCGTTTCGCTACGGTCGAGTATAAAAGATAGGTACAGCCGATTTTTTCATCAGTTTCACTTCGCACCTAGTAGCAGCAGCGTCACGTCGTCATCGTCACTATGGCACCGAAAGCTAGCGGTAAGGCAAGGCGCAGAAGAACATCGTGAAAGCTTCGTAAAAGATATCTTCGAGTGTATTGCGAACGAGGTCTCTCGTCTGGCGCAAAGTACAGACTAGACTGCCGTTCGTTTAAAGTTGCCGGATGAGCTGGCCAAACATGCCGTATCGGAAGGTACCAATACCCTTAACAAGTGTGCCAGCTCGAAATAAGTCGTCGCCGAATGATAACCACACCCCACCACCGGCCCTTTTCAGGGCCACCAAAACATATCCTGGTAAAGAATTGAATTGAAAGATATATATGCTGTTTGTTTGCTTCATTAGAGCTAAAAAGATAGGTGACTAATATCTATGACAACCGGGGTTCCGCGACTACACTTCAAAGTTATTTCAGATTTTTTACCAGTTGTATAATTGAACATTTAATTGAAAGTTATATTATTGATTCCCACGGAAGAACTGAAATATTTCTCACGTGAGCATGCGCTTCCCTAACACAGCCGTCAATGTGGAGCGGATCGTTCTGCATATGTTTGCTAAGCAGAGCGGCCTGCGTACTTTTGCAGGTTGGATCAGAAGAGTAGATTTCTGTGTTGCTTTGGCAACTGAGTAGGCGAACTGGGGATAAGCCCGACACCCGACGACTTTTTCCATATATCAAATTTTAAATCATGCAATAATGACAGGATATTATTAGTAGGTGGGGAGTTGTGAATATAGTTTTGTTTTCGGAGCATAACTACCATAAATATTGCTCGATTTTCCATTTTAGACCTGGTATTTGTTACGGACACCTTAATACATCCGCAGGCTGAAGCAATTCAAAAAAAATCATTGTTTTGTTTGAGATATGACAACCATAGCAAAAAGTAGAAGAGATGAAATATGTTTGTGATTTCTTTTTATAAGGGCTATAGAAGATAAATTTTAAGATATTTCTAAACTTAAGATAAGATGGGATGGAAAAGTGATCTGATTCGCAATGAGTCGGCGACAACATGATTCGCGCCAAGCCACTTGAATTCGCAGTTGTGGCACGGGAAAATTAAAATTGTGGCAGAATCCTGTTCCTGCAAAGTTGATGCGTTTTTGGATGTTTTTTATAGTTAATACATTTTACGGTTTTAATGACACAAAAGCTTTGAAAATGACCAGTTTTTTTGTCACACGTTCTATTCTACTCTCCATATCGTTATTTGTGTGTATTGAAGTTATGTTTGAGTATTTCAATACTGTAAATTGAGCATTTAACAAAAATGTGCGCTGTTTGGGGGAAGACCGACAGTTTTTGGGTGGGGACCGACCGACACGGTGTTTAGATGATTGGGTACGTTTTTGATTCGATACAAACGACTCGGTATATTTCTAGTTTTCAATTATACTATAATTACGTCATGTTAATAATTGAAATACACGGAAACTATGCTTTTTGTACTTATTTATCAGTATTGATTCGAGCCGACCAAAAAAATTAAGAATTAAATTGAACGTGATTCATAGTTATATTACAAAACGAAACGAAAAGTATAATCTAATATGAGATTTTGAAATGATATTCATGAAATATTTTCATTGACCGTCGGATTGTTGATCAGTGTTCCGAAAAATCACAACACGAACCGTATAGTTTACTACGAAGCGTGCGTCACTTCTAAGTGAATGAGTCCTAGTAACAGCGTATATCATCTGCTTGCAGAAAAGCTCTTCCTCGTTAGAATGGCTATACAAGTGGCAATAAAGCTCGAAAGAATTACTTGAAAAAACCCGTACCATAATATAAACCATGCGTTAAACATCATTTATTCAAAACACCACACATTCGAATGCTCTTCCTCTTGCTACGCGATGAAACTACAGAAAGCATTCGTTTGCATCACACATACTCATATACACATATTAAGTGCACTTTATCAATACATTTTTAATGGAAAAATTTGGACAAACAGAAAGTTCAAAAGGGGGTCGCTCTTGCCCCTATGGGGTGTCGGTCTCACCCGCAGCGTTTTTAAAATGTCATTTTTCTCCATTTTCGGCAACCAATATTTTTTAATGAATTCAATTTTTTGAAACGCTGAAAAAATTATATTTTGTTAAGAACCAGCTACACAAGGATTATGCACAGAATATACAATTTTAGGAGCTTTGTGGAATTTTAGAAAAATTATTGCGCTTAAGGTGTCGGACTTACCCCGCGTTCCCCTATGCCGTAATTCAGCTTTTTGTTGGTGGCTGCATTCCCAAATGCGTACCCCAACTTGACAAGCCGCCCGTCCAGTGTCAATTTTGATAAATTGTCAGTCGTGTCAATTGTGACAAACTGTCCCTTCAGTTTCAGTTTTTGCAACGCGGTAGGCGTTCATTTTTTCTCAACTCAAACGTTAAACGTCAAATTAATATTTTGTATGCAATTAAAAACGATTTCGATTCGGGTCGATATTTAAGTTAAAAGATAAAAATTTGAGGGAAACGAGAAATGAGGAAAATTTCGCTCCAATAGGAGAATCGAACTTAAGATGTAAATTTAGCCATTTAAAAGAGATTCAATCAGAATTTTAATAAATATGATACGTCAACGAATAGTCCTACGTCAACACGCGGTTATGTCCCGGACATTACCCACCCCTAGTTTTTGACTGGGATGAGAAGAATTTAATGGAAGAATGGTACGTGCGCAGTGCGGTTAGAATCCAGTTTTTAGTGCCACAAGCAATATTTTCTCTTCTGAATATTTGTCATTTACGTATAAGCGACCGAAAATTAAAGGCGCACGGATAGAACATGCTTTGTCAAACCTGCTTCAAATATATTATAGAATGTAAAAATTGGATACACACAGAAAAAAAAATGTTGGTAAAAATAAGAGTTTTCCGAGGGGCAAGCAGTAAATCTTCAATACGACGCAGTGCCAAAAGTAGTACTTAATTAGTTACTTTGAGTAAAAAGAGATTATAACTACTAGAGGGCGCATAGCGCTACTGTTCCTATTGAATGTACGTTGAAGAATGTTGATCGTGGTTGGGTCACTGAGAACTGACATACAAGTAAAGTTTTCAGCTTGTGTAAGAAATTAAACTGTCACTTTAAAATGACAACAGCAAGTAGCAACTTGCCACTGACCGGCGCTTCGATCGGTTAGCGATCGCTATACGGGACTTGTGTGCTAACTTGGATGCAATGGTGACTCACGCATGCCAACCTGTATGCGATGGTGATTTTCAACGTATTTTCATTTAAATGTTTACACAGGTTTTTTGGGAATGTTTGTTCTAGCTTATATGTCTGTTCTCTGTGGTTGGGTATATACTTGTCAAATTTCAGACTTGGAAACAATAATACTTTTGCGATTCCCTTTTCAAAACAAGATTAAACGTTTAATGCATGGTATTTGGTGGATTGTTTTTATTATTTCGGTTGCAGCATTCTGTTGTCGTATTGACTAGGGTTAGTACTAACCAGCAAGTTTAGTGTTAGTATGATAATGGAAATGCTGTCGGACATTTCCAATACTAAAACAAACTGGAATATTTTGTATTGCATCGAAATTCAAAAAACTGCACGAAGGATTCTCATGGCAAAAAAAGATTTCAGCAGAAAGGTTATACTCTATATAATCAAGACATTGTCATATGCTATGTCACATGTGGAACGACAATTTACCTTTTTGGTGGAACCCGAAAATAAAGTGATTTGGTCTGCACCTGACAATGGAACGCCTTCAGTTTGTGAAAAGAACCATGTGATTGATAAGTCATCCTACACCTGGATGTTATTAATTCTTTGATCTACCCGGATTGTGTAACATTGAAAGAAAGGTACAAGATTAAGTGTTTTCTAGAATCTTTTTACATTTCTTATAAAAGAAATGTATAGAATTCGCTCAAACTTCCAAGATTTTTTCCGAGGCCCGGAGGGCCGAGTCTCATATACCAATCGACTCAGCTCGACGATTTGGGACAATGTCTGTGTGTGTGTGTCTGTGTGTGTGTATGTAACGGACAAATTCTCATTCGTGTTTCTCAGCAATGGCTGAACCGATCTTATCCAAACCAATTTTAAATGAAAAAACCAAAAAACTATGAATTAATAGCGTGTTTTTGATTCTGATGTTTAGTTTCCAAGATATGAATGTTTGAATGCGTAAAAATGTCGTTTTTTGCAGTTTTTTTTTAAATTATCTACCGAAATTGACAATATAGATAAACAATTTATATGTTTTTAACGAATACCTTTCGAACAAGCTATAGATTGTTGAAATCGGACTATTATCGAAAGAGATATTAAACATTAAATGTGGACGAAAGATTTTTATCATTTCCCATTGCCAGAAATATGACCAAAAACATGTAATCTATTATTAACGCCAAAACGGCTTATTTTAGGTCAATAGTATCTTGGGAGAATATAATGGAGGCAATATGCTCTTTCTTTTGGTATTGTGCTTTTGCTGATTAATCCCCCTATGAGTGAGATATTTTCACAAATTTTCTTGGAAGTGATTATATCGAAATGATGCCTTCAGCAAATTTGTAGCTCTTACTTTTGCGAATAACTGTACTGAAGACTTCAAATATCTATTTTGAATACTTTAAAAGTTATGGCTTGTTGTTTGTGGATTACTCTTTGTCGCCTATTTATTGTTCAATATAGTAATAATCCATTGAAATAAGCTAAACATTATTTCGATAAAACGGATTTTGTATTTCATTTTTCTATCTACAACCGCTAGAAATAATCACCGAACACTTCCAAGTTGTCTGGAAGGAACTTGATAACTTATCAGTACAAAAATGTTCATTTGTGCGAACCTTCTGACTGCAATTTTTCTAACTTATAACCATCGGATCGATCTGAAACATATCGGAAAATGAAAAGCGAAATAAATAACTCCAAGCAACGGCGTAGCCAAGAGAAGGTTTTGGGGTTTAACACCATACAACCCCCCCCCCCCCCCACCACACTCAAAAAAATATTGAATTGAAGTTGAAAATTTATTGATGCAGACTGATTTAATTCAATATTACAATAACAATTATCTGATCCGTAGTTTGATAACCTGTTGTTGTAGACATCATGAGGACTTTTGATTAATTGTCGGAATGGGGTCCTCCTGATATGTAACTGATCTATTGGTCTTGATTTCACAGTTGTCTAATAGCATCAATATCAAATTCCTGTCTGAAAACATTCCAATAGAAAATTCCAGAGTTCTGTAATCAATCATAATCCTCAGATTTCTTTTCAAATTGAGCTCGCTTTTGCAGAGATGCACTGTAATAAAGGTCTTTATTTAATAGGAAGCGAAGTTAAAATTGATTTAATGTCTATGAAACATAGAACTGCTCACCAAAAAAATGCATAACTTTCAATAATTGCTAAAAATGTTTTTGTCTTTCTCATTCACTCTAAAATTCGTCAATCTAATCCCGACCCGGAGGACCGTGTCATATGCTAGGGTTACCAAATGGACTGAGAGCAAATTAAGGACATCCCTGCCAAATGTTATGCCAGTTATGTCACTTGAGCTAGAATTCTAAAAAAAATTCTGTCTCATTTTCCAACGGTTGAATTGGAACGTTGAATCTCAATCGAGACAAATTAGAATGGTGTAGTACCAATACCGAACGAAGATACCACTTTGGCCAAACCTCATATTGAGCTATCCAACAAATTTTGGTTACTTCTGAGTAAAACAAATTTTGGTTGCCATGAGTCGCAGAGAGTATGCATTAACAAAAAAAATCGCTGAAAGGAATTGAAATTAATTCTCTTGGAATAAAGTTGATCTGAATAATTTAATTCAGGGTGATTCGTCATGATATTTTTTTTATTGCTGTGAAAAAATTGAAAAATGGAGTGAATCGCGAATTGTTTATTTGTCAATCGAAAGAACATTTTTTGCCAGTAATTGTTTGAAAACAATTTCTTTTAAATGTTGATCATGTTGGCGCTTTAGGTAGTCCATTCAACTGGTCCAATTTTTGATGACAGATTCGAGCATTTCAAGTGGTATCTGGCTAATTACACGAGTAATGTTGATTTCCAATGCTTGGGGATGTCACCGCCGCTATGTTTTCTTCACTGCGTGCTGGATGTGGTCGATTTGTTCGCTAATCATCCAATAACGAGAACTACAACGCTTACTTTTTGGTTGTATGGCGAATAGTTGAATCAGTTGGCCGATTATGTCGACCATATTACGGTCGGAGTGCATTAAACACATTTCGCACAGATCGCTGATTTTCGTAATATAGTTGAATAATTTGAAGATGGTGAGCCAGTGTAAGTCGTTCCATTATGAAATGGCAAACAATCAGAGCTTGGAAAACGAATCAGCTGAAAAAGAACGAACACTCTTCATTTGTTCTTCGCTTCACGAACATACACCCTATGGAACCATTCACCACTGAGCTGCGGAGTTGACGGCTTTGGTTCACCACCACCGAGGCTGGTGAATCATTGCTGTTCTATAGTGTAGGTATATGAGCATAGCGTAATAGTACCCGTTGCTCATTCTCTCTCCCATTCGAAGAGATATCAACTGCTATGCATCATTCGTTCTCCATAGCAAGCTGTACATAGGCACCCAGATTCTCTTTGCTTGCTGGGTGCGAATGTAGGTACGAAAAATGATGCCGCCCAGCTGCCCCGGAGAACAGCGCTCATAACGAGAATGCGTTTGTCTTTTATTATTTTTATTCGAGATAGGTGCATGTTCTGTGCGCTTTTCATATGCAATATTTTTTTTAGTTTTGTCTTCAACCTATTGAATCTGTCGAATTGTGAAAATACAAATAGGGTTAAGGGAACATGGGGAGACTTTACCAAGCACGAAATTCAACAATTATTAATAACGTGTTCCATTTGGTACTTATTTTTTTTTTATATTTTTATATTTGTTTCGATCCCATCAGCTCATTTTTCATCTTCTTCATTTCGTTTTTCATCTTGCTCCCTTACGCTTATATTTGAAACTTTAAACGCGATTATCACGATATTTGCGGTGACTACGAGTGCCGAAAGAGTTTGCAACGGATTTCAAAACATTATTTTTGCTTGTTCGTGATTTAACTGCCGTGTCCTTGAACGATTCCATTTTTTCGTCAAAATTTTCCTGTTAATGTTATGGATTTGTTAATATTTTTTTCAGGTGAAAATGTTTTTTTTTTGGAAAAATCGTTCCCGCTTCCAAAAAGAAGAGAATTTTTTTTCAATCAATCGTTCAAGGACACCACAGATAGATATACTAATGATTTTTATGGCTGATTTTCTGACACGTGAACCTGCAATGTAATCAGTACAGTTAATCCAAAAAAGCAATGCATTAAAAAAAATCAAAGCTCATGAAATACAATCGTTTTATATCTTTAACTAGTACTAAGAACCTCAACAATATGCGAAGAAAAGATAAAAGCATGCTATATGCCATTGTTTTTTGTTCTGATATTTTAAACTTGTCCTGGTCAAGCGCCCCAAGCCTTGGTCAAGGCTCCCGCGGTGGGTAGACTAGACCAGAAAAAACGATCACAGAAAAACTTTTGTAACTTTTGAAAAAGTAAATTATCAATTCTGAAAAAAATCATTAATACGCAGAATACTTTTGCATATTACATTTCAACGAGGTTTGGAAGACATTCAATTATTAAACCAAAAACAATTTGTCTTATGGAATACAATATACTTTTAAATATTCATAAGCCAGTCGTTGTTCAAGTTCAACTCAGGGGTTTTTTAGTATTACACAGAACTAGAAAAATCGTAAAAATTTACGTGTTCTGCTCCTGACATATACGACCATCAAAAATGTTTTAAATTTAATTTTAATTTATTATGACTATGAATTTCGTAAATCATGTTTGATTTTAATGTCAATGAATGCAATTTGTTAAATTGTGTCAAGTTTTTATTAACCAGTTGACAAATTTTGAATGATAGGATAGTAATGTTGATGGAATAGGAAAAAATATAGTGTGATTTTTTTCCATTTAAGCAAAATTTGAAAACATTTTTGGTTGCCTGGTTACAATAAAAATCTCGGGTAACTTAGAATAAAGGCATTAAAATCAACTGTCAAGACTCATTTGGAGGATATTCCGAATAAAACTTTATTCGCCAAGCTCGGAATAATTGCAGCGAACTAATCTGTTCAGATCACTAAAGCATTAAAGCGGGATACTAATTTCTTCTCAAAGATTAAAAGGCATGTGTAATTTTGCTATTCCTGCTCAGCTTTAGACGAAGCTCGAAGTATTTTTTTGATTATTAAATATTCCACAATATGCCGTACATTTTAAACACTCCGTTAGTAGGTATCCAATTTAATCAGGAGTCATAAATCTTGCTTATCGAATTTGTGGTTAATATTATGTTTGTTAACCCTTAAATGCGCAATGTTGTTTTAAAACAACATTGCGAAAACCATCTCAAAATTATCATAGTAACGTATTAAAGCTGTGAGATAATTTTCAGAAAATTTGAAAAAAATTGTTTAAGGGCCTTTAAGGGTTAACATTTAACCTGTCTGTACAACATTTAGGAAAAAAAATGTAGTACATCATAGTTTGAAACATATATTGTCCTTGTTAAATGCGAATAACTTATAACCAAGCTTATAAACACTTCGTTTTGGTTGACGATTATAAAATTCCAAATATTCGTAAGCTAGAGATATAATGTTAGAAAAAATGAACCTATATGTGAAACTGATAAATGCATATCGATGTTTGAATATCCACGATTTCCCTAAATTTATAATGCATCGTGAACACAAGTTCAATTTTTTCCCCGTCAAACCTCAGCAGAATCCAATAAGCGGTACCTGTTGCCTAATGTCCGCTCCACAAGCCATATGTTCTTAACTGACGTAGCGAAAGACGCTGAAAACCGCTAATATGGCCAGAAGAATTTTATATACAGATTCAGAATTACACAATGAATCTGAATGGTTCAACAGCTTGTATGTTCCTGAACCAATTTCACTAAATAATCAACCAAGCAAAGAGGAACCACTATTCAAGAGAGAAGAGAATACTGATATCCTCTCTCTCAATGATACTCACAACTGTTCATCATTATAATGATGCGTGCTTATGCAAGCGTGTGTGGATATATTCGTTCCTGTTTCTGTTTCCTCGTGTTGTTGCTTCGGTATCCATAGCGGCAATTCATTCGGTTGGGGTGAAGGCAAGCGTTTTACTGAACTGTATTATGGTTCGTTCGGATTGAATTTGAATGAATGGTGAAAGCTCTGCAAACAATACTAAACTACAATAGCATGACAGTTTGCAGTTAGTACCCGTTACCTACTAGAAAATGCCCTGTTAAAAACTTCATGTTTAACCACCCTGTATATGCCAAGGTTTGAGACTAAAATTAAGGACATTTGAAGTAAAATAAGGACGCTTTCCAAAAACCTCGAAAATAAGGACATGTCCTTTAAAATAAGGACGGTTGGTAACCCTACATATGCCAATCGACTGAGTTCGTCGAGATCGGAAAATGTCTGTGTATGTATGTGTGTATGTGTAAAAAAATGTTACCTCTGTTTCTCAGAGATGGCTGGACCGATTTGCACAAAGTTAGTCTCAAATGAAAGGTACAACCTTCCCCTCCGCTGCTATTGAATTTTTTATTGATTGGACTTCCGGTTCCGGGGTTACGAGTTGAAGAGTGCAATCACGCAGAAAATTCCCATATAAACTGAAATGAAAAATTTTCAAAATCAAATTTGTATTCTTGATGCCAAATGACTTTAAAATGCATGAAACATTGAGATGTTTGACAAAAATTGACTTTTTTAGACTTTGGTACATTTTTGCCTTTCTCATATAGAAAGGTTATGCAATCATTCTAAAAATCTTCAATCATACCGGCCCGAAGGGGGTATGCAGTGAGGGGTTGCTACTTTAAAATTAAAACTAGTTTAAAATTTCTTAACAAGTTGAAAAATTTCGGCAGGACTTGGACCTCCCGGATCTTTCTCCATGACCCGCCGCTGCTTTCAAGCGATGTTTCAGTATCACATAGTATCTCAAGATCGTGGCTGTCGATCCATTGTATGTATGTGCAAATCGTACTGAACATGTAATATTCATTTCCACCATTGTATTGAACATAACCAGCCATGGAATCGTAGTCTGGACAAATGAGACAAGCACAATTGCACCACTAGGTGGATTAAAACAGGTTTTTATTTTGGGAATACGTCGAGTTGAGACGAAAACGTAATATGATTAATAACGAGGATAACACTTTCCGAATGTAGAGAGAAATTTATGAAAAATGACGATTTCCATTCGACTCCAGCAGTTCCTGATCGATTTTGATGAGCATTTAATTTTTGTTATATGACCAATTATATGTATAGGTCAAATGTGTTACTATGTTTTAATTGCCGCAAGGTTCTACTGTATCGATTTTGTTGGCTATTTTCGGCAAATTTGAGACTAAGAGAAACGAAAGCAATGAAATTGAAAGACGGATAGGTATTCTAGAGCGAATCAGTTATAAACTTAGAACGGAAAACTAGAACTAGGCAGGCTCATATGGGCATGATCGAAAGGAAATGTGAAGAATTTTTTTGCCTTCTGCAGAGTAGGAGTTGGGCGTTTCACCCAAGTCTACCGCATGATCTATGGTAGGATGATGATGATGAGTTATGTTCTACCATAGACCATGCGGTAGACTTGGGTGAAACGCCCAACTCCTACTCTGCAGAAGGCAAAAAATTCTTCACATTTCCTTTCGATCATGCCCATATGAGCCTGCCTAGTTCTAGTTTTCCGTTCTAAGTTTATAACTGATTCGCTCTAGAATACCTATCCGTCTTTCAATTTCATTGCTTTCGTTTCTCTTAGTCTCAAATTTGCCGAAAATAGCCAACAAAATCGATACAATAGGTCAAATGTTTAAAAACAGTAATTTAAGGTCAAGATAGCATCATTTTGAAACCGCCAATTTCGGAGGTTTAGTATCTTCGATGAGTTTTACAAACGTTAAACAGCGCATCATTTGATAAAATAATTTTGACGGTATATCGTCCAAGAAGTATTTATGGTGAATTTTCTCAGGTTAATATTAATGACTACAATAAAGTCTCAACAAATTCGCTAAAGACACGAACCCTGTACTATTTTCTGAAAAAATATTTCGGTATAATTTTAAAACTTCAAAAATTACGGTTTCGGAATTATGCCGTTTGGACAGTATGATCGATTTTCACCAAACCCCCACCAAACCGATTTTCTGGCTACGCCGCTGACTTCAAGTAAGTAGAAACAAAGTCATTCTACACTCGTTCACAAGAATCTTCTTCGAATGCTGAATATCTATTATAATACATTGAAACACCGATTTTATCAGCCAAATATGAACATATGTTTGATGGACTCTAGCAGACGAACAAGACTGAATTCGAGTAAATCCTTTCTTGAGCACGTTTTCCTTATCATGAAGATGGAAATATCCAAAATTAAAAAGTTTATCATAATCAGAAATAGTTATCAAACTACATCAAGGGACGGGAAGAATATTTGAACAGCTTCAGTTTATTATAAAGAAAAAAAAAATGCCCGATTTAGTCAATGTCCCCATTTTGTCAGCCTAAAATACGCCATGAGATTGATAAAAATGGGTCTTTATTGTATGTATTATTCACTGTGTTTCACATTAATAGATACATTTCATTTTTGGGGATTTTTTTATTGCATCGAACTATAACAATTTTTAGGTAGCTTTCAAGGGGTTATTTTATAGACTTCTTCCAAAATTTGGCGAACCTATTCCAATTCGTATACCAATTAATTGGTGTACTTGAGGGTTTATATGTTGCAGATAGAGAAAATACTGAAATTTTCAGCTTTTTTCCTACACAATATTACGAAAGCTTATTAATACATTTTTCCTAATAAGTTTGTGAAAATTATAAACTATTTGAAATTTTTTAATAGTTTAATTTTTTATTTAACTGTATTTTTGATAAATAGTGACCTTGCGGTGAGCACGATCTCTCGAATTGCTGAACAGAAAATTATGGAATGGAAATTAATTTTTAGTATTCTTTACAGATTTAACTCGCCGCGCTGCCGATTTTCAGAGCACTGTGCACCCAGTGCATTAACGCAGGTGACGGAAGGTTATCAAAAAGTTTCGTGAAAATGAAAATTCCAGTAATGATGATGATTTTCCCAAACGGTTCGTTTTCGAGAGGTTTTTATTTGTTCTTTGACATTAGGATTAGCGATAATAATTCAAATCAAGGATACTACTGGGAAGTCACCTTTAGAAAAAAGTCGATGTCGAAGTAAAATTTGAAACTATACACGCATGCACTTCAGAGATAGCGTGATATCAGGAGCTGCGATTTCATTTCAACGCTTTTTTGTGAAAAGGGCGATACTTACAAATGTAAACATATGGCTTTTTTAATACATGCGAATGAGGGCTTTGAAACGCAACAAATTAACCTAAAAATTTGGATTCTACGATATTGCTTTCTTAAACTAAAGCAAAAAATACAACGGGCGAAACTGTATTTTTGTTTGTTTATTCAAAGCTTCGCCCTCCACGCTCCATGCAAACAAACAGGGCAATACTTTTTGACATTAAAAATGTCTTACTCCACTATCTGGGGCTAGGTGTCATTCTAAAATCTAAACTATCTCCCATGTAACGAAACTATGTAAGGTTTGCACGCTTATAACTCCGATATTACTAGATGGATTTTAATCATTCATACACCAACCGATTCAGAAACACCTAACTTAAATATTGGTAATAATTTAATATCTCCCCAATAAAAGTAGACTTTTGGAAATTGGTAAAATTAAAAAGTTCACGAAAAACGGGAAAAATACCATTCGTGAGGCAGATTTCTCAGACACAGCCGTCAAAAGAGGGCAGCTTAGTTGCTCAATGAAACACGAAAAGTCATAAATAGAAGCAACGCATGTCCGTTTAAATCAGTTGTTGCTCTTATCCCACACGAGCAACGTCGTCTCCGGGCGATGCAATAAGCGCTATCGATTTTCGGTAACGTTAGCATTTGCACACACTCGCACCTAAGTGACTAAACCATATACGGTTAGTTTATAAATAGAGGTGACGCGTACCCGTTTGAATCAGTTTTTGTTCTTATGTCGAACGGGTAAGATCATGGCTGCAGCGTCTGGGCACTACAATAAGCGGTAGACGCTATGCATTTTCGGCAGCGGTGGCCGTGTGCGGATTTGTCGGGTACCAGCATGGTGTCACAGAATGATTTGCAAAGTGGGTGGGCGAGGTGGTTTGGATTTAATTCAATACGGTGTGTGCTGCTTAAGAGTGTTTCGTTTGAAAAAAATATATTTATTTTTATGCATGCGTGTGCGTTGTAACTTGTTAATCCATGTTTACGGCGCTTTGTAGCTGCGTAGGGTAAAGAGCCAATTGGTTTTCATGTTTCATATTTCGGTTATATGTTTTTTATCAGTAAGGCATCTGACAACGTGCTTCTGTAGTTATTGCACTGTTCAGCAGCGTAATATTTTATATAGGAGAGTACACTCAGGTTTTTTACGCGGATTTTGAAATTTACGCGGTTTTCATTAACGCGTTTTTTTAAATTTACGCGGTTTTCATTTACACGGCCTGTATCCCCTGCGTGTAAAATCTGAGTGTAATTGCATCGGAAACAATCACATTCCCAGCAGAACTTTTTGTTTTCTAATTTCAAACACTTTTGTTTCGTACTGCACACAACGGAAAATTTTAAAACAGAACTTACCGTCCCAGCAGCAGTTGAAGCGGGTGTTCTTTTTCGATTCAAATTCAAGCCATGTCTTAAGCGTTACTGGACTTAAAATTGTTTTCCCAGTTTAACCAGTCAGAATATCTGTCCTACCCTATGTATTTAAAATACAGTTCTAATTGCGTTTTAAGGTATACAACAAATACGGTTGGGTATACTAATTTAAATTTTAAAATAAATCTGTTTTAAATTATGAAACAAACCGCTGTACTGAAGATATAATTATGTCAGTCCTATTACCACATAAAACACCTATATAACATAAAACGCTGCAGAATTGATTTAATAATACAATGTTTACACTACAGAGTTATAACACGTTTTAATAATTAGCAACAAGAAAAATGTCACCAAGATAGCATAAAAACCCGCTTTAACTGGTAGTGCGAACGTTGCATAACAATGTAATTTATCAAATAATTTCATTTTTCCACCACTAATCGATCAAGAAATACTTACACTTAAGATTGTTTACTTAAGTTCATTAGTACATTATTGAAAATTTAAATGGAAAATGAAATTTCATATTTTATGGAGAATCTGTATATTTCCGTTGGCGGGCGTGGGTTTCCTCATCACAGCTCTCAATATGGAACTTTTCTTTTGAATATATTTTCTGGACAGACCAGCCTATTTTTACTAGATGGATCAGCCAAATAATGCCAATCACCTAGTGAGATACTTGATTAATTAATAGATTACCGTTAAAAGACCTTCAATAAATTATGTTTTAATGGGGAGGGTATATAGCAAATTGTAACATATGAAAACAGGCGAGTGAACAAGAACGTGTGTCGATATGTGTGATAGATAAAAAAGCTATATTTTTAATGTCACCGCGGTCGTGTCCTGTACACAACCCTTTAATTTTTTTGCTAGCAGTTTAGAGGCGAAACTGTTATTTTCGTATTTTTTTAGGATTATCAAGCTGATACCAGCTGTAAATAGTAACAATGATCGCTATTGAAAAAATACGGACGAAATCGGTGGTGTAGAACGGTAGTTATTGTAAAAAACCGTAAGGGCGATACTTCAATGCTGATAGGTGGGACCGAAAAAGTAAACAATCGCCAAAAGGGCGATACTATCATTTTGTCAATTTCAATACTAAAAACAAATTTTAATTTAATAATTTCAAATACTTTATGAAACTTTGGGTTTCGATCACTGAATCATGCAATCTAGGATGTAAAAACACAAAAATTCTTAAATAGGAAATAAAACCAAGTCTGGAAAGTCTGGAAATATTCACTGTTGATTTTCTTTGAATGGTATCACTGCTAGTATCGCCCTTTTCAAGAAAAAGCGTTGATTTCTTAGTTCTCAGTCGCATTGGAAATTTGAGTAAAGTATAAACTTCAAATCGATTCAAAAAAAATTTCGATTTTTTTGGCTCAGTACAATATATAACCCCTTTAGGAAAATTCAGTTTTCCCACCACAATTTAGATATTTTATTAACACAGCATTAACAATAATTCGTTGGTATGTCTATTTTATGGGCCATTTTTTCACTTTCCCATTGATTTGGTTTAAGATTTCTAGCACTGATGTTGTCCTATGCTGATTTGAGCGATTCTCTGAGTCCTGCCGCTATCCCATGTAGTATGTGTTATCAAAAACATCGCGAAGCATCAAGTTCTAAATGTTCTCAAACGATATAATATTTGAAGAGAGTGATAAGAGTTATAAGAAATGTCTCATCACACTGTTAGGTGGATTAAAAGCGTTTTTTTATTAGAGAATAAAAATTATTGACCAGCAAAGATCACCATTTTTTTGGCAAATTGTCTATCTTTTTCTTTTTTTAAATTTTCTGAATATTGTTTACAAATATGATGACTTCGAATAGTCAAATAAAACCGAACTATTAACCAACAGAACTTTATGATTTTCGAAGAGTGGACACATTGTTACATGGTCATCCAAGCTACCAAAAATGTCCGGCTTTCGATCATATGTTAATGAAACTATCTGGTGCTGCAAGCTTGTCGGCTGCACAATACCCTTCTCAATATTCAACCTTTCTGCTCGTATCATCTGTTCTGAAATTTTACACGTTAACGCTATATCTCTCTGTGGAGAATTTAGTCCTCCGAAACCTCGCCGTTTAATCTCTATAAGATTAGAAACATCTAAATCGTCCGTGCTTATTCCTGTCAGACATTCCTCACACTTCAATGATTTGTACAGTTTTCGTTCAACATAGCCGGCAATATATCCAACAATGTCCACATCTATTGCATCTAACTCTTCAAGGTTAAGCTCATCAATAAGCCAATCTTCAATCGCATCAATGTTATTGTCTGCTGCGGGTTGAGTTTTCATCGTACTAGGTACTAAAAAAATAGCGAACTCCGTTTCATCCTGTGGAAGGCTGTTCATACCTTTCGAAATCTGTGTCTGTCGATTTATTAAAAGGGCTCTAAACGCATACGAGAACTGCTTGGTCGACGGGTTGTCATTAAATCCTCCTTTGGAACGAATAAGAGCGAATGTTTGCTCTATGTGATCTTGCAATAGCTTGTACGTTAGGAGGTACTCGAGGGGACCCCTTGCTGGGTACACGTATTCAAAATATAGAACATTCAGCGATTCTATATTGACCATAAAGCCAAGGAAGCCTGTATGATTAATAGAATCTAGTAAGTATTTATCAGTGCCATTATCATTAAAGGACAATTGAGCGATGTACTTCTAACAATATTGCAAATACTGGTAGAACTCTGGATGGGATTGTTCGCAGTAAGGTCGCCTGAATTCTTTGCCAAACTTCGATTTTGAGTTCATTATATCGAATAGGTTGTTAAATGTACGAAGGAAGTCTGTTGTTGCACTTGACCCTTGAAACTGCTCTACGTGTTGCTTTCTTAATAGATCAATGGCATCGGCGACACTATTGCTGAACATTTGTATGGCCAACTTCGACTTCATTTTATTTTTCTTGAACTCAATATGTAACTTACTTAGTTTGTTTGCCAAACGCAGTCCCTTTTGTTGCTGGTATTGCTCTAGCATTATCAGATATTAGAATTTTATCAGGCGTCCTCTGTCATCTCGCAACTCTCCTTTTGCAGCAAATGTGTTTCGTACAAGTTTCAGCATGTGAACTGCATCCATTATAATGCATACTATGCCGACATCACTTGGATGTTGAAAAGTTGTACGCATATTATGCTCTTTGAGAACAGCTCCAAACATAGCCATGCATGATAGGTTTACTTTTATGCCATCAAACGTTATTGAAGGGACGTTGAGGTTGTGTTCGTAAAGAGCCATTAAGACTTGAGTTACGACTTTTTTCTTTTCAGCTGACAGACCAGCAGAAAAATGATGTGACACTGGGATTTTGAAGTGTTCATTGATACCAGTCACTAGGAACATTAAAGCTTCGGAGGCAAGCTCCCGCGTTTCCCCGGTATTAAATCCCACGTCAGTGAATCCACTAACCGTTCCATCATTTTCGGTAAATAGTTGTTTTCTGATGGACATTTCATCCATCACCAAATTTGCATAAAGCTTTCTTTGTTTGATCTCTGCCGCTTTCACCCTAATTTCCACTAACTTTAAAGCAGCTGCTGAAATTCCGGGACCGCAATCTACAATATTATGCCATTTAGCAATAGTTTTCTTATGTGGTAGATCAGTTCCACCACTGAGGTACTCTCTGGCGTATTCATAGGCGCCCAGTAAAGTTTAGCCGGAAATGAACCGGAATTCTGGCTGGTTCCAGTTTGCATTCCGGCTCCAGTGACAACCGATTCCAGTTAGAATCGGTTGTGTCACTGGAGCCCGTGGACGAACTGGAACCAGCCAGAATTCCAGTTCATTTTCGGCTGAACTTTACTGGGCGGCCGTTGAATGAAAACTCATGCCCATTGCAAAAGATCTGATCTCCTTGCTATATTGTAATCCATCCTTGATATTCGTTGCCAACCTGTACACAACGTTTGGCTTATGTTGTTTAATTGCCTAAAATTTGAACTGATAATAAAAAGAAAAAAACAGCATCATTATGAAGAGCTTACCTGCAGTGATTGAGAACTAGATTTGGCTTCAGAAAGCTGTTGCTGTGCGGCCTTCAAATCGGCATCTAGTTTTTCGATTTTGTTTTTGAGACGTTGGTTCTGCTGTTTTAAAGATTCTTTCGATTTTCTCGTTTCAATTAATTTCCGATAAGTTAGCGAATATGAAATTTGTGAAAAAACAGGATTTCGCAAGTTTTCCATACTAACATCGCCAGGATACCGAATGAGCAGTGGCTTGGGAATAGCTGGTTTCATTTTATCGCTTGCTTCTCTGGGTATGCATAAACTAGGCTCGAAGATGTCGTGTAAACTAAAATAAACAAATTAAAATGTAGCGAATTCAGATGGCATTACTTATTGTAGTGCACACGCATTTTTTTCCTGTTGGTTATCCGCAACATCTGTAATTGAATGATGTTCTTCGAAGAAAGATGAATCTATTCTCGGTGCATCATTTGATTGTAAAGCTCTAACAGGGTATTTGTTTGATGTGGAATCGGTATGTTGGTGATTTGTGACATCAGCCAACGCAGTACAAAACTGAGTGGGCTTGTTCAATATATCCGGATGATTTTCGGAACAAGCAGCGACTTTTCCATTACCCTTATGTTTGCTGAAATGAATATAATTACATTGTGACAAAAACAACTAATTGTTTGTGAAATACATACCCCGTATCTACCGGAATTTTGTACATACGAAAAATAGCAGCTGAACGAAAACATTTTCCTCTCCCCGTAAGCAAAAAGTCACTGTTGCGGAAATGCAGCGAGCATATCGTTGATTTCGGGGCGAAAGAATGCACGTTCACTCCGTTTGTTCGCAAAGCCGATAGCCATGTTGCGCTTCGTGTATCCTCTACTGGAATTCTAATAAAAATAAAGTTAGATCACGTTTAATTAAAGCGGAGCAAACTTACCTGTGAAATGACACTCCCGGTCCGGCTTTCCGCTCACTAACTCGACAATTAGGTACGCAGCAAATTCTCACCATGATTGAAATTTTTCTTCATTCACTCGTAGCGAAATATTCGTAAACACAAAGCATTTGACATATATTATCCCGGCGAAGCAAAAATATACGTAACCTATATTTTTCAGAGTTGCCAGCGCTATGCTCCCTCTAGTAGTTATAAAAAAGAGAACATAAATACTAGAGGGAGCATAGCGCTGGCAACTCTGAAAAAATATAGGTTACGTATATTTTTGCTTCGCCGGGGTAATATATGTCAAATGCTTTGTGTTTACGAATATTTCGCTACTAGTGAATGAAGAAAAATTTCAATCATGGTGAGAATTTGCTGCGTACCTAATTGTCGAGTTAGTGAGCGGAAAGCCGGACCGGGAATGTCATTTCACAGGTAAGTTTGCTCCGCTTTAATTAAACGTGATCTAACTTTATTTTTATTAGAATTTGTGACCTGTGATTTCTTAGGTCACAATATCGTCGCTTTGGTCACTGAGCCCAGCTTGTATATATTTGTAAAAATTGTTATTTTTTTGTCGTATAAATAAATAACAGTGTACGGTCTATCTCGTGTATTTGACGACGCCTGTTCTTTGTTTATACTCTGAAATTATTGTTCGTAAATGTCTAAGTAGAATTTAAACGTCAAACCGTTACTACTCCGTGCTTGCATGTTTGAGTCGCGTTTAAGTTCTGCTTAATAGCCCAGGTTGGTGTCAAATGTAGGTTTCGTTATTTATTTGTTCAGAGATTTATTTATTTATTTATATATTTATGTGCTTATTTATTTATTTATATATTTATGTGCTTATTTATTTATTTATATATTTATGTGCTTATTTATTTATTTATTTATTTATATTTGTTATTTATTTTGCTTGTTTATTTATTATTCATTTTGTTATTATATTCGTTATATTTGTGCATTATAAAAAAAAATCTAGGAAACAAGTACCGCACGTTTAGCATGTCAATACATTGTACTAAAATTTGAGCATATTTCGTGACACCAACCAAAACGATAACATGTTTGTAAACGTCAACCATCATCATTCTGTCATCGCATCATCACCGTCATCAAATACGGGGTGGCAGGATGCGAGGAGGGCGCGGAGGGTATGTGTTGGAAAGTGGACAGGGCAATGATAAAATGTACCGCGAAATCTTAATGCGGTCTCTAATAGTTAACCGGGCCGGAGGAGTGAAGACCCGCAGCAGCGATAGTCACCGACCACAAAGTGACCGCGCGTTTCGTTGAAAGTTTTCGGTATTTGTGCCAGTCGATCCTTAGGATCTAATTTCCCGCCGTTCAGAACCGCCACACGAACGCTAAGTTTTGTTCGGCCAGTCGAGTGGGATAAGTGTGGTTACCGGTTTTTATAGTACTACAGAAGTACGAGTACGTCGCGAGTGCAACAAAAGGTCAGTGTTTGGCGAAGTCAAAGAACGCCGTTGAAGACACCATTCCCTAAGTACCGGTAGGGTTTTGGTGGTAGTGACCGTAAAAGCTAAAAATCCCACTCGACTTAGTGTTAGACACTCGTGTTTTAAAAGTGCGCATTGTACCACTTCCCGGGCCCCGTAGTGAAACGCAGGCCTCCGCTACGAATAGGCCGAGTTGCTGCTTCATCTGAAGTCCCCCGTCGCCATCGTCCGTCTGTTACTGAACCACCATCGAAGCCCGCCCCGCATCCAGCCAGCAGCAAGTCGACCAACGTCATCACGGCCGCAACGTTGTACCAAGAAGGGAATTTCATCAAATAAAAGCGCAAGTAAAACTAATTTGACTGTTTTCAATAGCCCTTTTGGCTCCGATATAAAAAAAGTGTTAATAAATAAAAAGTGTATGCTCTGAATATTCAAGCTGTGTCGTCCATTTTGTTTATAGTGTAGTCCTTTTTGGTACTTGTTTCCGCTTGATATTACGATTCGCTCAGTGACCATAGTGTGGGAAGAAAAGTCCGCCCAGTGTGAATTTCTCCAGGAGACAACCGTGAAACGACCCTAATAGCTGGTGAGTACAGTGTGGCCCCGCCACCACAATAAGAACGTTACGAAACCTATACGTAACAATTGGCGCCCAACGCAAAATAAAAGAAAAAGTGATTTGTTTCCAAGACCAGAAGCAAATCCCTTTTTCGTTGTGTCTCCCGGAGAAATTCAATTCACATTGTTCACTTCATTAATCGCGAAGTCATTCGGTCGATATCCAAACTTGAAGTTGATCCTGAAACTTAATCACAGACTAACAGACATAACACTCAAAAACAAAGCTTCGCCCGCTTTAACGGTTATTTTAAATATATTTGTAGTTGGGACTGTGGCCACATTTGAAATTATGGCGCCACTGACATATGAACAAGCATATGGGGGATAGACCACTAGTGAAAAATTGTTCCCAAACCTGAGGGGTAACCCACCAGTAATTAAGTGATTGGGACTGTGAATAAAAGGTGGAGCTAGTGTTCTGGGAAAATTGTCGGATCGATGTTTTTTAGGGAATTCCCTCATAGTGTTATGTCTGTTAGTCTGTGACTTAATTATGATTAGTGGAATTGCGAGTTGTTGCGAGTGATGAAAAATTGCATATCTGGCACGCCGTCGTTTGCTAGTGCTTGAGTAGAAAAATTGATCGTTTGTTTTGAACATATATCATACACAGGTAGCATTGATCGGATTGAATTTGACATTTACTAATACCATTACATTTGTTTCTTGTCGGGTTTTTGTTTACTTTTCTAGCGGGTTTTAAAACTATTTGTGGTTTGTGATAAATTTGTTATTTTTTGCCTTTTTATACAATGGCAATGGCACAGCTCACATTCGATCAAGCTAGTGAGCTGATCCAAGGTTGGTAATTTGATATGAGTGTGGAGTTTTTAGCCGACGATGAACTGAATTATGAACTGACTGCCCGTTCTGTCAGTTTGTCTATCGGTCTCGATCGCTCACGAAAACGCAAGTGGCTGCGAGATCAGTTGAAGGTGGAAAGGGATGATCCGTCGGGAAAATGCCCACGTAGAGTAGTGGGTGATCCTACTGTGGAAGTCAAGGTTTGTACGCATAAGTTTACCGAGTTGAAATCGTGTTTGGAACAGGAGGATGATGAGGAAAAGAAGGTTTGTTCTACTAGAATGGTACACGTCGGTATGCGTTTAGTGACTGTGTTGAGGGACTCGCGGGGGTCGCCCAACTTGCACAGTCAATTGCAAAATACGGTGTTGAATTAGCGGAGGTTCTTGAACATTTCTTTCGGGGTTCTGCTTCGTCTTTGCAGAGTGATCAGCAAGAGGGAAATGATATTTTAGCTCTGTTGGATGCAGACAAAGCAGATGAAAATCCTAGACCGAGAGTTTCCGTTCTTAGTCAGGATGACCTTGATTGGATCCATTCGTTGCAAGCGAGAATTACGGATCTAGAAGCCGATTTAGCTCGACGAAGAGAAGTAAAAGATGCTGTAACTCAAACTCTTCCTGATCATGCTCAATTTACTTCATATTCACAACACCCCGATACAAATTTCAGAACATTTCAAAACTATAATTTTCCGCCAACAAAGCCTTCCAATTCATTCGATACTTCATCTAGTTACCATAATTTTCAAAATATCCCAGATCGTACATTACATTCTAACAATATACCAATTCCCAACAATACATACAATATTCCCTATCATCCGACGAGAATTTCTAATCCTACTGGAGCAAATCCCGAGATGTACAACCATGCTTCGGCTATCCCATCTTTCCCTAAACGAAATTCACCTCCCATGTATAGTGGTGTTCTACACAATCCGTACCCCGCACCGTACCACAACCGTCACACTCTTCCTGTGTCCAAATGGAACATCACTAAATACAGTGGTGACGATCAAGGGCTGAAGCTAAATGAGTTTTTGGAAATTGTACAGGCTTTATCCCAAGCTGAGCATGTGTCGGTGGTCGAGCTTTTCGAGTCGGCTGTGGCATTTGTTTGTTGGTTCAGCGCTCAAGTGGTATATGGCACAAAGAACCACTGGTAGATTGATGAATTGGCAGCATTTGGTATTTGAATTAAAACGCACCTAGGGTGGGTGCTCCCTAGGGGCAGATCACTCTAGAAATGTATAACAAATATGTATCAAATTAGAAAAAAATGCATTTAATTTCCATTTTTTCATCAACTTTGCACTCCCTCGCAGAAAAGTTTGTTTAACAAACGTCCTACGCTGATTCACTTTGTTCGACGTTTTGTTGAATGTAGGGCTAATTTTTTGTAGGGTTTGGACGTCTTACACGCAACGCAAAATACATTGCACGCAACGCAAAATACATTCCGAATTTATATTTTGATGGAAAGAAATGCATTTAATTTAGCTGATTTTTAAAAATGCATCACAAGTGATCTGTCCCTAGGAATGGAACGGAAAACTATATATGCTTAATGACCCAATTATCCGACGGCTTATCATTTTGAAACAAATTTACATCAGAGCGTTGCGAACAGCCTAACATGTACACAAGATAGGGGAAAAAGCGAAAGGCGCTAGTTCAGTATTTCGATTTTCAACTGCAACCACACGCAGAAGAATCAGGCCTTTTTGAATCAACAAAACGTTTTGTTGAATCTAAAACGTGGCGAATGTCTGTTTCAAACTGAAATGGGCGTTTTTCAAAAGCATGTATTTGGTTTAGTTCAACAAATACTTCTGTTTACATTTTAAATAGAAACATTGTTGAATCAAAATAAAATTTGTTAGATCTAACTGATCCTGTTCAGAGAACAAAAGGTGAAATCCGAAATCTTGTTAGCTGTCGCAAATTGATGCGGAAACAGCTTAAAGCTGTAATTTTATTCAGAGTTAGATAACGCATGTAAACAATATAAGTAACTCACAAATTTCGGTGTGCGAATCAATTTTAATCCGGGGAAGACTATTCCTCCACTTTAAACTATCTGTGATCAAAATTCTAGGTTAAGCATGAGCTCCAATGCGTACAGCTTTAGTTCTACTCACTGTGATAATGATCTGTGATTTTAGTTTTAAGTCCTAGCTGTAAGTTAGTTTAAGTCAATTTAACACTGAAAAGAGCAAACAACTTTACTATTAAATTTTACAAGCTTTAGATTAAAGCAAAATGAACTCCTGCCTCCTAACTTACGTCTGATCGCGTTCGATGTTGCAAAGAAAAAAAGATTGTGCAAACGGAAATAACTGCTGATGGCAAGCCATGTCATCTTCCCGCGTCAATTGACAGTTCATACCGGTTGACGCGCCGCTTGCATTAGGCCGCGTTCACAGTGGTTGCGTTCGCATAGTAAGGCCGTGTCCACACTGCGAAGCAGTGCTGGCGGTAACATCCTCTCCCCCGTAACACTGGTCACCGGTCCCAGTTTTACCATCTGGCTCAACCTCCAACACGGCCAATTTTGACACCGGTCTACGCAGTAACCCCCTCGCAGTCTGAACCACAGCTTGCCGAACGCGTCCGTCTTCGGCAGTCGCAACTTCCTTCACTCTTCCACGTAGCCAGCCATTTCGGCGAGTGTCATCAACTACGAGGACCAGATCTCCAACAGCTACGGGAGTCACTTCTCCGAACCACTTCATCCGCTTAGTGAGCATCGGGAGGTATTCCTGAACCCAACGCTTCCAAAATATGTCCAGTTGATGCTGTATAAGGTTCCAGGAACTCTTCACCGCATAGGCAGGGTCACTAATGTTAACAGCCGGCTGACGCACTCCCTTAGAGCTTCCTAATAGGAAGTGGTTTGGTGTTAGAGCCTCACCTTCGGCAGCGTCTAAAGGTAAGTAGGTAAGTGGTCGACTGTTGACGATACCCTCGGCTTCGACGACTAACGTTTCCAGTCCTTCATCGTCCAGCTTTCGATCGTTCTTGTAAGCAGCTTCCATTGCCGACTTAACTGACCGCACCATCCTTTCCCACGCGCCACCCATGTGAGGTGCTCCTGGCGGGATGAAATTCCACTTTGTATCTTCATTTGTGAACGTCGCTGCCAATTCGTTTTCGATTTCTTCCTGCAGCAAACGTTTGGCACCTTGGAAGTTGGTACCATTGTCGGTATAGATTTCCGCTGGCGCTCCTCGCCGACAAACGAAACGGCGAATACACTTGACGCACGACGGTGTAGACAGGCTATGGGCAACCTCAACATGGACGGCACGTGTGGTGAGACACGTGGATAGGCAGATCCAACGTTTGGCAGCGCTCCTTCCCACTTTCACCAAGAACGGCCCAAAGAAGTCTATGCCGGTGTAGGTAAACGGCCGACAGAACGATGACAATCGAGCCACAGGCAGCGGTGCCATTCGAGGAACCTTCGGGTTCGCTTTCGCGACTTTACACCACTGGCATGCAGCCGCAACTTGCTTCACCACCGTCCTTAACCGTGAAATGTTGTAGTACTGCCGAACTTCATTCACTACCGTCTCCGAGTTCCCATGCCGGCAGGCTCGATGAAAGTCGTGGACCACAAGCTTCGTTACATGGTGTTTTCTTGGGAGAATCGCCGGGAACCTGGCATCGAATGCGGCATGTGGTGCGGCTCCAATTCGTCCATCAACGCGCAGCACTCCGTGTTCATCCATTGTCGGCGTTGTTTGATACAAACGGCTTGTCTTAGGCAACTCCGTTTGTCCTCTCGTAAGCGAGGCCATTTCTGCGGGAAACTCCTGCCACTGTACCATCCGTATTATCGTGCTCTTCGCTTTTCTCAGCTCGTCCTGACTCAGATGCAGTAGTTCCGGCTTCTCATTTCTTCGCCTCCGCTGACAGTTGTCTATGAAACGGTGTACATATGCTACTGCTCCAAGAAGTCGTCTCCACCTTGAGAACCGGGCGAAATCCACCACACACTCCGGAATAGTCGCTCCTTGGATCACCAAGCAGGGCCGTAGTTCTTCTTCAGGAGCCGTTGATGTTTTCACTTGCTCCGGCCAATTGTCTTCGGACAGCCGCAAAAACTTAGGTCCCTTAAACCATTCGTCGCATTCTTTCGGGCATGAGTTCTTTCCCCACTTCGTGGCAGCGTCCGCTGGATTCGATTTGCTGGGAACCCACCGCCATTCAGCTACATCCGTTGTAGAAAGAAGCTCTCCTACTCGGCAGGCAACGTACTGCTTGTACCGACGATGATCGGCTCGTAACCAGGCCAGCACTGTTGCGGAATCACTCCACAGAAACCGCTGTTTGACTTTAACACTGTGGTTCTCCTGCACGAACGACATCAAGCGGCTGCCCAATACCGCTGCTTGAAGCTCCAAACGGGGAATCGAGAGGGGTTTCAGTGGAGCGACCTTTGTTCTTGCCGCAACTAACGAGCATTCGGCTTTGCCTTCTATGTCAATCACTCTGAAGTATGCTACAGCAGAAAAGGCAACTTCGCTCGCATCGACGAATACGTGCAGTTGCAATCGTTTGTACGTCTGTTCGGTCGCTTCCTCGAAGTAGCACCGCGGAATACGCAGATCTCTTATCTTCGGGAACAGAGCGGTCCACCTAGCCCAACGTTCGAATATTTCTTCCGGCACCCTTTCGTCCCACTGCAGTCCGGCTCGCCACACGTCCTGAAGTAGGATCTTGCCGTGCACGAGGTACACACTAAGAAGCCCCAGTGGATCAAATATTCCCATCAAGCACTTCAATATCTGTCGTTTAGTTGGCCGCTCGTCTTCATTTAATACACGTTGAATTTCCTCCTTCAAATTCATCGAGAACCGCAGCTCATCGTCGGTCGTCTGCCACAGCATGCCGAGCACTCGATCGCCGTCCGTTGTACTCAAGCAGAGATTCTTGCTGGCGTTGGTAGCTTCCTCGTTCAGTCCGCGTAGAACTTCGGCACTGTTCGACAACCAATTTCTAAGGTGGAATCCTCCTTTCTGATGGATTGCTCCGACTGCGCGGGAAACTCTTTCGGCCTCATCCACACTCTCGAAGCTATCCAGATAGTCGTCCACGTAGTGGTTTCTCTGGATTCCCTCGACAGCTCGGGGATAGCGAGCGACGAATTCTTCGGCGTTTTTGTTCTTCGCATGCTGGGCTGATGCTGGCGAACACGTGGATCCAAAGGTCGCCACGTCCATAATGTACGTTTCGACAGGCCTTGATGGATCGCTCCGGAACAAGAAGCGCTGAGAATGACGATCCGGTTCACAGATTAACAACTGGTGGAACATTTCACGGATGTCTGCCGAAACTCCCACCTTGTACTGACGAAAACGCAGCAGAACTCCGGGAAGCGAAGATAACTGATCCGGGCCTTTTAGTAGCATGGAGTTTAGGGATATTCCATCTACTTTCGCTGCCGCGTCCCATATAAGGCGGACTTTGCCCGGTTTCCGGGGGTTCGTAACTACTCCTAACGGCAAATACCACACTCGTTTAGGATCGGCTAGTGCGAGCTCCTTCTGAGTTGCACGGTGCGCATAGCCTTTCAGCTGATACTCCGCTATTTGCTTCTTCAGATTGGCTGCCAGCTCGGGATCTCGCAGCATCCTACGCTCCAGACATTCGAAACGCTTCACCGCCATGTTGTAGCTGTCCGGGAATTCTATTTCGTCGTACCTCCACAGTAGGCCAGTTTGGAATTGTTCTCCTACTCGGATAGTCGTCCGCTCCATAATCTCCCTAGCTCGCGTGTCTTCTACAGATTCCAGCACGACTGGCGGTTGAACTCCGGCATCCTCCATAGAAAAATAGTCTTTCACTGCATTGTGCAGCTCCTGGTCGCCGGTACCGGCACATTCACAAGCGTGATAATTCAACGAATGCGTATCCCTACTTTCACCACCGCCGAATATGCACCATCCTAACCGTGTTTTCACGGCAATAGGCTCGGTTCTCTTTCCTTCTCTTGCCTGCAGCGGTACCGTGAGGTTCGCATTGTTAACGCCGATCAGCAGACGGGGAATCGCTTTCGTGTAGCTAGCGATCGGCAGACCTTGCAGATGGCGGTAGTGTCGCGCCAGCTTGTCGTAATCTAGATTCTGTTCCGGTAAAGTAAGCTCATTTACAGTACGAACGTCGTTGATCGTGAACTGCTTGTTGCTATTGGCTCCCCTGATGAAAACTCTCACTTGCTTCGATTCCGATTCAACTCTGGTGACGTTTCCGGTCCACTTCATACACAACGGTGTCTTCCGACCGTCGATACCCAATTGCTCCACCAGGCTGTTCTCGATGAGCCACAAGTCCGAACCATCATCCAGAAATGCGAAAGTTTCAATGGTCGCTCGTGGCCCACGGAGAACGACAGGAATTATGCGGAAAAGAAAAGTCTGCTTGCCTTGCCGATGTGTATGGTTCTGAACAATCGACAATTCTTGGGTTGGTCGCTGGTTTGCATTGGATCGATTTGAATGTAGCAGTGCATGATGACGGTAGGTACATCCATCGATCACGCACAGCGTCGCGTTTCTGCAGCTTCTCTTCCCATGTGCGTTGAGACAACTCCGGCAAAGACCTTTATCTCGTACGAAGTTCCATCGGCTGTCCACAGTATACGCCTTAAATGCGGTGCATTCTGCTAGACGGTGACCTGATTTCTTGCAGCATATACACGCTCGATCCTTTTCGCTCACTACCTCACGAACGGATTCTGCTTCGTTGCTATGCGTGTTCACCGCTCCTTTGTGTCTCGGCTTCTGCTGACTACTGTTACTTTCGCCGGTGTAGTTTGACACACTGCAAACGGCTGTGACGACTTTGAGCATAAAATCTCCAAACGCCTTGAGGTTTACTACCGGGTGCTGTTGTATGTAGTCCGCCCACTGCATCTTGGTGTGTACAGGTAGCTTCTCCACCAGCTCCATCAGCAACGTAGGATTCGAGAGATGTTCCTGCTGTCCCGCTGCTTCCAGGTGGTCGCAGAGGCTGCGCACAGCCATGCCGAAGTCGATTATAGTTTCCAATTTCTCCGCCTTCGGTGCCTGGACACTGCGCACTTTTTGTAACAATGCACCGATTAATAACCCGGGTCGCCCGTATAACAACCGAAGAGTATCGATCACTTGAGGCACTGATTCCGGAAGCAGCAACCTGCTTTTGACAGATTCGTACGCGTGCCCTTTCAGGCAACGTTGAAGACGCGAAAGATTCTCGGCACTATTGTAACCGCACGCCAGCGAACTATTCATAAAGCTACTGATGAAGATTGGCCAATCAACAGGATTGCCAGAGAACGAAGGTAGATCGCGGGACATCACTTGACGCGCGGCTAGCTGCGAGGGGGAGGGGGTGTATTGTTCAACGACAGGCAGTCCCGGCGGAGGGGGAACTATGCCTGTAGATAGTGACGGATTTACGTGTGGCATAGGGCCAACATTTGACAGTTCCATATTGGGAAAAACTGTCCCATTTGCCAGTGGCGTATGGCCTACGATTGGCGGTCCCGCAGTTGCGGATACTAATCCGGAATGTATACTTGGATTTGCCTGTGGCGCAAGGCCAACATTCGATCCCGTCGAGGGAAAAACTGTATTCATGTTGTTCGATGGAACCGTGGCCGAGGCTGCCAACGTTCCGAACTGTTTCATTATGTGTTGGAGGGAGCATCCATAGTTGGATGGTAATGGTACACTAGTAGGTGGATAATTCAGTGGCTTACCTTGATGTGCTACGGGGGGAACGGGGGGCTGGACTTTACCTCTCGAACCTGCTACCTGCTGTCTCTGAGTGATCGCGCCGGTATACTGCTGCTGATCACAAACGGTGAGACCCGGTTGTTGAGGGTCGAACAAATTGCCCAGTGTTGATACTACGGGGGGCACGGGAAATTCACCCCGTTGACTCCGATGTGCCTTTGGGATCGCGCCGGTATACTGCTGCTGATCCCGAACGATGAGACCCGATTGGTGAGGGTCGAACGAATTTCCACACGTTGGTGCTGCGGGGGGAACTGGGGGCTGGACTGCGGGGAGCACGGAGAATTCCAATTGTGGGTTCTTAGGTGTTTTCGGCATCGCGCCGGTATACTGCTGCTGATCTCGAGTAACCAGACCTGGTTCCGATGGGTTAACCACCTGTCCCAACGTTGGTTCTCGATCGCATAATTGCATGGCCGGGGAAGCTGCTGCCCCGCCTGTCGGTTGATCCATCTGCTGACCATGCGCGCTTGCACCCTGTTCCATGCACTGCTGTTGCCACTGCTTTACTCTATCCTGGCTCGTCCTGTGACTGATCCGGCTCCTATTACTAGCCGTTTCTTCCAACTCCTCCTCCAGCTGGTGTTTCTCTGCTAGATGACGTTGCTCTAATTCCTGCTGCTCTTTCAGTCGCTGCATCTTCATCCGTGCCGCCTTTGCGCTGGAAGTGGGAGTGCACACACTCACCGGCAAACAATGCCTACATGTCCACGGCCGGTCTGCAACAGACGATGTGACTTGAGCACATGACATGTGCCACCAACCATCGCATCGGTCGCATTGAACGCAATCATCGGCCGATTCCGGATGGGCGCAGCAAACACAATCCGATGATTTTCCCTGCTCGGGCGTTTTGAGGTTGGGATCCGTATTTGGCATGGTGAAATTCAGCTGGGCACAATTCGATACCTTTCCCGGCCACGAAATTTCTTTAAGATTTTGTTCAGAGAACAAAAGGTGAAATCCGAAATCTTGTTAGCTGTCGCAAATTGATGCGGAAACAGCTTAAAGCTGTAATTTTATTCAGAGTTAGATAACGCATGTAAACAATATAAGTAACTCACAAATTTCGGTGTGCGAATCAATTTTAATCCGGGGAAGACTATTCCTCCACTTTAAACTATCTGTGATCAAAATTCTAGGTTAAGCATGAGCTCCAATGCGTACAGCTTTAGTTCTACTCACTGTGATAATGATCTGTGATTTTAGTTTTAAGTCCTAGCTGTAAGTTAGTTTAAGTCAATTTAACACTGAAAAGAGCAAACAACTTTACTATTAAATTTTACAAGCTTTAGATTAAAGCAAAATGAACTCCTGCCTCCTAACTTACGTCTGATCGCGTTCGATGTTGCAAAGAAAAAAAGATTGTGCAAACGGAAATAACTGCTGATGGCAAGCCATGTCATCTTCCCGCGTCAATTGACAGTTCATACCGGTTGACGCGCCGCTTGCATTAGGCCGCGTTCACAGTGGTTGCGTTCGCATAGTAAGGCCGTGTCCACACTGCGAAGCAGTGCTGGCGGTAACAGATCCCTTTGTTAAAAACCAACAGAATCTTTGTTTAATTTCAACTAAATTTGAGTTGTTCTCTCCTTTGGTTGATACAAAAGATTTGTTTTTGTTCCTTCAAACTTGTTTGTTCGGTTAAACTTAACATGATTTTGTTGTTTCAAACGAAATATTTGTTGAAACTACTGAAAAGCCAACAAATGAATTAGTTGGTAATTTCAACCAACAGTATTGATTGAATCAAACCTAAATCTTGTTTGTCACTATATCAAACGGGAAAATTGTTATTAAAAACCAAAATTTGTTTATTTTTACTAAATTTTTTTCTGCGTGCAGAATAACATTAAAAACAAATTTTCGAGAATGTCATCGCCTCTTCCCCCCAGTGCCTCAAAAATCGTGCGCATCGTGCTCCAATATGGCGGATTGCATTTGACGTTACCGTTCCAAGCCATTAGAGCGAAAGAGAGGTTGATTTTCTGCTATTCGGATTATTCACCCTCTCGCTCTTTCAATTTTTCGGTTCAATACCAACGCGTTTTTTCCTTTTTTCATTGTCAGTTTTTTTCAATGCAAACTGGTTGTCGGTTGTCTCGCTACCGCAGAAAATAAAAATCCCCAAAAACTAGGAGAATCGTTAAGAGTTGCTGGGATTATCCGGGAAGCCGCATAGAGTTTCTTTCGATCCTCATGGATGTCCTGCTTCTTACCTATGGGACAAGACAGCGAAGTTCCACCCGGGATGAGCGAGTAATCAGTAAACACCTAAAGACAGAGAAACTGCAGCAGCTGAAAAAGGCTTTGTTCGTTTGTTGTATGGTGGTATCGGTGGCATTTTCTTTAAGTCCGAAACTTTAACACTTTGATTCGTGGCTCGGCGGACACCCGGATCTTGGTGGCAACGCCGGCCGTTGTGGAACAACAAAATTTTCTCGTAAGTAGTGAGTGGTTATGCAAACTGAAGAAACATAACCTATATTGTTTTTTCAGCACCAATCTACACATTGTTTTCTGGCGACGGTTCCGAAGTTCCTGATAATAAAATGAGTCCCGTTAGCACCGTGCGCGACGAAAACTTTTTCAACATCTACTAAAATGTCGGCAATTGGATCGCTGCTGCCAAAGGCATCCAGGCCATTTTCGAAGTTTGGAGAGAATATTAATCAGAAGTGTTAAAGTGAGTTCCGCTTTCACTTTTATTTATTGATTTAAAGCAGTGCTTTTTTCAGTGGCCACCGGATTTTATTAATAAACTATCCAAAGTACTGCTGACTGGCATTTCAAAACTGATCGGAACAGGTTCCGAGGAAAACAATGAGGCACACTACGCGGCATACAATGCATTGGCACAGAGACCGGTTGAATTGCATACTTCGATTAGAGACACCTTGGTAACATTGGCTGCTAACCGGTTTGTTCGCTTTGGTCAACAATATTCCGGAAGTGTTGGCTACAGAAAACAAAGAAGGAAATCTTTGAACCGACCAGAGCACTGATTGCGAAAGTGTACGGTGTGCTTTTGCCCCACAACAGTGACGAGCGGAAGCTGGAGGTGCAAATCAAGGAACTGCTGGCTCTGACCAACAAATCTGGAAAAGCGGCATGGCCACTCTAGCGGCTACCAATGCATCTATCGTAAGCTGATTTTGGCCTGACCCGAACAGCAAAACTGGCTAGGTTTTAAAGATGTCTCATGCTTCCTAAATGCTTCAAACGGCCTCTATTAAAAGTCTGTGTAATATGTTCTACCTCTAAACTACCGCTCAGCTCGGAACCGTCTCCTAAAGGCACCGAGGTAATGGAAACTAATCAAAGCGTTGTAAGCATGGGAGCAACTTTGATGAAAACCTTCATGGCACTTCTGCAGTGTAGTTACAACAAAGCTAAAATCCAAGAGGATATCGCCCACTGTTTGGACTATCTGGCTGTCAGTGATAAGAATTTTTTTTACCAAACGACTACTTAAGGCTTTTCTGAGACTGCTGAAGTTGACCAAGAATCCGGTACTGCATATCGCCAGTGAATAAGCATTGTTTTGAACTATTCGAGGATTTTCAAGTGGGGAACAAGGGGACCAGGATTCGATATGAAATATTAACAATGAAATGCTCAATTGGTTCCTGATTGAGTTAGTACGGAAGGTGAACGAGTCGCATGCTTATTTAAAACACCTGCGCCATTTGGTTGTTGGCTATAGTTAAAAATTGTAGCAGTGTAAGCCGGTGGAGAATAACAGACACATTCTGCAGCTGGAATTTACTGATTTACTCTCAGAGGATAGTGGTAAGGTATAACATTTTCTTTTTTGACAGTGCACTACACCGGTGTAGTTGGTAGTTCAAGCTTAAGTGTAATCAGTCTATCTCTTTTTTGCACATCGGTGTAGCACAAAGTAAAAACAAAAATGCTATTAAATTGCGTTACGACGAAATTAGGAATCTCTAAATCTTTTAATTTTTGAATTCTAGGATTTCAGAATATAAGAATTTTAAAATACTGGAATTTCAGAATTTATGAGTCGTCGAATTTCACAATTTTCAACATCCAAAATTTTAGAATTTTAGAATCTTTGGATTTGTAGAATATTAGAATTTTATAATTTAAGAATTTTAGTACTTTAGAATATCAGGATTCTAGATTTTCAGAATCATCAATTTTAGAATTCTAGAATTTTAGTATCTCAGAATTTCAGATTTGTAGAATATTAGAATTTCATAGTTTAAGAATATTAGAATTTTAAAATATCAGGATCTTAGAATTTTCAGAGTTTCATAATTTTATGATTTTAAAATTGTAAAATTTTAGAATCTTTATATGTTAAAATTTTAGAATTTCAGAATTTGGAATTTCAGAATTTTAGAAGTTTAGAATGTTTTAGTTTTAGAATTTTAAAATATCAGGATTTTAGAATTTTTGAAATTAAAAATCTTAGAATGTCAGAATTTTAGAATTTTTGAATTCCACAATTTTAAAATTTTAGAGCTGCACAATTTTAGAATGTTAGGACTTTAGAATTTTAAGATATTAGAATTTTAGAATTTCGTGATTTTGGAATGTTAGAATGAACTTAAGAATTTTAGAATATTGGAATTTCAGAATTTTAGATTGTTTAGAAAATTTAGAATTTTAAACTATCAAAATTTTAGAATATTAGAATTTTAGAAATTAAGAATCTTAGAATGTCAGAATTTTAGAATTTTTGAATTCTAGAGTTTTGGAGCTGCATAATTTTAGAATGTTAGGTTTTCAGAATTTTAGTGTCACAATTTCACAATTTTGAAATGTTAGAATTTTTAGAATTTAGAATTTTAAAATTTTTAGAATATTAGAATTATAGAATATTAGAATTTAATAATTTTAGAATAATAGAATTTTAAAATTTTACTATTTTAGAATCTCAGAACTTTAGAATCTTGGAATTTCAGAATTTTGGAATCTTAGAATTTGAAGATTTTCGAATTCTAGAATTTTAGAGCTTTAGAATTTTGGAATATTACAATTTTAGAATTTTATAACTTTAGTAATTTGGAAATTTTGTATTTTAGAATAGTAAAATTTTAAAATTCTAGAAGGCTAGAATTTTAGAATTCAAGGATTTTAGATATTTAGAATCTCAGAATTTTTTATTTTAGAATTTAATAGCTGCATAATTTTATAATTTTAGAATGCTAGAATTTTAGAATTTTACTATTATACAATCTTAAAATTTTAGAATTGTTGAATATTGGAATTTTAAAATTTTAGAATATTAGGATTTTAGAGTTTTACAATTTTAGATCATCAGAATTTTAGAATTTCAGAGCATTAGAATATTGGAATTTTAAAATTTTAGGACATTAGGATTTCAGAATTTTGGAATTTTCGATTTCTATAATATATTATATTATATATTATATATTTTTCAGGTTTTTGGAATTTTAGAATTTTAGAATTTTAGAATTTTAGAATTTTAGAATTTTAGAATTTTAGAATTTTAGAATTTTAGAATTTTAGAATTTTAGAATTTTAGAATTTTAGAATTTTAGAATTTTAGAATTTTAGAATTTTAGAATTTTAGAATTTTAGAATTTTAGAATTTTAGAATTTTAGAATTTTAGAATTTTAGAATTTTAGAATTTTAGAATTTTAGAATTTTAGAATTTTAGAATTTTAGAATTTTAGAATTTTAGAATTTTAGAATTTTAGAATTTTAGAATTTTAGAATTTTAGAATTTTAGAATTTTAGAATTTTAGAATTTTAGGATTTTAGAATTTTAGAATTTTAGAATTTTAGAATTTTAGAATTTTAGAATTTTAGAATTTTAGAATTTTAGAATTTTAGAATTTTAGAATTTTAGAATTCTAGAATTTTAGAATTTTAGAATTTTGGAATTTTAGAATTGTCAGATTTCTGCGCGTATCCTGTCGGGTTAGTTGAGCTAGGGCTAACTCGGTTTCGCTGGCATTTCCTGACAAATTTTGATAGGGACCGAGCTAAACCCTGGTATAACTCTGATATAAACTGTGCAAAGATCCTGGCAATTCCTACCTGGTAGAATTTAGCACGAATCGAGAAAAACATCTGACAAAGATGTGGCAAGAAGCGTGCCGAGATCTTGGCCGTACATTCCTGGCTCGATTGTGGATAAAAGTGAGCAGCACCGGTTGGTTTAACCGCTTCTGTCAGAAACGGTTGTTGCATTTGAGCGAATTCGTTGTCAGAATTCTCGCACAAATCGCGCAAAATGCTCGCAGAAACTGCCAGCATCATTTTCGCTTTGCTCAACTTTAGCTAACTTTCTGCTTGCCACGCTGACCGGGCAACATGTGGCTTAATTGGATCAAAACGTAGTGTGTCTAGTCCGTTTTTAAAAAGCGTGATATAATCGAGACAAAACCGTGATATAATCGAGGGTGATATAAACGAGTATTGATTTATATCATACTACGCATAGTGATATAATCGAAACATTACTGTATATAAGATTAATACAGAATAGATAGAAGCATCAATTGTCTTCTTTGAATTGTTTATACCATTTATAAGTTTCAAGATATTCAATCTCAAACTTTGAAAATCGTTTTTCTCGAAATGTTCAGAATGGCGCTTGTCATAAGATAGCACAAAAGCGACGAGATCAGATAGATAAACAACATCCCTCATGATACTGTACCTTGATGTGGTCCGGGGGCATTTCCACTAAAGCAGTATTTCAGTGATGATATCACAGAAACTTGGGATACGATTATTTTCTTTTTAGTTAAGCTACATTGTGATAAATTTTAGTACTTAGCATGGCGACCTTTATCATCCACTGCCATGGTCAAATAATATACAATGTGGGTTTAGGGCCCAATTCTCTCAGGAGGCACTCTTCTTTTATTGCTATATTTTAAATTAGATGCATGCTAACACTCACTAACACAAATTGCTTATTCTCTCATATACACTCACAATCTCATTCCAAAAGTACAAACGTGGCCTTCGCGATAACACAAACCTGATCACAAACGCAAACGCCCGCGATGTCACCAAAATTCAAACATCCTGGTACGTAAACGTTTGCACCTAAAAATTTACTAACGCAGTCTCAAGCATCAACCCACCGCTCGCGCAATCATGAATCGGTAACGTCCAAAAGTCTCTACCATTGATCCTAGCAGCCCAAACTCATGCTTTCAGTTGGACCAAGACGTGCACGCGCGATCATTGAAGAACACGCGAACATGCGAATGGCCACACGTTTATAAAGATAATGTGTCCACGCGATGTTACAATTCTTGGTCCTAGTAGCATAAGTCCAATGCCTTCAGGTAGACCAATCAAAAAGTTGATGCTCATATCTACCAAACTACACGTTCCATGGTGACATAACTCACGAAGTCACATACACGCGACAAACAAACATATAAATGCTTGAGCCCTTCGTGATCATCCACGCAACCTACACCCGCGCTCTCGCAGACATGATAACATCCCCGTGATAATATGAACGTCTCAGCACTTATAAACATTCAAACGCGATCTCAAGCGTGAACCTACAGTCCCCCGCACTCGCGCGATCATGTATCGGTCACGTCAGGAAGTCTCTATCCTCGATTCCAGAAGTCTAGGTCCATCCCTTCAATTGAACCAACTAAACAGAAAGCTCTCATATCCACTGGTCAACACGTTTCATGTCGACATGACCAGGAACAATAGTGATATGGAGTAACTTACTCCCTGTCAGAATGTGATCCCTACACCGAAAACTAAATATCAGAATGATGGTCCGCGTGGCCATCCAAAAGCACACGCAAATATGTGAATGGTCACAGAGTTACAAAAGCGAATTTATTCACGCGTATTTTTTTGCTAAAAATTCTCTTAACTTTTGAACTAAATGAGCTATCTCAAATCTGTCTATATAAACAATATTCGTCTCTGTAAGCTCTAAAAGTTTTGTGAAGACGCTATTGCAGGAAATTTTTTTTATAAAGTTATAATGAAAAAAAAACAATGTTTTAGGGTTACCCTATCACACATTATAATGGCTGTAAAATTAAAACCATTAATGTTAGAAATATGACGTCCTCCGCAAAGTTGCTTGAACAAAGTTGTACTACAATTTTGCGGAACACTTGATTGTTTTATCTCTTCTTGTTTCGAAAATAATTTCTGGACCACCCTAATGTCACCCATCTCAAAAGATGCCTGAATTGACACAGATTATTTGTTGCGAAGACATGAAATTTCTAGAACCAGTAGTTTAGTCACAAATGTTTTTCTCATCCTAAATTCTGGATTTGGACCACTGTACATTGGAAAAATCTTCACGAAAATCAATCAGCAATACTACCAATGCCCCCAAATACCTACATTGATTACTATGCTATATTGATTACTTTTCATGAAAAATTTTCCATATTTGGATATTTGGAAAGTATCAACCGCAGCAACTGAAAAACTCAGACATTTTTTACAAAGAAGAAGCTCAAAGCTTGCTCTGCCTGCAGACAGTCAAAGACGCAAACATACCTCATCGCCGCTGAAGTTTATTGTAAGTTGACAGTATTATATCGAGAAGCAAACCAATGCTCATGCATATACCAAAAATAAACGATCACACCAAACTGTTCCTGGTGAATGCATAAATAAAATAAAATACTATTTGCCAGGTACCTCTTCTACGAACCGGTGATAATATTGGACCTAAACATAACACATCGATTGGCTGACGGATTGATGGATATCTCCGCCATGCTACGTTTCTAAGGAAAATCATCCAAACGCTCAGCATTACGAAGCTGCTTATCATGTTCTACATAAATCCGCTAGATTTCAAAACACCGAACCTTTCGATACCATGATGGCGTTTCCGAGATGCGTTTCAGCATATGTTGAACATGAGCTGGAGCCGACTTGTCACGACCACGCAGGACCCGAATAACAAAAAGCAATGCGGAAATCGACATTACTCTCCTGACCGACTTGGCTTACTAAATTTGGACTGGATATTCCACGTGCCATCCTACTATCGTTGTACTCCATTCTACGACAACCAGACGAGAAAAATCTAGGCCAATACAACTTGATGCTATAGGTAAACAGCCCATGTATAATATATTAAAATTTAATCACGTATGTCGTTTTTTCAGGTGTTGAGCGGGGTCATCACATTTGGTAGTTTATTCGTTTTCTTGGCATTTGTGAAGGACTTTCTTGGGAAAAACTGTTTAAACCTGATCTACACTGTAGTCCACGCTGGATACTAATGAAGACACATTAACCTGCCCAGAAGTTGCTCTCATCCGGTCATCGTGCTACTGCAAAATTACAGTTGCCAACTCGTCCGAGTTGGATTAGTCCCATTGCTTCACGTATGGCTTTCCTGTGTACTAGTTTAGATTTCGGTACGTACGAAATTGGACGATACCATTTTATCGTAAATTAATATGATTACGTATTAATTTCACAGAAGTACCTTATGTTTATTTCACTAGAGCTGGCTGCTGCTGTAGTAGAGCACGAGTGCGATGAAGAAAACTAAGCCGATTGCGAGGAAGGATAGAATGAGGAAACTTTTACATGCCGAGATTACACTGATGATGAAGGACATGGTGGCACCGGTCTCGGCGGTCTTGCAAGCATCGAGGACGAACTGCCTTCACGAGACGTTCATTTGTCCAACTATATTCACATGGATGCTGCGGAAAATATTCTCGCTCATGATCCCGGCTCCGGAAGTACGCATCGGAAGCGCAAGTTGACTGAGAATCGGATGTTGTTCAGAAGCGGCACCGGTCGTACTATGGGATCCGAAACCGTTGAAGGAATAACTGTGACAACGCAAGCTCAAAGTCCCTCAACTTTAGTAGTATGAAACGGTTAGCTTTAGATTCGCCGAGAACTTAACTCAGTCCGTCTAATCTTACTTCAACGCCAACATCCTCAACGATGAGAGAGCGAAAGACTTCCCGAAGTATAATCCTCCTCCCGAGGTAAACGATTGGTTGCAACACTTCCAACGATGGACTCCCGTCAAACGTCTGGTGGCAGTAGATCTGCTGACCGAACATTACGGCCCGACCCAGGTGCGGCACATGATGACGGTTATCGAACCCCAACTCCCGCGAGATTTTATTTTACTTCCTCTGAAAGAGCTCGCACTTCAAGTGCTGTCCTACCTGGAACCAAGAGAAAGAAAATAGCAAGGAAGCTGCCATCGTGATGGAAGCGATGGGAGGTGACCGTCCGAAACGGGGCCGTGCCGGCAATATGCCTCCTGTTTCGTCCCAATGGAAAGTGGCGTACATGCGACAACACATCATCGAGATGAACTGGCGCTCGAGACCGATTCGTACGGCTAAAGTACTAAAAAGGTTTCGATGACCACGTTATCACGTGCCTTCAGTTCTGCGGCAACCGAATTGTATCCGGTTCCGACGACAATACGTTCAAAGTGTGGTTTGCCATCACCGGAGAGTGCCTTCGAACATTGGTTAACCACACAGGAGGAGTCTGGTTGTCACAAAAGGCCGGAAACATAATCATCTTCGGCAGTACTGACCGCACGTTGAAGGTGTGGAACGCTGAAACTGGCCAACTGTTACATACGCTATATGGCCACACTTCGACTGCTCGTTGTATGCATTTACACGGAAATAAAGTCATCAGTGGCTCTCGCGATGCGACTCTACGAGTCTGGGACGTTACCGAGGACACTTGCCTACATGTGCTGGTTGGTCATTTGGCTGCTGTTCGCTGTGTTCAGTACTATGGTAGGCTAGTAGTTGCGGGACTGCAGGGTTAATGTGTGGAATCCTGAACGACAAGAGTATCTCCATACGCTCCAGGGCCACACTAATCGGGTGTACTCGCTAGTTTGATGGTATTCATTCACGTTGTGTTTGGCTCGCTTTACACGTCGCACAGTGGATCAAAACAGCGTTTTGAGGTACTTAATTCATTGGAGTCAAAACTGTTCATATTAGCGATTTTACATATTCTACAATGTTTGTGTGTGTAAAAAGCGCCATCTTTTGGCAACATTGTTGTTTTAAAAAATTGATCATAGTAGGCTATAAAAAATGTAACTTTTGAACCAAAAGAGATAGCGCTTGGCCGTCTTCGACAAAGTTGTAGAGGAGAGTATTTTCATAAATTTTGCAGAAGACATGTTGTCTCTGTCACTCACAGTTATTGAGTTATAAGATATTTTCTATGATGAAGTCCTACAATTCTTATTTTTACTTATAACTTTTTTGTTTCTAATTTTTCGCGTTAACAATGTTCGAAGGTATTTTTTATCATTACAAAACACACAACTTTTTAGAAGAAACAAAATAGCTGTGAATGCTATGTAAAGACTTATGGCTGATTTTGATTTTATTTTAACCTGTTTTCGAATCCGTGTAACTTCCTTGACCTGATTCAAAGTCTGTACTAACAGGTTATCGTGCTCAATAAAATTACAAATTACAAATTACAAAAAAACGCTAATATGAATAGTTTTGATTCCAATGAATTAAGTACCTCTAAACGCTGTTTTGAGCCACTGTGCGTCGGTTCGCGTGTGGAACGCGGAAACGGAGAGTTGCAATCATGATCTGATGGGTCACCAGAGTTTAACATCAGGAATGGAGCTCCGGCAAAATATTCTGGAATAAGGGAATGCTGACTCGACCGTCAAGATTTTGGACATCATCACTGGCTAGTGCTTGCAAATGCTATCTTGCCCCCAACAAGCATCAATCAGCTGTTACCGGTTTACAGTTCAATTCCCGCTTCGGAATCATCAGCTCCGACGACGGTACCGTCAAGTTGTGGGACGTTAAAACTGGGGGTAACCTGGTTGCACTAGAATCGGGCGGTGTGTAACGAATCAGAGCCAATGACACGAAACAAATTTGTGTCGTAGGGTTACGCAACGGTGCGGAAGAAATAAGTTTAGATAATCTGACGCTAATAAAAATTTTGAATAAAAAAATATTGCTGTTTTTGTTTTGATTTGAAAAAAAAAAGAAAACCCAAACGAATGAAATAAGAAGAAGACCAAAATAAGGAGCACGACGATCGCCCGATTTTCTATAGCTCGACATCGGACTCACGTCGGTCCGATTACGTCGATGCTTTTGACATATTCGAAGGTTGGCGCGGTTTATACAAATGGTGCAAAATTGCAGGATATAAACCCGATATCCTGCTCTGATCGGCCCGTTATCGGGCTTAGTCGGCCCGATCATCGGCCTGATAATCGGGCCGATGGAGCTCTACAAAATCTACTGGGTTTCTCAGTTTGGGTTACATGCGAGTTTCGCTGTTTTCAAAAATTATGCTCGAAATGTCTACATATTATATATGTTTCAAAGAGAATAGTGAAAGAGACGCAGAGTGAAAATCAGTCGAAACGGCAACACTCCCTTTACGATGATTTCAACACTAGAATTTGGCAACCGTTTCCAAAGGCAGCACTTTAAATGACTCCTATTATATTTTGAAAACAAACCTTTTGTCGATCGTTGGATTTGTTTATCAAACGATGTGCATTTCGAAACAAAGAGATGAAATAATTCTAAAACTTGTTTTTACTCATACATAGACTCTAGAATGCACCTTACAATCACGATTGCACTAAATTCTGACGAAAATTCAAATTTTTTTTTTGATAGATTTACAATACTTATCTCCTCCAACTCAGGCATGAGTAATGTTTATTTACATTGCACGATTGGTCTGCTCAATAAGGTATTTTTGGCTTCACACTATTCGTCTCTTTTCCTATTCTCTTTGATATGTTTATGTCTTCCCATCTGGCATCCCTGATCTCCAGCCGCACATCAAGATCCACCAGCAGCTGTCAAAAAGGGTATAATCTTATTCGAACGTTTCTTCGTTTCTGTGTATCCGGAAAAGTTTCAAAGCGATATTTACTTGTTAACTAGTGAGATTTTTAATTAAAATTGCTTAAAATTAGTATGGCATCGCTTAATTTACAAGTGCTTTCAAGAATGTCGAGATTGGCTCCGATTTTAAAGCAGAATCTGATTAGGTGAGTATGCTTCCAACAAGTATCAAGGATGATGTAATTAACCTTAAAATTTAATCCGTGTGAAATGGAACTTACAGATCTTTGATCCAGTCGCACGTTACCTTGACACCTGCTCGAAGTTCCCTGAGATACTTCTCCAATGAGGAAGCCCCGAAAAAGGAAGATGAACTTTCTGAGTCCGAAAAAAAGCTAACAATCGAAATGGAAAATTTGAAAAAGGATGTTGAATTGCTCAATGAAAAGGCTAGCGAGCTTGATGTAATGCGAACAGTCAAAATTATAAACAAACAATATATGACATTTTTCGTTACTAGGATAAGTATAAGCGAGCACTTGCCGATGGCGAAAACCTACGACGACGTTTGACGAAGCAGATTGAAGATGCAAAAATGTTTGGTATCCAGGGTTTCTGCAAAGATCTTCTCGAGGTGGCGGATATTTTAGGCCACGCAACCGAGTCAGTTCCCAAGGAAGAGGTAGGTATATTTTTCATTTATGTAAGCAAGATGTCACTGCGATTCGTAAAACGAAAACGCTAGAGTTACAAGAATATCGTATAAGTTTGTACCGTTTCTATGTTATCCATTTTTTTTAATCGGTGATTTTATTGGAGCGACATTCTTTTCCACAGCATTCTTTAAAAAAAAAAGTATTTTTGGTTGGAGTATATTTTGGGCATTTTTTGTTTAGTTGATTTGCAAGGCTGTCTTACCATTCTATTCTATTCTAACCATTACACAGCCAGTATTGAAAAGCATCCTGGAAAACACTGCAGTTATTCTGAACTGTTTTTCTTGTCAACATTATTATTTGAAGCTTATTTTCATATGTCACAAATATTAAAAAGGCCAGGCCTACTGTGCAGAGTTGGGTTTGAAGATGTTTCAAAATTAGACGGCAATTAAATTATTCATTCAATGAATAATTTAATTACCGAATTGCTTTGAATCTTGAAGGAGAAAGAAACGAGGACAACCGTACCGACCGTTTCAGTTTAAAGGGGATATAATAAACCGTTGGGAGTGACTTGGCTAAGAAGGTTAATGTCACTCCTTTGGTCCTTTGGGATGGGGCAGAGGTATTTACACCTTGCCCTGGCTAATAAGCCTAGGATAAAGCTCCTTTACTCGCTCTCAAACTCTGAAATGAATGGACTAGACGTCACTTTCACTCGAATGTTGCTAATTCTATAATTTAATTGATACAACAACACATGCTCCGAAACAACGAGAATCCACAATTGAAACATTAGGTAAACTAAATTCTTTTGTGGGGAACGAAAATTAAAAGAAAGGTTCGCAGAATGCCATAAAAAGAGGTTCACACTAGAAGAACGACTGGTGATTCCGGTTTTCCAATCAGAACAGACGTATATCAAAACAATTCTCAAATGTGTACCTTTGACAGTTCGGCTAGTACAGTTTACAAGGACCTGGATTTCTTTGCGATCTTCTTAGAGCGAATAGGGTCGTGCACAAAAATTCTATAAGTCCATGAAACCAGTATTAGTGAACTGGCGACAAACAGAGGTGACAGTATCAGTTAAGAACCTAATACAAAACTATAGGTACAATGCATAACCATGCTGTTAGACAATTACAAAATAAATTAGATTGCTCTCACCCTATTGCAGATGAACTCCTCTCACGGTAATCCTATTTGTCAGATGCCTGGATCGTGTTTTTGAGGTGAAGAACTTCTAGCTTCTTCCACTTTCTGTAAACACACCTTGTCAGGGACCGATCTCATTCTACGCAGAATAAGCCAATCAGAGATAGAAATCTTCCTTCCACACGCGCACATATTTTTTACAAATAATTTCTAAGACACTTCTTTTCACATTCCGTTATTGGTGTACGAAAAATGCATGAATTTTCAAGAGCACTTAAATTTGCGTCAGATTTAATCAACGCCTACGTAGATTCTTCTGATTCGCAAGGCTATCTTACCATTAAGCAAATCTATTTTACATCGCAGTGTTATTGGTTTTGGTGATGCAGAAAATGCGGTGCACATCATAATTCAAAATCGACTTGACTAATCATCTTGATTTTTTTTACGAATTTTCACATAATTTTCCCGCGTAAATACAAAGGCATTGTATACAGGTTGTTTGGTTCATGGTTAAGAACCTCTCGATGGGTGATAGACTGTCATATTTGGAGAAAAAAATTGTTCTACACATACCATCAAATCTCAACCGATACAGAGTTATTGAACTTTTTGTGTAAAAAACTTATTTGTCTTAAAATACCCCTAACTTTAAAAGTATACTTTGTATTTTAAATCTTTTAGTTCCATTCGAAAGGTGAGAAAATTTCCTATTCAATGGTAATCTCGTATCTTTTAGTTAACTAGTTTTAATTACCTTTTAGCTGTAAAGTAGTTAAAAGTTAGTGTTTTTGAGGAGGTTTTTGCTAATTTTCTCGGAATAATGAAGTATGATTATAGCAATATCCATTATCCAAAAGCTGGATTTTGGGACGATTCATATTTTTTTCTTGGACGACATATTCCTATCTCTTCTCATTTCTTTGTAATTTCATTACTATACTTTTCCTGTAACCGACTTGCAAGTGCTTAAAAAGCTCTAATCTGAAAAAATATGCTTTATATCGTTATTTACAAGATTTTATTGGAAAGCTGAGAAAATGTCCTATCAGTGTATGTATCTTTTAGTTAAGTGTACTAAATGATTTTTTACTAACGAAATAATTCAAAATTTGTGTTTTTTGGAGTTTTTTAATTATTCTAATTATTAATCAACAAAATTTATTGTTACTATTATTCATTTGATGCCCATTAATGTTCTCTATAACTTTTTATTTGACGCTTTGTCTATATCTCTTTTTATTTTGCTGCTATTAGGACCTCGCCACAAATGTAGTAGGTTCGAAATCGTTATTTTTGCATATGAAACGATGTGATAAAAACGATTTTGCGTCGAAACCAAAAGAGATAGGTAATTGAATGGAGTCAAAGAAAGAACTGTAGAACTTGCTGAGATGCATTATTTGCATGTTAAAAATGGTGATGTTTATTATTTACTATTTTAAGAAAATAACGAAAATGCTAAATATAGCACTAACATTAAACTAATTTACTTCTAAAAGAATACTAATTTCACTTAACTGAAAGGTATTAATACATTTTTCTCTATAAAATTTTCCTGGCCTTCGAATAAAAAGAAAAAAAGTACAATAAGTGCCATACTTTTTCAATTAGAGCAACATTGGTATTAGTGAAAATGAGATGAAAATATCCAAGTTGAATAACCCAAACTTATGAAAATAAGAAAAGGTAAGTGTATCATGTCAAAGAACGAATTATGCAGCTCTTCAAGACTAACAAAATTTAAAAAAAATTATAATTAATTATTAAAATGATGAGGTTAACCATTAGGCTTTTCAAGAAATGAACGAAAAATCGATTGAAATTGTTTAATTTTCACTAAATTACTTTGAAAAGGCTACTTAAACTCATTAGTTGAAACATGTGAGGGCATCACTCAATGCGAAATTTTCTCACCTTCCCAGTGGACCTAAAATATTTGAAATACAAAGTATACTTTTTGAGTTAGAGCTATTTTAAGACAAATAAGTTTTTTACACATAAAGTTCAATAACTCTGTAACGGTTGAGATTTGATGGCATGTGTAGAACAATTTTTTTCTCCAAATATGACAGTCTATCACCCCCGATAGGTTCTTAACCATGAACCAAACACCCTGTATAAATTCTGGAAAAAATTTGGATTAGGACCTCAGTAACAGTAAGAGTTTCTCCGGTTTCTCTTCTTTTGAAAGCCGGTGTGCTTGGTCGAGTTTAGTAATCATAAGAACAAGTCCTGAATAATTAACTATCTCTTAGGTGCCAGTCCTACACTCCTTTCCTGAACTAGCCTTATAATCACGATCAAAATAGTCGACATCTAGTAGGATCCACATGTCCCCCACCCAAGCGAATTGATTAACTTGCAAGTAGGAGCACATATCTACCAACCAGCCTAGAAGACTTCCGAATCAATGAGAATAGACCATGCCAGTCGAAGGCCACAGGCCCAGGGCCATCTCGTACAGTGTCATTGTCATTTCTCAAGATGAGAACCTACAAAGCCTAACTGTTCGTATGTGCTAGTCCGTATAGATTTTGGTTTGCTGAAACGAAACAAGAAAAGCAAAACAGTTGTGATTAGTATCGTAGCTATAATAAATAAATGAACGATTTCTCCTCTGTTGTCGGTTTCCCTGTTCGAAGTCCTCCCTCCTGTTCCTGATCTGTTTGGGCCACTGGCTTTCCGTTTCCTTGGCCGTCCCGCTCTCCCGCACCGATCCGCACACATCGTAGCAGGAGAAACAAATGAAAAGACAAAACAAAACAAAATGAAAATAAATGGACGTCTGCTATCTGTGCCTAAATTGATGTTGCTTCTCAGTTTTGCACGACCCAGGGGGGACTTGGCCTTGATCCCACTGCTCTGTCACCGATGTTACGTGATATTCATTATGGAATATTCTTTGTTTGGGGGCCATTCATAAACAATGTTGTACTTTTTTTTTATCCCTGATCCGCTGATACGTCTAAAATTCATTTTTAGTTTTTATCTCGTTACGTGACGCTCTTCCTCTATTGTCAATATCCAACATCATTTATGAATGGTCCCCTGGTGATATATTTAGAGCAGACAATCCAATGAAAAATAGGATTGACAGGATTTTAGCGCGTCTTGGCGCCTTGTGTCACATCTTCATGTTTGTTATACATACTAAGAATACCAAAGCATACGATGTGATGACCGGAAGATTAGAGAAGCATAAAATTAATTTTAAATTTGCTTATAAAATATAAATTAGCTACATGATCATTTTGCCTCTTATGATTACTCATATTGCTCCATAAGTTAAAATAGCAAGCCCAAAGTGGGTCATACATACAATGATTATGTTCAAAAATTTTGACAAATTTTTAGCTCGTTTGGGATCTAAATATCAAGAATATACTGCATTCTGCCGATAGGGAGAAATTTGGGGTTTATTTTATTTGCTTCAAATATATTAGCGTTCAACCTTAGTGTGCTCACTTTCCCCTGTTTTAAAATATCTGGCACAGCAAAGTCTAATCATTTGCACCTTCAGATTTCAGATAAAAATCCTCACTTGAAGAACTTATATGAAGGCCTCACGATGACCAAAGCTCAACTCAATCAGGTCTTTAAACGTCACGGTTTAGAGCAGGTTAACCCACTGAACGAAAAATTTAACCCAAACCTTCACGAAGCGCTTTTCCAACAGGTTTGTATAGAATATATTTCGCTTTAGGGGCCGTTCATATACCACGTGAACAGAATTACCTTGGTTTTTAACCCCCTCATCCTCCATCGTGAACAAACGTGGACAATCTCTGTATCCCTACCCCCCATGTCCACGTGGATTTTCCCCATTTTTATCTGGTAATTTCATAAGTGTTTTGAATTCCAGCAAATTATCGATTTTTTTAATGTATTGTTATCCCAAACACATATAGTGTTTATTTCATTTAAGCTGTGTCCACAGAATTTTAGTTTTTTTTTAAACTTTTGATAAAACTATCTATTTTTGCACAAAATCAGTTTAAACAAGTTTTTAAGTTTTTGGGTCTAAAATACATTTTTTTGCATTCATCTTAATAACATAAAATGGAAGTAACATATGAATGGTCGTGTAACAAGTTTTTAACTACAACTAAATAATGGGAATTGACGAAATGACAAGATTGGATCAAATGTTACTGAGAGCAAAATTGTGTGATGTCAGTTACAGAAATTTATTCTACATTCTAAAGAAAAAACAAGAGTCCACGTGGAAAATTCTCAAACCCCCACCCCCTCTTCACGGACAAGCGTGGACTTTTTCGTACCCCCTACTCTCCCCTAAATCGTCCAGGTGGTATATGGATGACCCCTTATTCTGCTTTACGATTACTTGTTTTTTCGATTGAGGGAATGAAAATCATATACACGTAAAAACTGTACATCGTAATGCAGCTTAAAGTTGATTATATGAGAAAAAACTAGTAGCAATAACATATTTTTTTCTTTTAAGGAGGTACAAAATGTCGATCCAAATACAGTCGTTGTTGTAAGTAAAATTGGATACAAACTACACGAGCGTTGCATACGACCAGCATTAGTAGGCGTATCGAAAGGATAAATCTGGGGTGGATTATTCTTTGGCGAAAAAAGATTCTATAAAATGACTATTCCAGTGTAACCCTTACAAGGCATCAGAATACCGCACAGTAGTAAATTGTTCTCTTCTTGTAGGACCTGTTGTAATGGTATCATGTCGAAGGGCCGAACCATAGAATAAACTATAATTTAATAAAGACAGTGATATTTTTCTTGAAAATTGAACTCCATCATTCAAAGGCTTGTCAAAAATGACGCCTACATTTATTCGTATTAGCAATGTCTGGATTTCTAGCCGATAACTGTTTATTGTTACGCAAGTATGAACAGGTATGTTATTAAATTCAGAGTTTTAGATCGTTTTTGTCGGGTATGGGATATTCAATTGCAAAAAAGTGCGAAGGTTCCATAAATAGATAAAACAAAACTAACTAATTTAGAATCCTTGTTGATATTGTTTTGATTCTAGTTTCGCAGATATCACTTCTAGCTGACGTTTAGCTTCGCATTCCGGAAAATTGTTCATATCGTAGTATTGTGGTGCTATCAGTAAAAGCCACTCCGCTAGAATGGAAACAGTATTATGAATTAGCAAACATCATTTGTGACATAATCAACACTTACGCTTCACGTCAGTAACGGTTCGAATGTAGTTTTTTGTGGTCAGCACAAATTCGTTGTACATAACCCAATTCGGCCTGTGTCCAAGGCAAGTAGAAGGATGCAGCTGTACTATTTGGTTATCTTTAATTGTCACATAGTGTTTAGTTTGTTCCAAATAGGCAACCTAAAATATATTACAAATATTAATATTATGAAAGCACAATCGCTTACAATAGTATTGTCCGGATAAAGCTAGCGCAAAATAAACGTATGGCCGTAGACTTCACGTTGGGCTCCAGTCTACCATTTTTATGCTGATATTCGTAGTGTGAAACTCTTAGATTTTGGTGGCCTCGTGCTGTTTGGACGTTTTTAAACTCACTACAAGTTTTACATACATTCCCGTTTTATTGCGTCATTCCCAATCGTATCTTCACTCCCGCACGATAAGCAGATCGCGCCACAAATCTCGAAGCTGCCAAGGGGCAGAAGCAGAACGGATCGGAGACAGCCGCGAACCGAATACGCCAGCAGAGAAGACAATCGAAAAGAAGGATAAAATGCTTGCGTTCTATTTGAAGGTGTTCCCGCCGACATTGCGGTCGTATATGAACATGCTCATCAGTCACGGCCCACAAGCAACAATCCCCCTATGCACTGACAATCAATGTTCCATCGCAGAAAAACATTAAATATATCTTCCATATTATTATGGAGTGAGAGATACAATACAGTACATCGCGAAGTTTCGCAGTTCACGAGCTGTCTAAGCGAGCCATAAATTGCCTCATCAAGAGCCAATGCATGAAGTGCAGAGAGTCCCACAACACATTTGACTACATGGTAGAGAAATCAGAAGTGAAATGCAAAAATGGTGAAGGTTACCACCCTGCTATTAGTAAAGATTGCCCACGCTGGGCAGAATTCATCCGCATCAGGAAGGAGTACTCGGTCAAACATCTCAAACATCAACCGAATCGCACAACGAAGCCGCCGCCCGTAAACATAGACAAGTTTTCTTCACTACCATCTCGCCCACCACCCCAGCCCTGCCGAACGTTAATAGCGTCCCGCGTCTCGAAGTGACCCTACTCGACCCCTCCCACGTCACCGCCGCACAATCAGTGGGACAAGCCTCTCGATATGGAACAACAACTGTCGAATGAGTAATGCTCGCCGGAACAACTTAGTGCCATTTTTTTGGAGATGGCAAAAAGACTGTGAGGATGCAGATCAAAGTTTGAACAAATACAAACATTGGGATACTTTTTACTTTATTTTATATGACTTGTAGAAAAATCGATCTCGCGAACTGGAATCCTTGCTCTCTTTTAATCAACAAAATAGAAACCACCTTCTTCATGAGAATGAACGGAACATAAATATTAGGGTGGGGCAAAATGATCGTTTTTTCAGCACAGCACTTTTTTGGTGCCTTTTGGGGCCCCAAACAACTGTGCAAAATTTGGGGTCGATTGGTGTTGACCCGGCGTAGCGCATTGCGTTTGAAATTTGTATGGAGATTAGTATGGGAAAACCTACATTTTTGCATTTTTAATTCTACAGACTACAATTCTTCCTGTAGTATGCCGACAAATAGATAGAAGTGTAGTCCAGGATATGCTGAACAACTTTGCTGAAGGATGTATGGTGTTAGAATGTCTCTAAGCCGAGTTATAGCTGTTCAAAGTTCAATGCATCGAATTAAATGCCAAAAATAATTTTTATTGCCAACACTGCGGGTGTACCAATGGAATTTCATATAGAATTCCAAAATAACATTATTTATTTTAGATTCACCACATTGGTATGTTTGGATGAATTATTCAAAAGCCTTAGCTCAATTTCATAAGGTAGTTGAGCAATAGGGCGTAGTGAGGGGTGATGGGGGGGGGGGGGGGGGGGGGGGGGGGGGGACTTTAATATGTAGAAATTCGAACTGAAATGTTGTCGAGTTGGAATGTTCAGATGAATTATTTCAAAACATTTACACAATATCCTACGCATAATAGTAACGTTGAAATAAAACATACTGTATCCTTTTGCCTTGACTTTTATCAATAGAAGTTATGTTACAGACTGAATCAACTGATGTCGAGTTGATATGTCAGATGATTGAATCGATTATATTTCAGTTTAATACGCACTATGATTTGATGGGATGCTCTTTTCGATGCTGTTCGATCACCTGAAGCAAAAATTGATGTAGGGATCTGGTGGATTTCATGTTGAAATCCAGAAATTAGCTTCACGCCTGGTGATCGAACAGCATAGAAAGGAGCATTCTATCAAATTATGCGTATTATACCGAAATATAATCTTCTGACATATCAACTCGACATCATTTGATTCAGTCTGTAACATAACTACTATTGATAAAAGTCAAGGCAAAAGGATACAGTATGTTTTATTTCAACGTACTATTATGCGTAGGATAATGTGTAAATGTTTTGAAATAATTCATCTGAACATTCCAACTCGACAACATTTCAGTTCGAATTTCTACATATTAAAGTCCCCCCCCCCCCCCATCACCCCTCACTACGCCCTATTGCTCAACTACCTACGCTCATGAAATTGAGCTAAGGCTTTTGAATAATTCATCCAAACATACCAATGTGGTAAATCTAAAATAAATTTGGAATTTGGAATTCTATATGAAATTCCATTGGTACACCCGCAGTGTTGGCAATAAAAATGATTTTTGGCATTTAATTCGAAGTATTGAACTTTGAACAGCTATAACTCGGCTTAGAGACATTCTAACACCATACATCCTTCGGCAAAGTTGTCCAGCATATCCTGGACTACACTTCTATCTATTTGTCGGCATACTACAGGAAGAATTGTAGTCTGTAGAATTAAAAATGCAAAAATGTAGGTTTTCCCATACTAATCTCCATACAAATTTCAAACGCAATGCGCTACGCCGGGTCAACACCAATCGACCCCAAATTTTGCACAGTTGTTTGGGGCCCCAAAAGGAACCAAAAAAGTGCTGTGCTCGGTTGATGTGGCTATGATTACGTTTTTGCATATAACAATGCCCCACCCTAATAAATATGGTTATATTCGCGGAAACCTATTTGAAATATGATTCCAATATCGCTGTACGATGAGGTTTAAAATTCTTTTCGTTTTTTCCCTAGTTTGAACTTAGTTGATTAAACTTATCAAAATAGAATTACCATCAGTTACGAACAGACCTCCCATGAACAACAACAGGTTTGTACCTGTGTACAAAATTTCGTGCACGTGTTCAACCTCAAACATACTTCGTCTCGATGTACAGGAACATCGAACTCAAACGAACGATGTACAAACTCCAGTTGAAACATCCGTGTACGTATACCGGGTACGTACACAAGAACGATTCGCACAAGACAAAAAGAGTCAACGCTAGTGATGATGAGAGTGAGAAAGAGAAAACTGGTGCCACGAACCGATGTGTACGCACACCGGGTGCGTACATGGGGTTCGGTTGTGCAGGCGAACATATGCACGTGTTTTGGTACAAAATAGCGTGTTTGAGATCGTGCACGAAGGGTGGGTTTAATATGAGCACAGAGTTAGAGCGTACATTGTGTACGATGTTCATTTGGGAAGACTGGTTACGAGACCTATCATCATCATCGTAGCCTATCTACTTCGGCAAGTGAAAGAACTTGATGGAACAGTAGCTCAACTACGAGGAGGTTTAACTGGGTTCATCCACAACAAGAACGGCATAATCTCAATTAATTTTTTGAGTATTCCAGGTTCTCGGAAGGGCTCATCGACAATATCACACGCTAAAATTGCAGACGAGACGGAAGATGTCACCCACTAAAACACTGTCTAACGCCAATTGCAGCGCGCCGTGATTCTGAATGTGATATTCATTGTAGATATGTGCGGACGAAGGCCCTTCGCGATCGCGCGTATCATCACGAAGGCTCGAGCGTGCTGCGAAATTTCCAAATCAGTTACTTATTTTTGCCTGTATTTACCGAAACCTACATTCAGATTCACCGTCTCCCTCATTCATTAACTCTCCAACTGACTGAAATTTCATGCAGAATCGAATGCTTGAGTGTAGAGGAAATATAAATTCCTTCACCAATCAAAGCATTCATTTGATATTATGTGGACATTTTGAAGGCAGAAGCTGGCATTTTATACATTTTCGAGCATAAGTGAACAGCATAATCTATATCTGTTACTATGTTTTAATTGCCGCAAGGTTCTACTGTATTGATTTTTTTGTTGGCTATTTTTGACGAATTTGAGACTAAGAAAAACGAAAGCAATGAAATTGAAAGACCGCCGACGCCGGAGTCGGCGGTAAAACATGATGATGAGTTATGTTCTACCATAGACCATGCGGTAGACTTGGGTGCAATGCCCAACTCCTACTCTGCAGAAGGCAAAGAATTCTTCACATTTCCTTTCGATCATGCCCATATGAGCCTGCCTAGTTCTAGTTTTCCGTTCTAAGTTTATAACTGATTCGCTCTAGAATACCTATCCGTCTTTCAATTTCATTGCTTTCGTTTCTCTTAGTCTCAAATTTGCCGAAAATAGCCAACAAAATCGATGCAGCATGCTGGATGCTTTGGGGGCATTTAAGAAAGTGAGGTTAGCTTTAATGTAAGTTATTCTTTATAAAACGTTATATTTCTGTACTAATGAAATACATAGCTTTTAGCAACATTTCACCGCACAAATACAAGGTGTTTTGCTTAAAGGACTTAATTCACCTTGCCCCAACAATCTAAAAGATTAAAGGATGCCATCCAAACATGGTCGGACGGCCCCGGCAACAAACTGCCCTGTATGCAACTCGGCAGACAATGATGAAATGGTCCAGTATGATCGTTGTCAGGGGCCCTATTCTCAGTCACGTCACCTAGTGACTAGAGGGAAAATTCTTTCTAGCCACCAAGTGACGTGACATCTGGGGCCCCATTCTCACAGTCACGTCACTTTGTAACTAGAAGGAAATTTTCTTCTAGTCACTGGGTGACGTGTCTGTGAGAATAGGGCCCCTGACAAAGATCACACTGGACCACTTCATCATTGTCTGCGTGTGTTGGAGTCGGTGACAGCATCAGCGAAATTCATTTAACCTAAGTGTTCAACTCTTCCTCCGGCATTAAGGTTGGACAGAGAAAGGGTAAAATTCGCAAACGAAAAAAGCAGTTTTTTTTCCACACCGTATGTCAGATCTTCATAAAAATCAATCAGTAGTACTGTAACAACATTCTACATACGCTGATTGATTTTTATGAAGATCTAGCATACGGTGTGGAAAAAAAACTGCTTTTTTCGTTTGCGAATTTTGCGCATTCTCTGTCCAACTTTAACACCCATTATAGAAGGTACCGAGTATTCTGATGTAGATTCGCCAAAACCAAATGCCGCGGAAAGTGGCAAGAAGTCCCATGCTGGTAGCTCTTCAAGATTATCTACCACTCACAGCGCTAAGGCAAAAACTCGACTGCATCTTCAAAAACTCGAGGCACAGCAAGCTCTGTTGGATAGACAATTAGAGCTAGAACGTAGGGCAGGATAGCAGTCACGAACAATAAAAGTTGCAGAAGAAGGTAGAATTCGAAATGAAGCAACTGCAATTTGACCAGGAATTTCATAATGAAAGATTTCGTATAATGGAAGCGGAGTTGAAAGAGGCCGATAATGATAGGTAAAACATATTATGTTCTCATCAAAGTATTTTCAGCAAAATGAACCAATGGCGACGCCAGATACAACTACAGCACAGTGTTGCTGAAAGAGCGAGAAGCCAACACATCCTCCTCACTGTAAGCTTCCTACTGCTGTACACCAGGGATGCCACATTGAAATCTGTGTTTCGGTCAAAAAAATCTTTTTTATCATCTGTGATGACTAAAAATGACAAAAAAAAATGTGAAAATCTGTGATAAATTTCCAAAAAATCTGTGAAAAATCACAATAATTCCAAAAATCTGTGAAATTTTCATCAAAATGCCAAAAATCTGTCATCTGTGAAAAAGAATCTGTGATCAAAAATTATGAAAAAAAATCTGTGACATTATGCTCCCATTAAATCGTGTGAACGCTATGACGTCGACCCGATGCGCTTCTGGATTGTTTACATATTTTTGGTTGCCAATACTAGCAAACCGCAGAAAAAAAATTAGTAAAAATAAACAAATTTTGGTTTTAAATAACAATTTTCCCGTTTGATATAGTGATAAACAAAATTCAGGTTTGATTCAATCAATACTGTTGGTTGAAATTACCAACAAATTCATTTGTTGGCTTTTCAGTAGTTTCAACAAATATTTCGTTTGAAACAACAAAATCATGGTAAGTTTAACCGAACAAACAAGTTCGAAGAAACAAAAACAAATCTTTTGTATTAACCAAAGGAGAGAACAACTCAAACTTAGTTGAAATTAAGCAAAGATTCTGTTAGTTTTTAACAGAGATCAGTTAGATCTAAAAATTTTTATTTTGATTCAACAATGTTTCTATTTAAAATGTAAACAGAAGTACCAAACTAAACTGTTGAACTAAACCAAATACATGCTTTCGAAAAACGCCCATTTCAGTTTGAAACAGTTGGTCGCCACGTTTTAGATTCAACTAAACATTTTGTTGATTCAGAAAGGCCTGATTCTTCTGCGTGTATATATACCTCATTGACCCTGCTGTACACACGTTTTCGAAGAACTCTCAAAATTTAATGTGTGTCAATCAGCACGAGCGGCAATCATAGCTTTGTTCCAGTACCAGGAGAAACTGGAAGTACTCCGGAGAAAATCGTTCCTGTACTCTCTTCCTCCGTTTTTCTTCTTCTGGTAGCAAACCGGAGTAAAAAGGAGCAAGTATTTTTGCTCCTGTTTACTCCGGAGTGACTTCCGTGTACTGGAACAAACCTTATTTTGTATTCGTGTGAGTTATCTGCCTTCGCTATAGGCTCGTGTGTCACTCGCATTCTTGTCGGCTCGCTAGATGTCAGAGCTCCTATTCTCACAGTCACGTCACCTATTGACTAGGAGAAAATTTCCTTCTAGTCACTAAGTGACGTGACTGTGAGAATAGGGCCCCAGGTCTAACGGCGAGTGGGTTCCCATGATGTGACTCCTCGGTAGGGTTACTGTATTCACAGATTTTTCTATGACACAGATTTTTTTCACAATTTTTGATCACAGATTCTTTTTCACAGATGACAGATTTTTGGCATTTTGATAAAAATTTCACAGATTTTTGGAAATATTGTGATTTTTCACAGATTTTTTGGAAATTTATCACAGATTTTGTTCCTGTTTTAGTCATCACCGAAGGTAAAAAGATTTTTTTAGCTGAAACACAGATTTCAATGTGGCATCCCTGCAGTCCTCGGCTGCGAGTTTTCACTACATGCCACCCACTCCTGTGTGCTAAGCACTCTTTACAGCTCTGAAGATATTTATTACACTGAAAAAACCACACACACCTACCGATTATTTCACACTTAGATTTGCACATAGTGGCAAACATATCGTATTCGAATAAATATCACTTCGTGTTTTGTACCTAGATATACAACCTTTTCAATATCCTAACACAGCAAATTTAAGTGTCGTGTTGTTTGATTTAAAACTTCAAAGTAGTTAAAATCAAATGTAAAGGTAATAATGCTTAAGTGTAGATGGTTTTAAAATCATATGTAATAGCACATATACTTTGAATGTTGAGTTCATGAGAATCGAAAAAAACGCATATTTAACGTGTATTTTATTTATTGAAATAACAAATTCTTACGATGTGAAAGTAAACGAGATGCTATCGTAACAAACACTTTATTAAATAAATACATTTAATTAAAAATACATGTCTCATGTTCAGCCGGCTGTGGATGTCTGACGTCTCTGCTAGCCGGTGGTATTGATTAGTTATCCTCTAGGGAGAGATATGCGAAGACGCCATCTTGAGCCAGCTTACTGTCAACATTTTGAGCCAGTCGATCATTATTTGACTGCATTGGTGCAATATTTTTGGATAGTAATGTTATTTTTTTATTTTTGTTGATAAACATTAGACAACAAATTATAAATAGGCGCTATTGTAAGTTGAACTTTCCTGACAAGAATAATGCTGTTCAATTAGGGTAACCAACCTATATCCAAAGGTAGGATTCCCGGCGGAATCGTCGGTAATACCTTCTATCTGATTTTTTCCAGATGGTTGCGTTGCTGGCAGTGTTGCTTTTGATTGATCTGAAGAGATGAATTTTTGTCCGAAAGCTACCGCATGGTATATTTTATGCATCTAATCTATCTTCTTGCTTACGTTGTTCGATAGGGTCAAGAATGGTTTTCTGCGGGAAATAGATCCATCATCAAAAGTTTGCTTTTTTGTTTTTCTTAAGCTCCTATAACTGCGTAATGTGCGAATACACAGGAACGGAGTTTTTCTTTGCAGTATTCTCTTCTTATTATACACATATTTACTGATTTTTGTTTGAATAATACTTGCGCTACATAGCCGCAAAGAATCCAGCAATGGGAACGCCGGAACTCGAAAAATTCAACCCATTTATCGCGTAATGCAGCATCCTTCGGGTACCGAAAAAAACTTATTTCAGCTATTAGAGCGTAATTACAAGGCCGATTCGCACAAAATTTTCCAATGCACTTCATTTCTTATTTTTAAAATAAACGTGATGATAATAAAGTCACGCAAAACTTGGTTCGCAATAAGTGATGCTAGTTTTTTATCGCGATATTTACCGTTGCTGGTTTGCCTTTTTTTCCTCCGCATATCTCTCCCTAGAGGATAACTAGTATTGATCACATCCGGTTGGATGACAACTGCTGCTTGATAATTATCGATTGGCAGCTGTCGGTTGACAGACGTGAGCGTGTGAAGAATAGGGTCGCACTCCAACAACTCCCCTTTTAGTAGAGCTGGTACGGCTCGTAGCGGATCGGTACAAGTCGCTGTCTCGAAGAGCGACGCAGGAGCGCTTCATCTGGGTCAGGTCCCCTAACAGGAACTCGTGTACGACGTTGCTGGCTAACCGGCTCGAAGAGCTCTCGTAAGAACTCTCGCTGCAATTCGTTCAATCCTTCTAGTTCAGATCGTATCAACCACTCGGAGTGATCGGTTGAGTTTATTCTTTTCTCGCACTGGCCCGTGATCGCCTGGAAAATAAGTGCTCGGCCTACGCTATCCGGATCTTTCTTTCAATCTCGCCCTCAGCCATCCGCCTCCAATCATATTTCGCTACCCCAGCGATAGTTCACGCGAATGCAGTGTCAATTCTCCCGATCAGTAGTGCGAATATCAAGTGCATCAAAAGTCGCTTCCCTACGGGTCCGTCCCACCCCAAGGGGCCGCGGAGCCGCCAAAGGGTCATTCCCGACCCAATTTAGCAAAATTCCAAGCTTACTACGACATTTTCTCGAGAAAATTGGACATCGAAAGTTGTACCAGGTAACAGGAGCGCAGACTCACAAGTAGGTAGACAACTCGCGCCTCCACCGAAACTTCAATTTCAAATCGATAAACGCGACCGCGCCTCCACCAAACCAAATATTCTAACTAAGTGAAAAATTTGCGTCTCCAGCAAGTCGAATTTTCAAACCTAGTGAAAAACTTGCGCCCCAATTAAATTGCCGACCGTCGGCGATTTGTATGAGTGTGTTGCAGCGAACCCTAGAGTCGAACCGGTGCCCGTGTGTGTAGTGACTTGTACGAGAGTTTTGTGACGAACCCCACCAACAATAACAAAATGCCGCGCCCCCCTCCCGCCGATTGGGGCGGGGAACCACCCCTTAGTCGATCTCTCCCCGCCTACATGAACTCTGGGGACGTAATTGATCAACAGACCCTACTATTAAGAGCAATCGACGAACCAGAAAACACGGAACAACGTCTCCCCGCCGATCCCTTCTTTATCCTGAAATCGGTACAAGCTGTGCTTGAGACTGACCCAAGAAACCTGGTGAGCGCAACAAAAGAGGCAAAGGGGAACAGATATGTACTGAGAACCCGATCCAAGAAAACCTTTATAGCACTACAGAAAATGAACCAGCTCATAGGCGGCCAAAAGGTGAAGATCATCCCCCACCCAACACTCAACATAGTACAGGGCGTTATCTACGATCGCGACACAAAAAACTACAAGGGGCAGCCCTATGGGGTTGCACGAGCTGTAGACGTAGGACTATACTACTTAAGGTTGAACAGAGAGTGCGCAAAAATTGCAAACGAAAAAAGCAGTTTTTTTCCACACCGTATGTCAGATCTTCATAAAAATCAATCAGCGTATGTAGAATGTTGTTACAGTACTGCTGATTGATTTTTATGAAGATCTGACATACGGTGTGGAAAAAACTGCTTTTTTCGTTTGCGAATTTTACCCTTTCTCTGTCCAACCTTAATGTAAAATATTTATTTTCTTATTACATTAATAGTAATAATAAATCAAACATATTTCTTACTTATGGTTTAATCACAACCAATCAACATCGAATATTACATATTGAACCAAACCTTCTTGGTTATCAGGTCATTTCATTTGTAGTAGGTGATCGAATCCGATTAAACTTATTTAAGAAGACTTAACTTTCCTAGAGTACGCATACAAATATAGAGAACGTCTTAATCATATATCGAAACTATAAATATACAAGAATCTAAAACAATTTTGTATATGTACAAGATGCGTTTTTGCAACGGTTTTTCAAGTGGCAGTGTATTCATTCATAAATAGGCTTTGTAGTATGTACCTATTATACTACTATAGGCTGAGTGGAAATGAATCACGTGATGGGGAAATGAATCTATGAATTGATCGAACGTAAATAATAAACTTTCGTTGTGCAATTTATTAGATCTACCTACGCATTCGCCTCAAAATTAGTACAAAGCAAAATGAATCAACGCTGATGATAATTGATAGAGCGAAAGAGACAACTAATACCACGATACTATGTTAACCGTGTTTGCAAATGGAGCTCGCATGTACAAACTATTTTGTGTAGGAATTATTATACATAAAAGTGTGCTGTAAACGAGCACAACACAAAAGATAGCATACGGACAAGCTCATTCGCATTCACTGGGTAGCGTACCTCCACAGGCAGTGTAACGGACTTCTAAATCAGCTACACTGGCTGTGGAAACACACAGCGCAGTGATCTGCTTCGCCTGCTGTTCAACAGGCAACTGAGCTGCTCTGGCGAAATCCGTCCGTTTAAATAGTCGATGATGACGTCATTCATAGAAGCGTAGTGCGCTAAGTACACAAATCTGTCGTGCTGGACTAGGGAAGCGCTATCTTCTGTGTGTAATGCGCGATATTTTGACTAGTTTGTTCATTATTTAAATTTTTAATGCCATGATATCAAAAATCTTTGGGTTTATCTATTGGAATCTATTCTTAGAAGTATTTCGGGGCGATATGCGCAAAAAATTTGAAAATTTATCGTGAGATGGCTGAATTATATGCGTTTAAAATTGGACCACTTATCGTTACATACCATTTTTGTAGAATTTGCAACGTGCACCCCTATATCGAAAACAAAGACGTAGTCCTACGTCAAAACGTAGAAGAAGCTAGACTTCTGGAAGAGCCGAAGACTCAGGGGGTCACGAACGTTCGGAGAATCACAAAAATGGTCGACAAAAAACGACCAACACACCACTGGTTATCCTATCATTCTCAGGTTCAATCCTTCCGGAGCACGTGTATATTGGTCTACTGCGCACCAGTATTCGCCCGTACTACCCACTGCCGATGATGTGCTTCAAGTGCGGACACTTCGGGCACGGTAGTCGTTTCTGCCCAAACCCCACCGCCTGCCTGAACTGCAGCAAAGAACATGAAACGTCAAAGGAAATCCCCTGTGTCAACCCAAGCCTGTGTATCAACTGCGGACAAGGACACTCGACACGTAGCCGGGAGTGTCCCAAATTCTTTGAGGAGGAAATGATTACTAAAGCAAAAATCGACAATAACATCACCTATCCCAAAGCCAGAGCTCTAATAACCAAACGATCGCAAATCCCAACCTATGCCAGCACCATCAAAGGAAACAAGGACGACGAAAAGGACACAATGATAGCCCAGCTACAAAAAGAACTAGCAACCCTGAAGGAAAGCAAAGCTCAAAGCGCGGAAGACAATAAAGACCAGATGATCAATATTCTCAAGGAATACTGTGCCAAGCAGGCCAAACAGCTGCAAACAGCCTCCGCCGAAATAGCCAAACTCCGACAAGCCGTAACCGAACTTTACAAACATCAGTCCACCAACCCCTCGGAGAACACCAACGAAAACGCTTGTACGGGAACGAAAGTCAAAAAGGGCAAGTTTATTGAACCAACCCCCGTTGCGGGAACTTCTATCGGCCCGTTCAGCCTGTCGGAACCTAGAAGATCCAATCGCCAGAAAGAAAAAGACTTCCGACAAAGTGGCACTGATAAATCCAGAAGCCCGAACTCCAAAGCAACTCCCGACATGACTCTGCTAACCCTCGCCCGACACGCCAACCCGTTCAATAGCACACAGAGAACTCAACAACTTGGATTCCACCCCCAAACGCTCAGACCACAGCAACATCAACCGTTATCCCCGTCATCCAAGCCCTATAGCCGGATGCTCGTGGCACCCAGCACGGTTCCACTACGGGAACAGCGATTCGAACGAGCCGCAACGGAACATCAATACCTGTTCCACTAGTCCGTCAGCAGAATCCGTTTGCTCAGATTCACACCAGATTAGCAATAACAACGAAAACGCATGCATCAAAAAAGCCCCCTCCCTCGCGCCGCCCCCGACTCGGGAGGCGCCGGAAACATCTGATGAGTCCCCGACGGTTGCCGGCGCGGGGAACCCGGGGCTTCCTCGGGTAAGTTCTACCAACCCCGTAACTTGACCGGATCCATCTGTCGCACTCTTCCTCTCTACAGAGTCCCACGGTACAAAATCAGCCGCATCATTGCAGAACGTCAGCGTTACCAAAGAAAGCAACAGACTTCAATCCGCCCACAACACAACTTGCTCATCGTGCATCAAAAAAGCCCACCTCCCCGCGTCGCCCCCGACTCGGGAAGTGCCGGAGACATCCGAAGAGTCCCCGACGGTTGCCAGCGCGGGGAACCCGGGTCCCTCCCGGGTTAGTTCCCACCATATTATAACTCACCAGATCCCAATTGCTGTCGCCTCTACCCTTTCCACAAATGCACAAACAGGTCAAACGCTCCCTATAAGCAAAATCGCGGAAGTCCCCCCACCGCCCGTTATGCCAACTTCGACAAGGCCCAGCAGCCGACCGGCGAGGAATCGTGGTCCTAACCGTATCTCTGACCCTCTACCCGTAGGAACAAACTACACACTGGCCATTCAGTGGAACACCAACGGCCTGAGAACAAACCTAGGTGACCTCCAACACATGATTGCTCGCTCAGCGCCCATCTGTCTCGCTATCCAAGAGACACACTTAAAAGGCGATACGGATCCATCACTGTGGTTCGGGCACCGTTACACCTGAGATTCAGCTAAAGGATCAAACCTATACCAGACGGTAGGCCTAGGAACCAGAGCTGACCTTCCGTCCGAGTTGGTAAAACTGGACACCGACCTGATCGTCGTCGCCAGAAAGATCAATTTCCCTGGCATCCATATACATCCCCTAGGAAGCATCCATATACATCCTCCAGGAAGTAAAATACGTCGGAAACAAATTGCGGAATCTGTTCAAGCAACTGCAGACCCCGTTCATACTAATGGGTGACTTCAACGCGCATCACACAGTGTGGGGATCAAAAAGGTGTTGCCATCGCGGCAACGCCATTATCGAGGCAATTGAAGACAGCGATGCGGTGACGCTAAACGATGGCAGTATAACTTTTCTCCGGGGCCGATCCACATCCGCCATAAACTTAACTGTATGCTCTAGTTCCATCGCCGGAGCCTGCGGATGGTCGGTCCTAGCCGACACGGGGAACAGTGATCATCTCCCTATCACATTCTCTCATGGTCGATTGCCCCCATCCACGTCGCGACGCCGCCGTTGGATCTACGATCGAGCGGATTGGCCCACCTACGAAGACAACATTTCGGACGCTCTCGATCGAGAACGCAATTACTACCCAGAGGAACTCGTAGAAGTTATGACTCAGGCCGCAAAATCATGCATCCCGCGAACTAGCGGAGCACCACCAAACCGGGCGTTTCACTGGTGGAACTCAGAAGTAGCGAAGGCAATCAAAGATCGACGAAAAGCTCTTCGAGCTCTTAAAAATACTCCCCTGACCATCACCAATGGGATGAGCGATCGGCGGACTTTCGACATTTCAGGAATCAGGCTAGACAAGCCATCGCGAAAGCCAAGGAGGCCGAAATTGCAAGCGAAATCGGGAAACACTTCGCATTGATCTCGGGGGACTCCTCCCTCCCACCCTCCGTTCTCAAAACGAAGACAGCCATAGAAGCTACTCCTACAATCTTCACGCCAGATGCGAGTCAAAATTACAACATACCTTTCTCCGGGGTGGAACTTGCCACTGCGCTAAAGCACAGCAAAAGGCAATTCTGCCGGACTCGACGACGTCGGTTATCTTCTCTTAAGACAGGACTTCTTCTTCTCTTAAGACCTCCAGTTGCCAAGCGTGCGCTACTAGACGGATTGAACAGGATCTGGTGAGGCGAGCCCCTACCAGACAACTGGAAAACCGCCCTCATGATCCCCATCCCGAAGAAATGCGAAGGAACCAGAAGCCCGAATGACCTCCGACCCATCAGTCTCCTCCCCTGCATTGGGAAAACGATGGAAAAAATGGTGAACAGACGCCTATTAACTCTCCTCGAGGAACAGGATCTTCTTGATCGTCGGCAGTTCGCTTTCCGAAAGGGACTCGGTACAAGTATTCATTTAGGCTGCCTCGGCGAAATTTTAAGCGACACCATAGCCAACGACCTGTATGCGGACATTGCCATCCTTGATCTCGCCAAGGCATACAACACGGTATGGCGCGAAGGAGTGCTTCGCCAGCTGCATCAATGGGGCATCCGCGGAAACCTTGGCTGCTTCATAAAACAATACCTTAGTGACCGAAGCTTCAGGGTAGGTATCGGAGGAAACCAATCAGACCTATTTTGGGAGGCAAACGGGGTACCCCAAGGCTCGGCGCTGGCTGTCACATTATTCCTAGTCAGCATGAACTCTCTCTCTCTTTGCCACGCTCCCGAAAGGCATATTCGTATTTATCTACGCAGACGACGTGATTCTTGTAGCGACCGGGAAAACGACCGGCCGCACTAGACTAAAGCTGCAGGCTGCCGTAAACTCCCGGGCCCCGTGGTGGTGGAGGAACGCTACGTGGGAAGCTGAGCTGCAAGCAACCGGGCGGGTCATAGGTGGTGGATAATGCTTAATCGCGATAGCAACTAGTTGTGATTCGCGACCCGAACCAGCAGCGGGGGCTGACTGCGGGTGTGGTAGGACGAGGTAGTGGGCCCTATACGTCCTAGGCCTAAATACCACATGCCCTAAAGCAGCCCTGACAAGGCGAGTCAGCGCCGCCTTTAAATAAGCGCTTAGCCCAAATCCCTCTCCTCCCGTTATCCTTCCTTCCTTCCTTCCTTCTGCGGCTGTTCGCCCATCTAAATATGGAAGCTGTTCTTCAATGTCAGCTTCTTTCACCGAACAGCCTAGATAAGCCGTGTAGTGTCGGTAGTGGTTGTTTCAACCGGCTAAGAATAACACTACGGACTACCTGTTTCAGTGGTAAAAATCTACCAAACAGGGAACCCCAATTCCATAGTGTCATGCGACCCGTGCTATGGGTAAAATTGTTGAGGGGGTTTAAAACATTCTCAATGGCGAACGGAGCCTGGGAAAAGTCGGGCGAACTCCCCAGTATGCTGCATTACGCAGCGGAACGTTCACTCTACACACCGATTTTTTCACCGATGATCCACTTAATTTTGCCGAATTTTTGTTGGCTGGGGGTTTGCAGAGACTCTCGGCTAATGGTACTTCGGTGAAGTTTTGTTGAGTTTCGATTATCAAATTTCGATGTGTACAGATGAACCTGCCCAGAGGCCGTGTGGTATCCGGCCTAGAATTGAGCCACTGGAGTCCTGCTGCCATGTCGTAGGAGGCGACTGAAAGTAGGAGACCCTAAGTCAAGGTGTAGTTCCGTGCCGAGGACTTAATGATTGGAGGGTCTAAAATATGCCAGTCGCGCACGGAGCATTTTGGGTTTTGCCCTTGCTGTGTTATGCGAATCTTTGACACAATGGACCATTATTTTCTTCGCAAATCGTGGGAATCAAATGATCATGTCCCATTTAAACCTGATATGGCTCGCTAAATGCGTTAACATCCCAACTCGCTTGGTGTCCTCTAGTTGTTGTGCAATTTGTGTTGGAGATGAAATGTACAGTTCTCTAATCAAAAATGGTTAGAATAGCACAAGTCAATCTCCAACATAAACGTACAGCAACTATGAATTTATCTCGACTCATGCAGGAAGGTAAAGCTTCCATAGCATTGGTTCAAGAACCGTATTTCCATAAAGGAAACTTCTATTTTGGAAAGTTACTTAACACTGCCTTCATTGCTTACAACAAGACAGGCATGACTAACCCACGTGAAATGCCTCGTGCTTGCATTCTTGCAAATAAGGCTATTGACGCGTGTCTCATATCGGAGCTCACAACTCGCGATATCTGTGTTGTCACAGTTACATTGACTGTCGAAAACGTAGACAAAAAATATATATATTGTTCAGCATACCTACCGCATAACGAATCATCTCCTTCTGATGATTTCAAAAGCGTTGTATCATATTGTAGCAGAAATGGGCTTCCGCTCATTATCGGCAGTGATGCGAATGCTCATCACATCATTTGGGGCAGCTCAGACATCAATCTGAGAGGCTCTGAACTGATGGAGTACATAAGTAGTACAAATCTCCATATTCTGAATGTGGGAAACCGACCAACTTTTGCGAGGTCTGGGAGGGAGGAGGTGTTAGACATAACACTTTGCTCTGATAGAATTTTGCATGAACTGGGAAATTGGCAGGTTCCAAATGAAACTGAACCGTCTCTATCCGATCATAAATATATATTTTTCGAGCATTTTGATGTCACCTTCAATGTGGTGACCTATCGTAATCCTAAATCTACAAACTGGGACCTCTTTTTGGAAAACTTGGCGACTAAATTTCATGGATATTTTCCAACAATTAGTCAACTAGACGACTTAGATGACGTCGTGGATACGACAAACTCATTCATATTAGCATCCTACGAAGAAGCTTGTCCACTTCGTACTGTTAAATCGACTAGGGGAACCCCTTGGTGGAGGGCTGAGCTTGAAAGAATGAAGAAAGTTATGAGAAGAGCTTGGAATCGGCGTCAGCGTGATGACTCCAGGGCTTTCAGGTCAGCTCGTAGTGCATATAAGAAATGTCTTAGATCTGCAGAACGGGCTGGCTGGCAAAGCCTATGCACTAATGTCTCTAGTCTGAACGAGGCTAGCAGATTAAATAAAATTCTCTCCAAATCGAATGATTTTCAGATGAACTCCTTGAAAACCAGAGATGGTGTTTATGTGACGGACGAAAAAGATGTTCTTAATTGTCTCTTCGACACACACTTTCCAGGCTGTATCGATCCGGAGTTGATCAACGTTCACAGATCTCATTCTGGTGATTCGGACTCGTGGGCGTTAGCACGCACATTGGTTTCCACTGAATCGGTCAAGTGGGCAGTTGACAGCTTTGCTCCATACAAATCACCCGGAAAAGATGGGATACTTCCCGTGCTACTGCAAAAGGGATTTGATATTCTTAAACATGTCTTGAAAAAGATTTTGCTTTCCAGTCTTGCTACCGGGTATATCCCGAAAGCATGGCGAGAAATAACTGTTAGATTTATTCCCAAAGGGGGGCGCTCAAGCTATGAAGAAGCCAAGAGTTTTAGGCCAATCAGCTTAAGTTCTTTTCTTCTGAAAGCTTTGGAACGGATAATCGATCATCACATCAGGAACGTTAGTTTAGTTGAATATCCACTGCACAAAATGCAACATGCATATCAGTGTGGGAAATCCACGATCACTCTGCTTCACGATGTTGTTTACAACATTGAGAAAGCCTTCTCGCTCAAGCAATCTAGCTTGGGTGTATTCCTAGATATTGAGGGTGCTTTTGACAATGTGTCCTTCCAGTCTATTCTGGAAGCGACGCGCGGTCATGGGATACCTGCATGTATCTCAGGTTGGATAAACGCAATGCTTAGTAACCGCATGCTTTGCTCGTCACTGCGACAGGCTGAGATACGGAAGTTGAGTATTTGCGGTTGTCCTCAGGGCGGCGTTCTGTCACCTTTGTTATGGAACTTAGTAGCTGACGGCTTGTTGAAGAAACTCAATGAGCTTGGATTTCCAACCTACGGGTTTGCTGACGATTACCAAATACTAATTACTGGATTTTGCATCGGAACAATCTTTGACTTGATGCAACAGGCATTAAGAGCTGTCGAACAGTGGTGTCGACAAGTTAAACTATCAGTTAACCCAAGCAAAACTTCAATGGTTCTTTTCACGAAGAAGCGAATAACAACCGGGGTTCGTCCCTTGCAGTTCTTTGATTCTGAGCTACTGTGTGCGGATCAAGTCAAATACGTTGGAGTCATATTGGATTCCAAACTGAATTGGTCTGCTCACATTGAGTTCAGAGTCAAGAAAGCGTGCATGGCCTTCGGGCAGTGCAGACGAACTTTTGGAAAGACCTGGGGTCTCAAACCTAAATACATCTATTGGATTTACACGACAATTGTACGTCCAATACTGTCATACGGATGCCTTGTGTGGTGGCAGAGGGGAGAGGTGGTGACAGTCCAGTCAAAGCTAAACCATCTGCAAAGAATGGCGCTCATGGCGTTGACTGGTGCTTTCACCACGACTCCGACTGCTGCTCTTGAGGCACTTCTAAATATCAAACCATTACACATACACTTAAAACAAGAAGCACTATTATGTGCATACAGACTGCAGGTTACTGGGCTTTGGAACAGTAATCATGTTGATCTTGATGTTGATGTTGATCTTGGTCGACTGAAACTCAGAGACATACTAAAGTTTCTTATCCAATGTGGTAAAGAGCTTTAGGATTATTCGCAGGCAAGTTGAACTACTTGTGAGTTTAACTTACCTGTTGTTTATTTTTGTTTTGTGCTGTTATTTTTCCCACCCTTCCAATTCTACTTCCCCACTCCTCCTTGTCCTTTCCTTCCACTCAGGAAATGATGAAAACACACGGCAAGGCACAAATCCCCGACTATGTACGGGGAACGTGCCATTTGAGCCAATATATTCTGATTCCTGATTCCTCCTCGAGGAACAGGATCTTCTTGATCGTCGGCAGTTCGCTTTCCGAAAGGGACTCGGTACAAGTATTCATTTAGGCTGCCTCGGCGAAATTTTAAGCGACACCATAGCCAACGACCTGTATGCGGACATTGCCATCCTTGATCTCGCCAAGGCATACAACACGGTATGGCGCGAAGGAGTGCTTCGCCAGCTGCATCAATGGGGCATCCGCGGAAACCTTGGCTGCTTCATAAAACAATACCTTAGTGACCGAAGCTTCAGGGTAGGTATCGGAGGAAACCAATCAGACCTATTTTGGGAGGCAAACGGGGTACCCCAAGGCTCGGCGCTGGCTGTCACATTATTCCTAGTCAGCATGAACTCTCTCTCTCTTTGCCACGCTCCCGAAAGGCATATTCGTATTTATCTACGCAGACGACGTGATTCTTGTAGCGACCGGGAAAACGACCGGCCGCACTAGACTAAAGCTGCAGGCTGCCGTAAACTCCGTTGGTCGGTGGGCCAACTCGGTCGGTTTCAGCATCTCCGCCCCAAAATGCACTATATCACACTGTTGCAACTCTTACCACTTAGCCACCGACAGGCCGGTCAAACTCGCTGGAACAGTAATACCATTCCGTAAAGAGCCAAAAATCCTTGGCGTGATAATCGAGCGTAAGATGACATTCCTTCCACACTTTCGACGGGTGAAAAAGGATCGCGAAAGCAGGAAACGTCTTGTCCGCACCATCAGCTCGAAACACCCGAGGTGGAATAGGCAAAGCGCACATAACATCAGCCTGCCCATCAGCCAAATTTCTGCAGATGGTCGAACAAAAATACTCAAACCATCTGCACATCTACACAGACCGCTCGAAACTTGGCGATGGGGTGGGCGCGGGGGTGAACGGAATCGGAGCGGGCCTCGTACGTCGTCTACCCTCCGTGTGTTCCGTTTTCTCCGCGGAAGCCGCCGCTATCGCAATTGCGGTTACCAACAAACCCGAAGACACTCCGATTCCCTCTCAGTCATCAAAGCGCTGGGATCAAGGGAGTCCAAGCACCCCTACGTCGAAACCATAGAACAATCCTGTGATCCATTAACTACCATATGCTGGGTACCCGGACACAGCGGAATCCGCGGTAACGAGGATGCTGACCACTTGGCCGCGCTCGGGCGACACTCTCGCGCCCTATTCTCTAATGCGGTACCGTCATCCGACATCATCGGGGAATTCAAGGCGAAAACCTCTGAGCACTTCATCACTCACTGGAGGACCCTCCGAGGCTACCCTCAGAAGGTAAAGGGAGACCTCGAAAAATGGACAGACCGCGAAAACCGAGTTGAACAAAGAGCGCTATCCCGCCTCCGCGTGGGACATACGAGGCTCACCCATGCCCACATCATTACCCGCGTTGACCCTCCAATACATCTTGGAGCACTAGACTCACGGTGGAGCACCTACTAATAAACGGCAGGGAGTTCGACAACCTACGGCGGCATCACAATTTGCCCTCCTCGATTCGAGAAACACTGGCAAACGACCCAGCGCACGAAGAGGCACTACTTGCCTTCCTGAAAGATGCCAATCTTCTCGAATCTATCTAAAGCAGACCGCGAACAGGCTAACTTCACACCATCCTCTACTGCAACTACTACTGCTCAGCGGGCCCTACGCCACACCCGGACCGGGTGCTGGGGAGGTTTTCCTGCGGCCCTTCTACAACCGCAATGCTTCAGCCCATCTACTACCACCGCCCAGCGGGTCCTCCGCCACACCCGGACCGGGTGCTGGGGAGGCTCTTCCGCGGCCCTTCCACAGCCGCAAGCCGTCAGCCCAACTACTTCCACCGCCCAGCGGGCCCTCCGCCACACTCGGACCGGGTGCTGGGGAGGTTTTCCCGCGGCTCTCCTACAACCGCAATCCGTCAGCCCATCTACTACCACCGCCCAGCGGGCCCTCCGCCACACCCGGACCGGGTGCTGGGGAGGTTCTCCCGCGGCTCTTCTACAACCGCAATCCGTCAGCCCAACTACTACCACCGCCCAGCGGGCCCTCCGCCACACCCGGACCGGGTACTGGGGAGGTTCTCCCATGGCCCTTCTACAACCGCAATCCGTCAGCCCAACTACTAACACCGCCCAGCAGGCCCTCCGCCACACTCCGACCGGGTGTTGGGGAGGTTTTCCCGCGGCCCTTCTACAACCGAAATCCGTCAGCCCATCTACTACCACCGCCAAGCGGGCCCTCCGCCACGCCCGGACCGGGTGTGGGGGAGGTTCTCCCACGGCCCTTCTACAACCGCAATCCGTCAGCTCAACTACTACCACCGCCAAGCGGGCCCTCCGCCACACTCGGACCGGGTGCTGGGGAGGCTCTCCCGCGGGCCTTCTACAACCGCAATTCGTCAGCCAAACTGCTACCAACGCACAGTGGTGGGAGGCTGGCCAAAACCTCAAAAAATTATTTTTGAAATATTGATATTTTATATTTTTCCTGAATTTCTCATATATTGAATGATATATATTCAAAATTTTATGATCATTAGATAAGAACACGATTTTTAACATGAGTGTAAACGAAGCAGAGTCCGGACTTTTTGATGATTTTTATTTCCGAAACCATTGCTCTGTTCACTTCAAATGCATGTTGCTCTTTTGATTTTGGTCCGATTTTAGCATAACCTGTTTCATTGTGTAGAGGAACAAAAAGGGTGGTTAGTGAATAAAATACATTTTGTAAATTTGAGCTCAGCACCTCAAAATTAGCTTAAATTGTGATTTTCAGCCAAATTAGGTAACATTTGAGGTTTTGTCCGACTTTTGTTTGAAGTCCCGCCACTGTGCAACGCCCAGCGGGGCTCTTCGCCTCACCCGGACCGGGTGCAGGGGAGGTCCCTCCATTAACCGAAAATAACCAAGTCACCCACCACCATCGTTCAGCGGGTCCACCGACATACCAAAACCGGGCGCTGGGGAGGCTCTCCCGCGGCCCTGGCAAGCTGCCTTTATTCCGGGGCTCAACACCTCATCGACCCAATAGCAAATTGAACTCAAAGAAGATTAACTTAATTTTGTGAAATGTATTGTAACTATCTCCCATCTTATGGCGAATGACCCTGTGCGGTTAAAGCCCAATCAATAAATAATAAATAATAATAATAATCCTTCTGGTTCAGCTGGCGATGGCGCTATTACCGTGGTAGTGGCATCTACAGACGGCTTAATACCCCAAGCGCCTTAAAGGATATCAAGAGGAATAGTCTGCTCTGCCTGGTCTGGTACTCCATTGCAGTCGTCTTAGCGTTTCCGCAGCTGATTGCTGTATGAGCAGATTATTCGTTGCCGATCCGGGAGCCACACATTATACATGACTTGTCTTACGCGTTCCAGGATCTTCCCAGAGACCCAGTACGAGTTGTTGCCTTGGTGCACTTGAGCATACACTTTGTCTTGCGCGGCAAAGTTGTTCTCTTTCGCACCATGTTTTGTGTTGAACTGTCGGTTCTGCTTGCTGTTGTTGTCCTTTATGAACTTGCTGGGTGCACGAAGTAGTTCTAAGGACGGCCAAGAAATATTTCAGCAGGTGATTTTCCATCAGGTGCACTCCGACAGGGTGTTGATCTGTAGCAGCTGAAAAAGATGTCGAGTGCTTCATCCAGGTCTTCCCCTCCTGCTTGAATTTTCTTGACAGTCCTTTTGAAGGTGTCAACAAAACGTTCCACCTGCCCATTGCTTTGTGGGTGAAAAGTGCCGTTTTGAGATGGATGATCCCATTTGCCTCGCAAAACTCTCCAAAGGTATCACTGGTGAGCTGCGGGCCGTTGTCCGTCACCAAAACTTCCGGCATCCCAAAAACTTCCGAATATTTTGCGAAGACTCGAAACGGTAGCAACTGTGGTAATGCGTTTGGTCGGAATGATTTCCGGCCACTTGGAGAATGAGTCCACAACTAGTAGGAAATAGGTGTTAATAGGACCGGCAAAGTCCGCGTGTACTCGCTGCCAAGGTTTCTCAGGTGTCGGCCACGATTCAAGCTTCGTCTTTGGGTCGGCCTTCGCAACTGAGGCACATTCTTGACAATCACGCACAAGGACTGTGATTTGATCATCGATGTTTGGCCAGTAAACATAATTGCGTGCTAATGATCTCATACGATCGATACCAGGGTGCCCTCTGTGTAGTTGCTCGAGGACTTTCTGTTGTAATTTCTTCGGGATGACAATCCGTTCATCGTACATAAAAACATTTTGCGCCAAGTATAGCGAATCCCAACGCGCAAATAGCTGCTGGACCTCTGGTGTTCCGGAGAGAGCTTTTGCGTCACTTGGCCATCCTTTATGTACGAGCTCCACGACTTTCTGCAACGTCCGGTCCTTGCTGGTCTCGGCGGATATCGTCTTAAACGACACAGGGAGACGCTCGATGGACTGGCAGACAATGCTGCAGTAACTGTTTCCATCTCAATCGATGCAATGATGTGTTCATCGGGTTTAACATGCAAGTTAATTAAACGCGAGAGAATATCTGCATGTCCGAAATGGTCAGTGGAAATGTACTCGATACGGAAGTCGTACAGAAGTATGGTTAGGGCCCAGCGTTGGAGGCGGTTTGCTGTATATGGCGGAATACCACGCTTTGAACCGAAAATCGCTAACAACGGCTTGTGATCGGTCTGAAGAACGAAATGCCTTCCGTAGATCATTCTGTGGAATTTTGTGACCGCGTACACCAGGCCCAGGGCTTCTTTCTCGATCTGGCTGTAGCGGGACTCGGCTGGAGTTAAACTTCGGGATGCATGATAGATGGCTTTCTCTGATCCGTCTGGAAACCGGTGTGCGACGTGGGCGCCAATTCCAACGTTGAAGCATCTGCAGACACAACTATTTCAAGGCGAGGATTATAGTGCGTCAGCATGATTGGAGGGTTTCCTTAAAACGATCAAAGGAACGCTGGCAAGCATCAGACCACTGGAAACTGTTACTTTTCTTAAGCAGTTCATCCAGCGGTTGGCGAAGTGTGCGCATTTCGCGGATATATTTCCCATAATAGTTAATCGCGCCCAAGTACGATCGAAGCGTGGGAACATGATGAGGTGGGGGCATGTTGACGATAACCTCAACCTTGTCTGGGTCGGGGCGGATACCGTCCGTATCAAGAAGCTGGCCCAGGTACTTCACCTGACGCATAAAGAAACGACACTTGAGAAATTCCACGAAAATCCGTCCGAAAATCTTTAAAATCGTGACCGACCATCTTAGATTCCAATGAAACTTTACACGTTTCACCGTCATGCAAGACTAAATATTTTCCACAGGTAATAAGATTATTTTAACTCAAGAGCAACTTTTCAAAAGGGCGTAAACGTTTCTACGTGCATGAATTTCAAAATTTTTTTGTTCAGTCACTGTATTTTATACAGCAAAACTATCTGAGAACGAGTTACAGGGAATGAATACTTCTGTCTGAAAAAAAATATACACTGAAAAAAATGTTGTCATTTTTCAAAAAAAAAACCAAAAATTTATGATAAAAATTAAAATTGCGAAAAGACCCATTCTTTTAATTTTTTTATATTTTGTTACCAAAAACCTAAAGAGAACAGAAACATTTTGAATGTGATTGCATGATGGAGAAAAAATCAGTCAAAAAGTTTTCCTAACAATAACTTCGTACATGTTTTTAAATTTCATACTAATAGACATACAAAATTGTACACCAAATTCTTTTTTTGCACGGGGGATGCGTTCCGTGCAAAAAAAAAACCGTGCAAAAAAAATCCGTGTTATTTCGAGAAACCGTGTAAAAAAAATCCGTGTTATTTCGAGAAACCGTGTAAAAAAAATCCGTGTTATTTCGAGAAACCGTGTAAAAAAAATCCGTGTTATTTCGAGAAACCGTGCAAAAAAAATCCGTGTTATTTCGAGAAACCGTGCAAAAAAAATCCGTGTTATTCCAAGAAACCGTGTAAAAAAAATCCGTGTTATTTCGAGAAACCGTGTAAAAAAATCTGTGTTATCTCGAAAAACAGTGTACTAAAACCTTGTGGTTTTTAGATACCCTGCAAAAAATCAAACGTAATCGAACTTTTTTTTCACTTTTTACAATTTTTGTTTTATAATATTCAACCACAACTTGCATTGATTCCTAACCTTTTGCTGTGATAACTGTCAACAATGCTAACCCATGCGGCGAAATTCACTGTCAAGGAAGATCGATAGTGTTTACATTTTTTAGAAAATCGATTAAAAATCATTCTGAATTTTTGAAGGTTGAACATATATATTGTTATATTTAGAAAGATCATCTCTATCGGTTTATGAAATAAAAGAAGAATTTTTTTCATCATTTAATGATTTAATTTAATGATGGATATCCATATGGGTCAGTTGGGAATCAATTTTTTTGAATATTTTTGTTACATATGGAGCTACATTGAATAATCAAAGATAATTAAAATATCTTGAATAATTGAATGTCATACGCTAGCTAATTTATTACTAGAAGCAATACGTCAAAATTTTTGTCAGCCTAGGAACATAAACTCTCGACAAACATATGATTATGGCGTAAAAGCCAACTGTCAAAATTCACTTTGAATGAAAATTTCGGACAAACGATTACTCGCCAATCACAAATGTTGGTAGTAAACAAAATAAATAAATGTGGTGGACACAAAATAAAATTGGCAACGCTAGCAAAATGTAAACACAAATGAACACTGCGGATGAACCTATCGTCAATTGACATTTCGACGAGTTTTGATTCGAGCCAATATGGGTCCTTTTTGTTATCAAAGATGGCAACATTATCGTAAACGACAGGTGTATGCGTAAATGAATCCGGCAACAATAGTCGTTTATCGTATTCACAAGTTCACAGAAATCAGTTCGTTTTTCAGCAGTCGATATCGGTAAATTTAAAAATGGCGAACAACGAAAACGTGAAACGAAGCCAACGAAAATCCATCAATTTGCGCACTAAAATCAGCGTTTTGGATTATCTGGCGAAAGGTGAAAGCTGCGCTGCTGTTGGGCGGAAATTTAATTTACACGAAGCAACAGTACGAACAATTCGGAAAAATGAAGCTGCCATTCGAGAAGCGGTAGTTCTTGGGACCGACGCCACTTCAAAATCAGCTTCGTACACAAGAGACCCGTTGATAGAAAAAATGGAGAAAGCTTTACTCATATGGATCGAGGACAACGCCCAGAAAAGGATTCCTGTAGATGGACCAATTATTCGCGAAAAGGCTATTCATTTATTTAATATGCTGCAACATCAAGAACCTTCAACAAGCATGGCCACTCCAAAGAAAACTGGTCGATTTTCGGGAAGTGTAGGTTGGTTTACTGGTTTTGTAAAACGAAACCACTTGCATAACGTTAGCCTAAAAGGTGAAAGTGCATCTGCAGATAAAGAATCTGCAGCTGCTTTTCCGGCAGTTTTGAAGGATGTGATCGAACAAGAAGGCTACACTCCAGATCAAGTGTTCAATTGTGACCAAACAGGACTGTTCTGGAAGAAAATGCCTTCTAGAACATATATTGCTCAAAAGGAAAAATTTGCAAGTGGGTTCAAGGCTGCGAAGGACAGAATAACGCTTCTCTTCTGCAGCAATGCATCCGGGGATCGCTTACTTAAGCCACTTTTCATAAATCGGGCACTTCGTCCCCGGTCGATGAAACATACCGATTTTAGCTCTCTACCAGTTTATTGGATGGCGAATTCCAAAGCCTGGGTGACGAAAGAGATTTTCTTAAAATGGTTTGAAGAGTGTTTTCTTCCAGAAGTCGAGCAATATCTCATAGATAAGGGACTGGAGTTTAAGGTATTATTGCTTCTTGATAACGCCCCGGGGCACCTGGAAATAAAACATTCAAACGTTAAAGTGCTCTTTCTGCCTGCAAATACGACTTCCCTGATTCAACCTTTGGATCAAGGAATTATAGCTGCGTTCAAACGATACTACGTGAAGCATTCATTCCGGTTCATTTTGAAGGCAATTGAGGATGACTCCATTTCCGTTACGACTGCTTGGAAATCATTTTCGATTCGTGAATGTGTCAAAAATGTAAACTTGGCTCTTTTGGATATTAGAAAAAGCACACTTAATGCCTGTTGGAAGGCCGTTTGGCCAGAATGTGTTATAAGGGAAGATAAACAGGTCAACGATGTCAATGCGCAGATAATTCTGCTAGCGCACGCTGTCGGAGGAGAAGGTTTTGATGACTTTGGCCAAGATGATTTAAATGAAATGCTGACTGATAACATTATTAAGGATGAAGATTTACTGGAAATTATAGATAGTGAAAAATCACATGATCCAATGCAATATTCGGAAGATATTGCTTTTGGTGCGCTTGAGAATATTATCCAGCTGGCAGAAACCCTACAGCAGGAAGTCTTAGATCAGGATCCACATATTGAAAGAGCAATATCATTTAAAAACGATCTTGAGTATTGCATGGCTCGATACAAACAACTATACAAAGCGATTAAAGATAGCGATGAGTATATTGAACCGCATACACGTAAGCGTATACGCAAGATATCAGACGACAGTGATTGAACATCTCTGGCTTCTGTTGAAATGGTATTTCGATGAAATGTATTTTTTTTTATGAAATGTATTTTATTATTTGCTACTGAATTTTAATAAATAGTTGAGTTGAACCAACTGATTTTGTTTTTGTTGTTTTATATAGACATTTTAATACTACTAATGATAATGTGATCCTCCCTTTCGTAAAACATTCTTGAAATTAAATACAATTAAATACATTACTGTTACATTTAATCCGTCCTTATATAAATTGTGAACTTCCCACAAAATTATTTCAACAAATTTTGTATTGGAAGCAAATAAGTATTGAATATTAATTTTATACTGAATTTCAAACATATAAGCAACTAAATTTTCATATATTTAACCATTCCAAATTATCAGGTGCTTGACCATAGCTAACCAGACAGTCATTGCGGTAATACCCTTTTCGGCAGGAGAACTATGCTATTAGCGCGAGGTATTTTTAGGCCGCTGATGCTGGCGCATAGTTGGAATTGAATTAAATGTATTTAAAATAATTGCTTACATGTATTCAGTTCAACAACTTATTAGATATGTATATTCAATTGGTACCACACAATAACTATTTGTATGGCAATCAATCAGCGTCCTCTCTGTCTTCATTCTTTAAGTACAGTGTTGGATCGCAGGATGGATAATCCTAAAGAAGGTTTTGAGGTGCTTTCGATTAAGGCTGAACTAAAGGTCAGTTTCAAACACTGAGGAATCAAACAGAATGATCCTTCACTGGTGCATCGTCCAACCGGTCAAAGGTTTAAAAATTATCGTTACAAGATCCCTCGCGCGCTATTGATAGCATTCAATAGTTTATTCAAGCGAGACTTAGATGCTATTCGACCCCCAAACTCTTTCTGTACGTGTTTAATAGCAATACGTGTAATCTCGTATTCACTTGTCCTTTAGAAAAAGAACTGCAGCGTTTTTATGAATGTTTAGTTTACGAATTGAAATTTTACTTACAATGTCTTCTAATACCAATGGTAAAATATTCTGTGGGTAAATGCTACAATAGCATATCCATATTTTTCAGATGGGTTTTACCTAAAAGTCAATGCTCAGATAATTCTGCTAGCGCACGCGGTCGTGGGAGAAGGTTTTGATTTCTTTTGGACAAGATGATATAGATGAATTGCTGACTGATAACATTATTAAGGATGAAGATTTGCTGGAAATTATAGATAGTGAAAATCACATGGTCCAACCCAATATTCGGAAGATATTGCTTTTGGTGCGCTTGAAAATATTATCCAGTTGGCAGAAACCCTACAGCAGGAAGTCCTAGATCAGGATGGTATATGCTACAAAAGCATATCCATATTGATGGGTTTTCCTAAAAGAAATTTGGAATTATTACTATACTGATTTCAATTGATTACTTATTTTTAGCTTCCAATGCATCCTAGCTGGAATCAGTGCTTTAATGTTGCGATTAGATGGAAGACAATCTTTGTGGTTTCATGCTCCAGAAAAAAGCTCGTCAATGTTCTTAGTCGTACTTCTTCTGTATGTCAAATATAAACGGCGCCTACTAAAATATAATTTTTACGTTTTAAGGCGTCACTTCATATATTTTTGCGTTCTCATTTTGCTGTAGCAGCACTCAGTGCATTTTGGATTGGTTTAGTATTGCCTATATTTGCTCAAACTTTGGTGTAATAGATATCTCTTGTCTTTCATTATACGGGTATAGCACCTAGATAAAAACTTGATGTATAATATAATGCGTTGCGACATTTGCTATTATTAGTTCAGCGATAAAAAAAATTCAATTGCTGCATATTTGAATAAGTGTCAATAGCTTTACGCAGATGTAGTGTAATTGTAATTTAATTTTTCGATTACTGGGATTACCGGGGGAAAAATAAAGTGTGCGTTCAAGTAAACAACTATAATTTAATGATGATCAAACTTTACCTTAATCAATCCTTTGGTGTCCGCAAATATTGATATTCACCAGTACACTTCTTCTTAAATCTGAAATTTATTTATAGCCAAAAAGATACTATACGAGTATTTTTGCACGTTTTTTTTCGAAATAACACTGATTTCGGATTCTCGAAACAGCATGATTTTTTGCACGTTTCTCGAAATAACACGCATATTTTTACACGGTTTCTCGAAATAGCACTATTTTTTGCACGGTTTCTCCAAATAATACCAATTTTCCTTGCACGGTTTCTTGAAATAACACGATTTTTTTTGCACGGTTTCTCGAAATAACACGATTTTTTTGCACGGTTTCTCGAAATAACACGGATTTTTTTTACACGGTTTCTCGAAATAACACGGATTTTTTTTACACGGTTTCTCGAAATAACACGGATTTTTTTTGCACGGTTTCTCGAAATAACACGGATTTTTTTTACACGGTTTCTCGAAATAACACGGATTTTTTTTGCACGGTTTTCTTTGTAAGATAATGGCGTGACACGAATCGTGTATATCAATATTAACATTTTACGTCCAAAAATCATGCTATTTCGCAAAACCGTGCAAAAAAAGTAGTGCAAAAAAAAACCGTGCAAAAAAAGGTCGTGCAAAAACAGAATCCGGTGTAATTCTATTACAGAATATAATTCTAAGCACCATTTAAAATCAAAATGCATTTAACAAAAATATTCCAAAATGCGATAGTTTTCGAGATATTTGAAATTTTGCTACTTCAAAAACAATAAATTCGTGTAATTATGCTCTTTTTAAAAGTTATTCGCGTTACCCCATCAAAAAATGTCAAAAATTTAATGTTTATCGTTTTAAAGACGTAAAAGCAACTTTTTTAGTGTATTTGGATCCTGGAGAAGCTTTCAATAAAAAAGTTTTCCTAGCAACAACTTTTGACATTTTTTATAATTCTTACTATTTGCAGTCAAAAATACAATTTTCTTTTTGAATATGATTTTAAACGCCATTTTAAATCGAAATGCTCTTAACAAAAATTTTCTAAAATGTAGTAGTTCTCGAGATATTTTAACTTTTGTTTTAACAACACAATTATTTTGTTTTATTACGACCTTTTCATAAGTTAGTCGCGTTTCTCCATCAACAATAATAGATTTTTCAAAAGGCCCGTAAACTTTCCTGCAACTTTCTCTTTGACATCAAGGCGATATTGTGAAACATTTTAAAGTTACATGAAAACAACCAACATATAATTCAGCTATATAGTTTAATCAACAGACCCTATGGTTGAAATATATTTTGATTGCTTTCATGTAACTTTCAAATGGTTTAATTATAGGAGAGTACACTCAGATTTTTTTACGCGGATTTTGAAATTTACGCGGTTTTCATTTACGCATTTTTTTTTTAAATTTACGCGGTTTTCATTTGCACGGCCTGTATCCCCTGCGTGAAAAAACCTGACTGTAATTGCATCGGAAACAATCACATTCCCAGCAGAACTTTTTGTTTTCTAATTTCAAACACTTTTGTTTCGTACTGCACACAACGGAAAATTTTAAAACAGAACTTACCATCCCAGCAGCAGTTTAAGCGGGTGTTCTTTTTCGATTCAAATTCAAGCCATGTCTTAAGCGTTACTGGACTTAAAATTGTTTTCCCAGTTTATCCAGTCAGAGTATCCTGCCGCTAGAAGCATTACTGTCCCATGTGCTATGGGAATCCCTATACACATGGGACAATTATGCTTCTAGCGGCAGTATCTGTCCTACCCTATGTATTTAAAACACAGTTCTAATTGCGTTTTAAAGTATACAACAAATAGAACGGTTGGGTATACTAATTTAAATTTTTAAATCTGTTTTAAATTATGAAACAAACCGCTGCACTGAAGATATAATTATGTCAGTCCTATTACCACATAAAACACCTATATAACATAAAACACTGCAGAATTGGTTTAATAATACAATGTTTACACTACAGAGTTATAACACGTTATAATAATTAGCAACAAGACAAATGTCACCAAGATAGCATAAAAACCCGTTTTAACTGGTAGTGCGAACGTTGCATAACAATGTATTTATCAAATAATTTCATTTTTTCCACCATTAATCGATCAAGAAATACTTAACCTTAAGATTGTTTACTTAAGTTCATTAGTACATTATTGAAAATTTAAATGGAAAATGAAATTATTTCATGGAGAATCTGTATATTTCTTTTGGCGGGCGTGGGCTTCCTCATCACAGTTCTCAATATGGAACTTTTCTTTTGCATATATTTTCTGGACAGACCAGCCTATTTTTACTAGATGGATCAGCCAAATAATGACAATCACATAGTGAGATACTTGATTAAATAATAGATTACCGTTAAAAGACCTTCAATAAATTATGTCTTAATGGGGAGGGTATATAGGAAATTGTAGCATATGAAAACAGGCGAGTGAGCAAGAACATGAGTCGATATGTGTGATAGATAAAATTAATTTACACGCTCTTGAAAAAAGCTACATTTTTAATGTCACCGTGGTCGTGTCCTGTACACAACCCTTTAATTTTTTTCATATTTTTTTTTAAACATGTAAACAAATTATAAGTGCGGTGTCTTAAATAAAGCGTGTCTTTTAAGGAGCGTCTACTGTAAAGAGCTCCAACTGACAGTAATTTTGTTTTACGATGGCACGGTGACCTCTTGTGTAATGTCAAGGTTTATGTATACATACATTATGAATGAAAAAAAAGTCAGTCAAAGCCAAACATACGAGCGTTCGAAGACCATTCAACCATTTCCATGTCGAAGAGTGCCGTGGCGGACATAATAACTCTTGATAGGATAGTTGATACAATTGTCTGAAATAGGAAATTCAATAAGATTTTTAAAACATAGACTTGTAGTTACTCGATGAACCAGAAAAGTTGGAATTTCAGAAAATGGCATAATAACAACCGAAAAAATAAAATTCGTTCACTTTTCTTCAAAATAACTAGGAAGACTTTTTTATTCAATTTTCCTTGGTTCATCGACTGGCTACACATGTTATGCATTCTCATAAAAAAAAATCAAGTCAATACGTTGAATGGTTTTTGAGTAATCCGCAATTTGAAAAAAGGGGTTTCGAGAAAGATGTTATTAAAGTTACCGATAGACTGAAATCGTTGAAACGCATGGTTGTTTAGAACAAAAGAAGATCAGTGTGACCGCCGAGATTGCGCTGGATTTTTCTAGAGGTTCAATACTAACATTTAAACGAATAAAAAACGTTGATGTTTTTTTCTCACTACACCAGGCGACCCCTTAAGGAAATGATACCACATAAAGGGCGAACACGAAATTATTGCGACATATTCAACAGGGCATAACTTTTTTACCATTGGGCAAAAATCGACCAAATTTTGCACACTTTCTCATTAATGTGTATTGTTTACATGCTGTCGAACTCGAAGTCGTGTTTTTCGATTCAACGAAAATGGAGGCGAGTCGAGAGAACAAATTCTTTCCAAACACCTGGAATTTCCTGACCTGTCGCACCGGCAGTTGGGAAAAATGTTGAACATTCACCATTCAACCGTCTCCAGAGTGTTGAAGCGGTTCCAGGAGTGGTTGACGTTGGACCACGGCAAAGAAGCTGGAAGAAAACCGGAACTGGAGAACAAAAAGACGGAGGGAAAGGTGAAGCGGATGATTAAAGCAAATCTAAACGTCTCAAGCCGTGATTTGGCTAAAAAGATCGGCATGTCGCAGAGCTACGTCCAGAATGCAAAGAAGAGAGCTTGACTACATACATACAAGGTACAGAACTTTCCAAACCGCGATGAGCGGCAGCAATCGACGGCTAAAACTCGGGCACGGAAGCTCTACGAGAAGATGCTGACAAAATATGGCTGCTGATGGACGACGAAATGTACATAAAAGCAGATTTTAAGCAGATTCCGGGTTTGGAGTTTTTCACCGGCAAGAGCAAGTTCTATGTGGACGACAAATTTAAGAAGAAGAAAATGTCGAAGTTCACCTCCAAATATCTCATTTGGCAGGCCATCTGCTCTTGCGGACTGAGGAGTGAGCCTTTCGTGACAAAGGGCACAGTAAATGGCGAGATCTACAAATCAGAGTGCCTCGAGAAGCGCCTTTCGCCGTTCTTACAGCAGCACGACGAAGCTACGCTATTTTGGCCAGATTTGGCATCATGCCACTATTCTAAAAGTGTCCTGGAGTGGTATGAGGCCAATTCTGTCCATTTTGTTCCAAAGGACATGAATCCGCCAAACTGTCCGGAGCTGCGCCCGGTGGAGCAGTACTGGGCAATGATGAAGCGGGAACTTCGGAAGAGCAAGAAGACAGTCAAAGACGGGAAGGACATGTTAAGAAAATGGAAAAAACTGAGAAACTGGTACCGGATGACACTGTAAAGACTTTGATGGAGGGCATCAAGCGAAAATGCGTTCAATTTTACACTCAAGGCTCCATCGATTAACTTTTCTTTTGATTTTTGAAGTAAATGTATGTATAAAACTACCCTAAAATTTTGGTTTGATTTTAAACATTATAAGAAAATTGGCATGACATTTTCGGTGTCGCAATAATTTCGTGTTCGCTCTTTATTCTATAAAAGCCCATGCTTGCTAATGGGTTTGCATTTTTGAACCGAGTATACACTTCTAAGCAGAAGTGAAGGGCGTATATTACGCACTTCTGAACAGAAGGGCAGGATGTATATGATATCCAGCAATGAAATCTAAAATTTTTTAAGGATAGTTTCTTTTTTGAACAACGAAAACTGGAAACATGAATTGAATATAATTTATTGAAAAAAGTAAAAAAAAATCTACTACCAAGTTTACTGAGTTGGTAAATGGAATAAAGTTCTGTCTCACTAGTATATAGTAAATTATCGTGGATATAGTAAATTATTTGAACAGTATTGTGCAAACTGTTGTTTTCGTCAAGTAGAATCAGTATTACCGAAAACAATGTTGTTCAGTCATGATCAAATCTCAATTAGTACAGATTTATAAAACTTTTGCTATATACTTGTTGAAACCGAGGGTCTGTCCCAAAGAGAAAAAGAGCGTGTCCGGATAGGAATAAGAAGAGTGGCAAATTTGACAAACGCAAAACAGATTCAAGATAATGTGTATAAGGTGTATGCATGTGTGTACAATAATATTTTTGGTGGCAAACGCTTTAAGAGGCTGAAAGCACTAGTTTATATATTCAAAACATTGTTTTAATTAATTTAGTTTTTATTAGCCTCTTTTTTGGGAAGTGAATCTATATTTACGCAATGTCGATCTTGCCAATCGTAAAACCAAAGCTCTCGCTTTACGTATGCCTATACCTTATCTGGTACCATCTTGTGTTTTCACGTCATTTGCAGTTTGACAAGACCAAAATTTGACAAGACCATAATTTGATGTTGGAACGGTCTATCCCTGAGAATGATCATAGGAAGGGCAATCCCTCGGTTGAAACGGCCTAAACAAGGATTATGTGCACGGAAAAAGAAGCAAGTGAACCATGATAGTGAGAATTAATTCAGAGATGTTTCGTTTCTTTAGGCATTTTGATTTTCATTTAAATTCAGGATTTTCAAAATTTTCATTTTCAGCATTCAACCAAGACGCTCAAAGAGAAAATATTTTCATTTAAAGTTATTAATTTTTTTCTGTGTTGTTGGTACTGATAAATTTCTAGCATCAAGACGCAGAAGAATCAGGCCTTTTTGAATCAACAAAACGTTTTGTTGAATCTAAAACGTGGCTAGTGACTGTTTCAAACTGAAATGGGCGTTTCAAAAAAGTGAAAAAAGTTCTTGTTCGAGCATTTTGGTTTGCACCTTCCTTTCTTATACGTAGTTGAAGTTTGAAACTTTGAAACGAATGAATATTTTTACATTCAGTCTTCGACAATATTATGTAATTTAGATACCTACTGATTTGTCTTGAACATAGTTTGCACGAAAAGTCACAATGAAAAAAGTTATATTAAAAAAACTAGATTTAAGGTGGTTACCATAGAAAGTGCCTTATAAATCGATAACCATTTGTCCTACAAGCTCAAGTTCTTCAACAAAATTCTTCACTACGAGCATTCCTAAAACTTTGTCGAAGACACCAACTTTCTACCTTGTCAGTATAAAAAGTTAATTTTATTAGTTCGATTATAGTAAGCCATGCCTAATTTCAATTATTATCAGATTGTGGGGAATATTCATATGAACAATTTCTCCAAAGACACCCTGTGAATATATTCGATGGTTTGGCCTCTAGTGAATTAAGTTCACGTTTTTGGCGTTTCCGACCATTGTGAAATACATAGTACCTAAAAAGTTGCTCGGAGCTGGTATCTATGTTTTGTCCCACTCTAATCATCAAGCCACAATAGATTCAATAGAGTTATCTTAATATACGGACCTTTGATGTTTTTAGTTTCTATTTGCACCAAGATCGCGCGCGGACCGTAAATCTGATAATTAATTTTTAGTGTTGTCTGGTGAATATGAGCATCATTCTTGATTGGTCCAACTGAAGGCATGAGTCTAGGCTGATCGAGAGTAGAGAATTCCGAACGTAGCCGGCCTATGATCGCGCGAGTGGTGGGTTAATGCTCGAGACCGCGATTGTAAAGTTATAGGTGCTGAAAAGTTCACTTAAGTAAGGGGGTGTTTTAATGTTGGCGAAATTGCGAGCGTAGGTGTGTGTGGATGATTGAAATTGTAATGTAAGTTCGCGTTTTTGACCAGGTTTGTGTGAAAGGTAGGGACTTTTGTGCGTTTTGGATGTGAGTGTATATGGCAGAATATGCAATTGATTGTGTTAGTGAGTATGAGTATGAACCTAACATAAGATATAGTAATAAAAGGAAAACAACATGCCGAATGTTTCTTTTTTTAGGTCACTAATCGTGCATTGCAAAATGCCCAAAAACTCTGAACTAGACCCCGTTGAGTCCAGTCTATCCGTCTCGTCCTGTCGTGTCTGGGGTTTCCAGGTTACATGCAGATGAGACTAGCTTATATCAGCTTACTTGTGCACTGGTTTCGTAGAATCGAGGCGATCATCGAAATGATAGATACTACGAGTGAATGCACTTGGCCCAGTCACCTGTCAAGCATTTGTGTATTTGTGTGTGTTGAGATATGTGTGGAGCCTGTAAATAATATTTTAATACGAATAATATTTAGGGTGATGAGCCTATTTTGGCACCATTAGGGAGAGGGTCGCACTATTTTTTGAACAACTTTAAAAGAAGCCATATTATCTATAACCTTTCTCCGAATAAAGTATCAGTGTACTGTTTCTTAAACATCTATATATCTTATTTAGCAGAATTGCCTCAATTTTCAGCATAAATGAAAATAAATGTTCCATTCTGTGCACCTATTCCCACCTCAACGATTCAATTATCGCCTCATGGGTGTGCCAATTTCCACCTCATCGAAAAACAATCTAGTTGAAACGCAATGCCTCATATTCCATTTGCGTCGATTCTAACTAGGTATCCAGATCATGGACGCCAACGTGTGATTTGTAAAACGAATCATTCTGCTTTTTTCAGCCGATCAAAACAAACGTAAACATCACGCACATCAATGAAACTCATCAGCTGTTAGAAGAAGAGCGCCCAGAATTGCGCACGCAGAAAAAAACCATTCGAAGGTTAGCAACTGGAATAACAAGTTTCACATCACGCATTGCTTTCTCCCGATCCGAATCGTATGTGCAGATGAAAATAAAATATCTGCAATCAACAATTAGTTGAATAACTTGAAGTAATTGATTACTTATACCTGAAATTGCATTACATTATATTTACAAGTTCATGTTTTGGTTTAGCCGCACTGGTGATTCTTTTCTGCATGATGGATACAAAAAGTTGGTTTTGATTGTGGTAGTGTATCAGCAAAACATGCCAATAATAGGAACCCCCGTATTTAGTTTTATCCTATTATAACACTAGGCCTATTCTAGTGTTTGACGAGTGATTTTAAAGTGAAATTATCGTAAAAAGGTTCTCCAGCTAAAATAAAGGTATGTATCAGTGCAATGTTTAGTATATTTGTGCTGGAATAACGAGATATGAGGCGGTAAATGCTGGCTCGTAAGTGTTTATTTTGCTAAGCGCCGTTGCATCCAGTTTCGGTTCACTACGTGAGTGAGACGGATTAGCAGATATTGTTTTAATTAAAAGTTGGATTTAGAGGATAGTTCTAAATACATATGTGCACAACAAATAAAGAATAAAACTTGAGCTTATTTTTTCTCACCCGTTTTAGCCAAATCGATAGTGTCATTATCTCATATGCTTGGTTCGAAACCAAGGGGTACGAAATAGGGTCACAATAGGCTCTACTACCATAATAGGCACATCACACTATACGTTAAAATTAGAAATGTGTAATATACTACTTGCAGTTTGTTGATGTTTATCTAATTCCATCGAGTATGAAGGCCCGAACACAATCAATGCGGTTGCGGCACGGCGCGGCGCGGCAAATTTTTAAAACAATGCGTTTGCATATGAGTACCCACAATGAGTGCGGCGCGACGCGTTGCGGCAACTGCGGCGTTGTACTAAATTTTAAAATTTCTCAAAAAATGCGATGCGGCAGAGTGCGGCAATCACTTTGACGTTTTGATCTTGTTGATACTTGTCAAAATAATTTAATTTGAAGCTACCACTAGTGTAAATTCAAACTTCTCGTGTTCTTAATGTGGAATCAGGTAGAAAAACTGCATTTTATAAATATATTGAAACGATTGGTCCCACAGATGAATATAGTGGGGACCACAGATTTAATTATCGCACTTTCCGGTGAGGAATAGTAAAATTGCATGGGCTGTTGCAAGTTGTTTGAAATCAAATCGGTTGAATATTACCATGATAAAGTTTTTTAACTATAAATATGGTTTGTTATAGAAATATGCGAATTTGGATTCTGCACTTCGTATGCTGTTGGAATTGTTAATAGCAATCAGATTCTACCGAGCTGCTAATGAGTCATGCTTCTGGACCCCTATAAAAAGCTGAATATGTACGTCGAATAGAAAAAAATCCAAAAGTGTTAGCTCAGAATGAGCCTTTCAGTAAAGTTTCTTATAGGATTTTTTACGATCCTTGAGCGAAATTTCACGGAAACATTTTTACAATTAGGCCTGTGCTAATGGTAATACTTGATAGTTTACGAACACGCCAAATGTTTATTTAAATTTAAATACTAGAGTCACCGCAAATTCGGAAAGTCCGAGACATGGTCATGGCTCACTTCTATGTATATGCCTTGGCAGTTTAATGGAAAAGCGGGTGCAACTTCCAACTAGGGAATCTACTTAAAAACCTTCACCCGGCTATTGGCAATTGTTTGGAAGTTCGAGTTAGGATCCAGGAAAAAGCGTTCGCTATAACGATTATGCCGAATAGAATACTGCCATTATTCTTTAAATACCATTTAGAACTTTATTTTGAATGATTACGGCTGGAAAAGAAGATATATTATAAACACACTTTAAATTTTATGATTTGATATACATTAAGCGCATCAATCGCCGTAAATCAATCAGAAGTCAGTTATGCTTTCATGTACCAATGAGCAGGAAAACAATTCCGGATAGAGAATAGTGTAAAGAACATAAATGTAGAAAATTTTAATCCGTGTATATATTCTTTAAAAAATCAAAAATAACCCAGATTCTTCTGAATCGAAGCCAATTAGGATTCCAAATGCCAATAATCGATGTGAGATCAAAAAGAGAGTATATAGAACAACGAAAGTGTAAGCGATTGGTATTACCAATTAGGGTTTTTTCGAAACCTAATGCTATTTTCACTTCATTTGTTTCACTGTAAGCGAAAACTAACTAGAACCAGCCAGAATTCCGGCTGGGCTTACTGGGATGTTGCTTATGATTTTGCTTTAAACTTTTCTATCTCGATTTTACAAAACACAAAATCATAGCTCGGTTTGATACCACCAAAAATAGTGAATAAGTAGACATCTAAGGAAGTAGCGGACAAGAAATTCGCCGTTGCTCTTCTGACCGTTAAGAGGATTAAAGGTAATTGTTAAATTTACTATTTGAGAACCGCATCAAGAACTTCGGCCTCGGTCAGAATGTGCAATCAAAGTGTCATCTGTTTCGTATCGTACGTTACATATACACTCGCATTCAGCGCCATAAGACAGTCCTCCAGAATCACCTTAGGATCCCTCCGATTAAACAGTTTCGCAGTCCTTGGATAAACTCACTGCCAAACAGTTGTTTTAACTGGTCGAAAAGTATCGCCCGGAAAACCCGATCCCCAAGGTTCATATCTTGAAGACCGGTAAACCAGAACCACTAACATCGAAGAGCCATCAGGTGCGCCAGCGTGTCAACACCGTGGTAAAACTAGTAGAGCAGGACACTTAGTTCGTTATCGCTCATGATGTGAGCTCAATTCAGTTGTGCCGCAAGATGGGAATCTCTTATTATATTATCCAGACCTAATTTTTGGTAACGAACAACTAGCTACGGTTGAGAATAAAATCTGGAACAGTTAAGCAAGATGGTTCCAAATTGTCAAGCTTCCACTTCCACATATTTCGACATGTGTTGCCGCTTGTCCGTGAAATTGCGCATGTAAAAGATAAGCAAGTTACTCCGTGACTCGTAAAATACTTTATTATGACGAAAATACTTTTATTTATTATGACGAAAATGGTTAGTTTTCTTCACTATAGCAATCCAAAATATTTCAAACTGTCAGTGTCAGAAAACTAACAAATTCTACAGTGCAGCCAGTTTCATCAAAGTACACTGTCACTTTGACTTTGACAGTGTACCTTCTGGTGTACCACCCAGTAAACGAAAAGGCGGCTAGGCGGTTAAACTCAGTGGTAGGCTGTGGTTGTCAAACGACATATACTTCGTGCGTACCCAACATCTCGCCTCGGTTCAGCATTTTGGACCTTGTTTTTTTGGTTACTTCATCCCAAAAAGAGAATATAGGATAAGTGGTTTCGCATATCTCGTGTATTAGTCGTTGGCATATTTGTAAAAGGTATTGTTTATTGCTGTTTAACCGTGATAATCAGGTCCGGTCCAGCTGTTATACTCATATATACTTACCAGTATACTAGGTAATCACCACCAACTTATAGGAAGAATCAGAGGTGAAATTGGTATTGCACACCAAAACTTATCACAATCTAACGTTCATTAAGACTTTAAGTAAGAGATCTTGTTCTACTATACTTACACACGATTCCATAATTTTCTACATTCGTTGGTAAATGAAGTGCACTAGACAAACAAAATACAAGTGAGAACACGCCAGTGGCGTAGCCAGAAATTTGGTTTGGAGGGGGTTTTGATGAAAATCGCAAATTTTTTGAAAAAATGCTAAAATTTAATATGAGTTTGATAAATTATTGAAAACTCAAAAACATAAGTAATCTAACAGATGTCATTCTAGTCTACAAACAAGAAGGATCAACATGGAACAATTTTCAAACCTCTATAGATTATTTTCTTGTATAATATGTCAATGAAGTCAAAAATTGCGATCTTTTAAAGTGGGATAAATGATCTAAACATTTTCAACGTTCAAGATCACCTAATATAACAATCCTTCACTTTGAAGGTTTGACAACTTCGGGAAGTTATCAACATAAAACAGCGCCTGCTTTGATATAGAAATTTTAGTGATTAACTCTCATAGAGGTAATTATGGTGAATTAATTTTTCAAAAATATTAAGAGACATGGTGCCTTCAGCAAAGTTTTTGATAATGTCATTTCAAATAATTTTGTTGAAAATATGAAGGCTACATGAATTCAACATATAGGGATTTAAATGGACTGGGCCTGCTATATTTCTTCTTAGTGAAGAAAAATTTAGGTGAAAACTATTTTTTTCAGCGCTACGGATAAAATTGTTTGAAACAATCATTGCGAGTTGAGAACACAAAACCTATAACTAAATTATGGATGGATGGAACTGAAACTTGCGTTTCGACTTCATCTCATCAGAATCCGACACTAACTTGGTGGGCGGACTAAGCTAGCGCCGAATTGATGCTAGCTCCTGAAAATGGAATCACTCTTTGTGTTTTTGAGTCCTTTTAATATCTGGGAATTATTTGTTTTAAATCCAGTTCCCTTATTTTTTTTGTAAGCTTCAAAGGCACCTTGAACGCAATGTGAATTTATTATTTAATTACCGCAGAAGAGATTTATCAAATACAGTAATTTCAGAATAGCTTGTTGTAAAGGTTTTCTACTACTATATTTCGATACTCTGAATATGTGGGATATTTATGTCTTTGACAAAGTTGTTTGAAATAGCACTTTCGAAAACTTTGCTGGAGACATTAAGTCTCGACTCAAATTTGGTTGAAGAGTAATTCTTGTCTATAATTACTTCTAGGAGGATTAACCGTCAAAATTATTCTATCAGCAGATGAACAGTTTTACGTTTTGAAATTCTTCAATGTTACTTAACATCGAAATTTGTCAGTTTCGAATGATTGTGATCGTGACCGTTAAAAATTTATCGAGCATTAATTTTACTTTTCTTCATTAGTCAACCTCACAACTTGCAGTACTAGTACGTAGCACACAAAATTTTAGTACGCCATTCATTGCATCCTGCTAAGAGGCTATTCATATAGTTGATAATACAACAAAAATCCAATGCTCATAAAACCGATCCTGACCTACTAGAGACAAAATTACATCAGCTTTCAACTAGTTTCTGAAATGTTATTCTTGTTGTTAACCATATTGAATTGTTGTCTAAACTCTACACAATCTAAAAATACATTTTCAGCAAATGTTGAAATGTATCTAAGTTTTCGGTAAACAAGCTTATGTTTTATATGCAATCAACCTATTCAAATTTAGATTCCCATTCGAAAAATTGTCTCTAATTCATATTTTGAAGCATCTTACCAAAAATGAGCTCATAATAATTCAGACAGTTATTTTATTTTACATTGAAGTAATTTGACAACTATGGGATTTTGGCTAAGAGATAAGTTACAAGATCGCCTTCCCACAATTTTCCAAAAGTTCTCATGACGCTTTAAACACAGTTCTCGATGTAGTGATTTCAGTTCATTTCAGCCGTTCATTTCAGCCGCCAGAAAATTTGTCTAAGTATTGAAATTGTCTTTAAATCGCATTCGCAAATTGCATTTGTTGCAATACAATACAATAAATGTGCATTTGTCTATAAGCGTGTACAAAACATCAAGTGTCAAACTTTGCCGCAATAGTTGCATTGTGGTTTGAAAATGCGGCAAACTCTGCGGCAGCGATTTTAGTACATGCCGCATTCGCCGCATCTTGCCGCAACGCACCGCAACCGCATCCATTGTGTTTACACCTTGAGAATACATCTCCATTGTTCTAAAACATGGCGACGTCTGATGGCAGAGAAGAATCATTGTTGGCAGCAATGTTGCTCTTCTTGGACGTAGCTCGAAAAGGTCATCACAAGAATATAACGCATGAGACCGAAAATAAATAAAAATAAAATAAAGAGAAGAGTTAGTATTGTTATGGAGTATTAATAATATGCCGATTTTTTTCGAGAGCCGTCCTACTGGAGCTGTAGAGCTAATTAATTCAATTAAGGCATGGACCTAGACTTCTGTAATCGAGGATAGCGACTCTTGGACGTGAACGATTCATGAATGCGCGAGCGCGGGAGACTGTAGGTTCAAGCTTGAGACCGCGTCCGAGTGATTACAAGTGCTGAGACGTTCATACTATCACCGGGATGTTATAATGTCTGGAAGAGCGCGAGTATAGGTTGCGTGGATGGCCGCGAAGGGCTCAAGCATTTTTATATTTGTCTGTCGCGTGTATGTGACTTTGTGTGTATGCATTCGATTTTTATGTAGTTTAGTGGATATGAGCGCTATATCTTCGATTGATCCACCTGAAGGCATTGAACCTATGCCACTAGGGCCGAGAATAGGGGATTCCGGTCGAAACCGATTCATGATCGCGCAAACACGGGCATTTGGAGGTTCACTCTCGAGACCGGGATTGTTAATTTATAAGTGCTAAACCATTCACTCAGTCACCTGGGTGTTATACTTTTTACGAGGTCGTGGGTGTGGTCGTGCGTGGATGATCGCGAAGGACTCGAGCGTTTGTATGTGGACGTTTTTGTCGCGTGTGCCAGTATGTATGCAACTTCGCGTGGACACACTATTTTTATAAGCGTGTTGCCATTCGCATGTTCGCGTATTCCTCAAGGATCACGCGTGGACGTCTTGTCTAGTTTCTACCTCTATTGGTCCAATTAAAGGCATGCATTTGGGCTGCTAGAATCAAGGGCGGAGACCTCCTGACGTGACCGATTCATGATTACGTGAGCTTAGGTTCACCGACGTTCACCTAATCAATCGGGAAGTTTGAATATTGGTGGGCGTTCGCACTTGTGATCAGGTTTGTGTTATCGCGTAGGCCACGTTTGTACGTTTGGAATGAGAGACTGTTAGTGTACATAAGCGAATAAGCAATTTGTGTTAGTGAATGTTAGCATGGATCTAATTGAAAATACAGCAACAAAAGAAGGGCGCCTGCAGAGAAAATTGGGCCCAAAACCCACATTGTATATTATTTGACCATGGCAGTGGATAATAAAGGTAGCCAAGTTAAGTACTAAAATTGATCACAATGTAGCTTAACTAAAAAGAAAATAATCGTATCCCAAGTTGCTGTGATATAATCACTGTAATACTGCTTTGGTGGAAAAGCTCCCGGACCACATCAAGGTACAGTATCATGCCGAAAAACGAATACTTTAGATGGAATATTAATTCCAAAATCAAGAAAATCATGTTGCGATTACAGGTTTGCTTGCGAAGTACTGCCGCTTCCAACACTATAAATAAATTTAAAAAAATATTTGCCACCGCCTAATGTGGCAACGCCACATCGCTTCTCAACCGTGCTGTCCGACTTCGCTATCGCTTAGTCGGACTTAAACTAGCCCCTATGTTTGAGTAATCCGGGCAAACGAGTGGATTACAGGTTTGCTTGCGATGATCGTCGCTTCCAACGCTATAAAAAAATATTTACCGCCATGCCAAACGTCTATTATGCCAAATGGCCATTATGCCAGTTAACTTTATGCCAAATGACTTTTATGCCAAACGAATGTATGCCAAACGGGCTTATGCCAAATGGCTTGACACCGGGGAGGGGGGATCGAGAAATTTGTCACAATATGTTACATGGGGAGAGGGGGAGTCAATTATGGGCATTTTTTGCGTTACGTAATTTATGAATGGCCCCTTACGTACAATTAAAAATTATGCCAGATGACTGTTGCTCGTGAGATAAAAGAAATTGTGTCATATAATCTGTCTGTACGCATTTAAAAACGTTATCTTAAACATGTACGGCCCGATCGCACTGCGGAACCGAATATTCTTAACCCATTCATGCCAACAAGTAAAGCTGATAAATGTGACTATTGCCTTTCATTTAAGAGTTACAAGGATCAGCTCAGGAACAGAAGTTATTGCAATTAGTCTGATTGGATTCCGATGGAGCAGTGCTGCCAGGAACAGTTTACATTGACAAAGAAAAATGAATTTTTCATCATCTTCGCTATGTTGCAATATTATTGAAAACTGATAAAACTTATCAATTTAGACTGTGTTTGGCTATGTTTTCCAAGCAAGTGAACTATTGTTAATATTCTAGGAAAATTGTATTAAGCATTTGGAGGTGAAAATTAAGCAGCTTCTAGCACTGCGAGGGAAGCATTATCAAAGAAGGCTTTTCGTTTTTCTTGACTCCACATATAGCGGAAAAAAAAACTTACCTGCATGAAAAATCCCTGTACAAGAGCTTTCCGAATGTTGAAATAATAAATGTTCGTGTTGAAATCAGTACTCGTACGCTTCAGATTGAACCGATCCATTATCCGTGCCAGTTGTTGGCGTACATTGTCGGCCGATTTCAGCGAACGATAGTTGATGAAGTTATCATAACACCAACTGGGATCCTCGTTATCTACAGCGAAAGGAAGAAATTTTAGGTTTTGTAATATTACACGTAAATACGTGCTTACTTTGCTTGAATGCGTGATATACGTTCAAAAGCGTCAAATGGTCGCCGTCAAGGTGGGCGAAACGCTTCTTAGCATCGTCAGCAGCCTTTTTCATCTCATTTGGACGCACGAAACACTGCGGGACTAAACACAAGTAGGGTTTGGGAGGCACACCGCAAGAAATACCGCGCGCGTCCCATCAAATATAGTTGCTTTGGGCAAACAGTTTCATTGGTTTAACCTAAGACTTTAAGTATTTAGTTTGTTTCATATACGACCTGAATCAAGCTAATATGCAAGCATAAGTTTGTTTTCTACTAGGTTCAAACATATCGTAAAGTTAATGGTAAACGCGAAAGACTCAACACACATCTGGGTACAGTCACATTAAACAAGAACTGAATTACTCCAAAAAATAGTAAATAGATTTAATGCCGCTTTCTCAGAGATTCAGGTCGCATATTGTTTCAATGGAAAACAAATCAAAATAAGCCACTCCAACGGCAATACATCCTTCGGACGGAATCAAAAGGTCTGCTTGGGGAAGGATCCTAAATTATCTATTGTAAATCTCACCCGACAACATCGCAGTGATGGAGAGAATTTCATTCGAACAGTTGTGATTGCAGCTAGCAATCAACATCTTTGCCAGTTGGGGATCTAGCGGGAACTCCGCCATAACCGCCCCGAGGTCAGTTAAATTTCCATCGTCGTCCAAAGCAGCTAAATAGTTAAGAAGTTCAAGTGCTCTCATAAGTGTCTCCGGTGCCGGTGGATCCATAAAATCAAAATGAACTAAATCATCGATTCCCAATTTTTTCAACTGCAAAACGACAGTACCTAAAACAAACAAATCGTAACAATTTCTAAAGAATTTATCAGGTTTATTTACCTAAATTGGATCTTAGAATCTCCGGATAAGTGTTTTCCTGCATTTCAGTTTTGTACGCCTTTTCGGTGTATAATCGGAAACATTTGCCGGGTCTGGTACGGCCAGCACGCCCAGCACGTTGTTGGGCAGAGGCTTTACTGATTGGAGACACCAGCAAACTTTCCACCCGAATACGTGGATTGTAAACCTTCTGTTTGGAGAATCCAGGGTCAATAACAAATACAACTCCATCAATGGTCAGCGATGTTTCAGCAATGTTGGTAGAAATGACCACTTTTCGTCCAATTGCACCGGTTGATCGTTTGGGTGGAGCTGGCTCAAAAATCTTCTGCTGCATATTCGGTGGAAGGGATGAATACAGAGGGATACACTTTAACTCACCAACCTCTGGACCCAAATTGTCTATCTCACGCTTTACTCTTTTGCAAGCCTCCTCAATTTCTTCTTGACCGGTGAGAAACATCAAAATGTCTCCCTCAATATCCTCGCACATGTGAATTTGTATCACAGTGCGAATGGCTGCCTCAAGGTAATCCCGCTCCGGCTCAGGAGTGTAAAAAATTTCCACTGGGTGAGTTCGTCCCGGTACATTCATTAATGGTGCATTATCAAAATATTGCTGAAACTTGCCAGCATCCAATGTTGCAGACATAATAACCAATTTCAAGTCCTTGCGTTGGCGAATAACTTCCTTGAGAACACCCATCAGCAAATCTGTAGCTAATGTACGTTCATGTGCTTCGTCGAGAAGAATTACCTGGTAGGCCTCTAGCATTGGATCGCTCATACCTTCACGGAGCAGCATACCGTCAGTCATGTACCTGAATTTCATGAAACAAGTGGTTTAAGGAAATATATCTAATGAACCTGTTACATACTTCAGAATAGTTCTTTGTGATGAACAATCTTCGAAACGAATACTATATCCAACTTCCATACCCAACATGACATCCATTTCCTCGGAAACGCGCTGCGCCACAGACATGGCAGCTACCCTACGAGGTTGTGTACAAGCAACTCCTTTCTGGCTGCTTGCCCTAGCAAAATCAACACACCATTGCGGGATTTGAGTTGTCTTACCGGAACCGGTTTCACCCACCAGCACAATGCACTGATTTTCCGATAACAATCGCATAAAATCTGCACGGTATTCGAATACCGGCAGTGTAATCCGTTTTTTGTACAAATTGAAATAGTTTTGCGTATACGGTTGACCATTAAGCGGATTCAATCGGCCAGAAGCGGAGGTACCAGTTGACAGGGAGCTATTGCCACTTTTGCTGGAAGAAGCCCCTTCATCCAACATGCCTTTTTCTTCTCTGAAAAGTAAAACATAGGCATGAGCAAAACGCAAATCTACATATGCCGCCATATTGGCTCTTCTACTTCAGTTATGGAAGCAGCCTATCATATAAAACATTACCTGCGTTTCTTGATAAATGGATCCATTACTTCGATTCGTCGCTTAGCCATTTTTCAGAAAAGTAACCTTTTGTAAGCAGTATTAGCACAATAAACAGGAAATAGCGTGTTTTAATTACAAAAATTTCCAAAATTTGAAGCACACGCGACCTTCCTTTATATACTGCTACTGCTGAACGAACTGAAGAATACATGAGTGTTGAAAAACGAAAAACTTGATGTTTGACGTTTGATACTATCCCGATCAAAAAAAAATGCGGACGAACATGGTCAGGCCAAAGAGAATAGGGTAAGAGACGAATAGTGTGAAACCAAAAATACCTTATTAGTAGAGCACTCCACCCGGATAGAATTTTACAATAGCATTTACCCTACAATCATAAAACAATAAATATTATAGTTATTACTGTTTCAACATTGTTCGATGCCAAGTTCTCACAGTAGATTTACGATAAAATTTCATGTAACAATAAATTTCACTGTTCAGCAAAAAACTGATACAGTGCATTCACATTAAATTTTGCTGTTTTCGAGAAAAAATGTATAGAGAAAAACAAGGAGAAAAATTAATTTTTTTAATGTTAAGATACATAACCACCCTCCTTTTTCACTGTAAAGGTCTATTTTACATTGAAATTTACTGTAGAAACGTTAAATTTTATTGTTTTTGTATTGTGGCATAACACTAAAACTTACTATAAATTATTGTAAAATTACTGTACTGTCACAGTGAAAATCATGGTTTTGTTACTGTACATTTCTATTCGGGTAGTTAGAGTGTGGCCAAGAGGCCATGACGTATCCAAACGAACATGAAATTTGACGTATACACCAGAGTTTTTAATAGTAGAGTTGCGTAAAGAGGATTGGCAACATTGGACCAATCATTGGTCTTTTTTAAATTTTGGCGACCTTTTATTTTTAGTTAAATTTCAAATGACTTAACCCGAACGCTTCAGTTAGAAGTTAACTTTGTGCATCTAAAAATTTAAAATAAAGTGTTTAAAAATCAGTACGATAAATAACATCGTATAAAGAATTTAAGCTTTTTCCGGTTCTCAACTGATCCGCAACTAAGAGCGAAATGCATTGATTTTTGCCGCTTGCCGTCTGATTGGGGTGTGACAAAAAACAGTCGAATTTGCAGCGTAAGATAAATTTGAAACAGGTACACGCAGAAAAAATAGCATATTTAAACCAAAAATATGTGTTATTGAATCCAATCATTTATTGTTTATCACTTTAACACACAAACTTATTGGTTTGAAAATATTTTTTTATTAGAGCAGCAACAAATTTTTGCTTTCAATAAATACATTTTTAGTATTAATAATTTTCTTTTAATTTCAATAAAATAATTATTGAAAAACGGAACGATAATTTTGTTTTATTGAAACAATAAATAAATTTTAATGAATTCAATAAAAAATTTTATTGTCTCCCGACCAATAATTTAATTTATTGAATTTAATGCATAATTTTATTGAGCCTACAAATCTTTTTTCTGCGTGTACATATGTATAAGTGGAATGCATACACACATTTGTCAAAATTTTAGCTGCACTTTAACTATGAGAAATACCTTCATATTTCCACTGTCGGTGGAAGATTATTAACACTACCCAGAGCTGTTCCGGTGTTTGAAATAGCGCCAAATTTGAATATCAGTGAACATATATTTTTTAATAATTGTCATTAAGCGAAATATTAACATTATTTAAATGTTAATATTACATCATTGAATTTTTTCTCATAATTATAATCACATAATAACGATACTCCCCACGCATTCGAGCATTATTATTCTTCGTGTCCGATAGGTAGACGTTTTGAGTGTTCAATAGGTAGATTTGCTTCAGTCTTTGCGCAACTGTTCTTTATAAACTGTGGTATACACAATATAAATACGTCAGATTTCTGCTCGTTTGGATACGTCAAACGCGTCTTGGCCGCACTCTAACTAGAGTGCTCTACTTATTAGCGGACCTTACACGTACAATATGTTTGTCAATACTAGAGAGTATTGACAAAAGTATTGTACGTGTAATGGAAAAAAGTTGTATTGACGATGTGGATTTCAAATGGGATTGAAATATTGCAACAATATTGTCAATCCTGGTATTCACTGATAAAATAAAGTACTCATTAATGCGTAGAAAACTACGCATTTTCAATAAAAGTGGAATAAACCATTAAATGGGTAAAGAGTTTAAACTCATAAATGAGTACAGACGTTGTACGTCAACCTGGGTATAGTTTACCCATTATTTTTCGCAGAATTGTTACAACAAAATGCGTAAAAATACCCATTTATGAAAATCGCGCCAGAATTAAAAATACTTTCAATAGAATTGTTTCTGAATTTAAAAAAGAACATAAAACAACACTCATTTGACATTATTGTCTCCTTACAAAAGTATAGGAATCTAGATAGAGATCCTATTCCAAAACTCCTTAACAAAATAAAACCGCCAACTGGATATATTTTTGATGGCTGGATCTTTTGGCTGTTCTAAAAATGCCGAACTAGTACATGCAACATCCTCAGTAGTCTAAACAGCCGTTGTATTCGGAGCATTGCCGAAATGTTCCGTTTCCATCACGGACTCCGGAGCAGGCCGATAATTTGCAGGTTCCACTACGATCCTTAGTTAGCAGGTTAACTTGCTTGAAATAATTCTTAAGGAGTTTTCACCCATTGTTAAGATCAATATACCCATTGACATTACCTTATCGAGTAGTTGTGAAATGGATAAAAAGTACTCATTGTCAGAAAAAAATACCCATTTTTTTGACTTCCGAAAATGGGCAATTTTAATACATAAAATGAGTGAAGTTTTATTACCGTGCATTATTCAAAACGTCATATCTATCAAATGTAAACAAACTGAGTTTATTATGCCAAATAAAAGCCAAGCATTGACTCTTTATCGTCCACAAATAATAAAGAAAAATAATAACTCTTTGCATGTTAATTTAATCTTAAGTCAAAATGTCACGTATAGTATACCAAAGCATTGTTAATATTTTGTAGATGTGATGTTTTGCGTTGTGATGTTTCTCGAAGTCGACTGTAATTAGCATGTTTTTCCAATGCCAAACCTCATATATACACCCTCGATTGCAATACAGCACATGAAATCAAGAGTGCTGATTCAAATGGTCCTTAGTGACAAATGTAAACAAACTGAGTTATTTGCAGCGCAGCATGTGATTACAACATAGCTAACGAATACCGAAAACCAGGATTCATTATACCCAGTATTTATCAAAATAACAAGCATTATATAAAAAGTCGCAAAGTTTTCATGATCATATTTTGAAATTTTGCACTTGAGACCTTTTAAATTGAAAGGACCTATGTGTGAAACATTTCAAAACCTCTGCAGCTGTTCATAGGCGCCATGCAAAAACGACGCATGATTCATTTCATTCTATGTTTTTCCCACTGCACATAGGTACCTAGTAAAAACGTCCTAAGCATCAAAATAAAAAATTATTTTCTTCTGTTTATGCGACTTATTTTCGAAGTTGAATTTAGAAAGTATAATAAATTAAATGATAATTGGAAAGCTTAGTTATTCTAAAGTAACATGCCATTCGTTGGTTTTAACCACTTCCAGCCAATGGTTTGTTAATATAAACTAAAGTTTTCCGCACTTTTTTCCTGCAAGACTTCTGTTAAATCCAGTGCAACTATTTACCATAGTAATGAAGAACATTCGTATTCCGGTGCTCATTTTGTCGAAAACTTTGAAGATATTCAATATTCGTCGTAAGAGGCACCTTTGCTGAAAAAAGCCTTATGTGCAGCGTCGTATGATTTTTAGGCCCGAAAAAAAGACCTATGTGAAAGGTCCTATAATTTTCAAAAGGACGCATCATTTTAAAGCGCTTAAAAACTACATTAGCAGTAAACATTTCATGTTTTTAGTATTATTTACCTAAAGAGCATAGTCCATAGACTATATTGGCATAATTGTTTCATCAAAACACATATTTGTTCTCTAATAGGGATTTGTTTTAGGTCCATGAAACTTCAGCCTCGTTTTTCTCAGTTCGAGCTCAATGTCACTTAGGACCTTTTGAATAAGTACTCTTGAAATATATCACAACTACAAGCCCGTCTCTTAAAACGTCACAGTAAAATGTGACATCTACAAACGGTGTTGCCAAGACCACATGTGTAAAAGAGCATAATAGCAAAAGTGATCGGCAAAATGTAATAAAATAATAGTTATCAATTATCTCCCTATTATCTTCGCGAAAAACATGTAATATGCTCATACGATCCAGCAATGAGTAAATGCAGATGTGATAGTACAATTAATAGGCTTCTGTGTGCTTTAATTTTAAATAAATTTAAAAGTCGCAAGGAAATTTTTGCACGCGATTTTCTGTTTCACATTTCTGTTAGATATGATGTAATGAAAAAACGCTCTAGAAATAAACATTAGGTTTGTTCCAGTACCAGGAGAAACTGGAAGTACTCCGGAGCAAACAGGGAGAAAATCGTTCCTGTACTATCTTCTTCTCTTTTTTCTTCTTCTGGTGGCAAACCGGAGTGAAAAGGAGCAAGAATTTTTTGCTCCGGAGCAACAGGGAGTAACTTCCATGTACTGGAACAAACCTATTACTCATGCCTCCCTGTAAAAAAAATGCGGACGAACATGGTCAGGCGATTTAAAAAGTTTGACGTTTGACTCAACTCGCCTGTGCTAATTGCCCCTAGGAACAAATGCAATTTGCGAATGCGATTCAAAGATAATTTCAATACTTAGACAAATTTTCTGACGGCTGAAATGGACTTGGTTGTTTTTTGCGTTTTTCAAACATGGCGGTTCATGTTTGGCTTAAGTTAAAATTTGTTTTTTTTTAAACAATTGGCGCGTTCCCGCTTGTATTTTGTTTGTTTAGTGCACTTAATTTAGCCAACGAATGTGGAAAATTGTGGAATGGTGTGTAAGTATAGTTGAACAAGATCTCTGAGTCTAAATGAAAGTCAGATTGTGGTAAGTTTTGGTTTGCAATACGAATTCCACCATCGATTCTTCCTATAGTCTGGTGGTGATTACCTAGTGTACCGATAAATTTATGTGAGCAGATAGTGAATCCGAAAATAATTATTATTTTTTATAGAACTATTTATGTAAAATTTACCTCCAGAGCGCGCTGACACTAAAAAAGGTGTGATGTAGAAATCATCTGTCAAAACGCATGTGTATTATAAAGCGAGTGGAAAAAATCTTTTTTTTATATTAAAACGCTTATTTTAACATTCACAGACAACTGCAAACAGGTAATAAAAACAAAATCCTTTATGATAATATAATGTTCTGTACCTGGTGTAATAATAGATTTGGAGAAGATCACAAGAATCATTTTCCTTGACGTGGCGATCACAACATGGATAAATTTTGTATAGTACAAAGTTGTGGTAAACGAAGTTGTCAACTATTCCCTGTTCCTCATAAAGGCAGCAAAGTTTTCGGAAAATGGAGTAAATATATGAAGCTAAGCGGTGAATCAAAACACAGAATATGTGGAAGTCATTTCAAGCCGAAGGATTTCATCATAGGTGAGCAGTCAAAAATTCCAACCGTGAATATTTGTTTATATGAATCTTTTTAAAACAGTCACAACCCAGAAATTGAATCGCACTGCAGTTCCATCGGTTTTTCCTTCCCATAGAGCTGTTGATGGAAATGCGTTATCAAAACACGGATGTTGTTTTTTAACTTGCAAAACACGCAAGCAAAAATTTCTGAATCGTTTCCCTCCTGTAACTCGACCAAGCATTCGTCACAAGTGGATTGTAGCACTAGGGTTAATGGATCACGACATATCATGTTTGGGGCGCCTGCGTATTTGCCACAAACATTTTCAAGCAACAGATTTTTCAATTGGCAAGTATTCTATGGAAACTATATGCATATTCATAATTTAAACCATGTTTTTACAGAAACAAAACGGTATCTTAAACCAAACGCAGTTCCAAGTCTTAAAATCAGGCCACTGATTTCGCTAAAAAGGAAAATTTACATCGAGAGAGGTAACACTGCAGAACAAACTCCAGAGCACGGATACGCAAAGTCTTTTAACTACCCACGAAGTAGTGTAATGTGTTCTATCAAAGGATGCACGGCACAAGCAGGAAATGGAATCATGCTACATAAGGTTCCTCCGCCAAATGCAAATATCTTCATAAAGTGGGCTCGCGTTCTTAAATCGATACATTATCCTACAAAACATACACGTGTGTGTAGCAGGCACTTCTTGAAATCAGATTATACTGCAGGTTCTGATATAAACAGCATTTTTGAAATCAATTGACACGGATCTACTTACAGGTGGAAAGCGGTTAAGACCAGGATCATTTCCGACCCAATTCCTTACGACATCCCAAGCGCTTCAGATGTCGAATCCATACAAACGTACCTTTCGATCGTTCAAGCGGTTATCTAAAACGTCATCCAACCGTGATTCCGATTGTTACGAAGGAAGGACATTAGTTAACAGCAGTCCGACATATACAAAGGATTCGCAAAGCGTGACAGGGAATGCTCCCATTGAAAATTCTTTATTAACTGGACATAGTACACACTCTGAAATCCCTGTATTAAACAAGCAAAATTATTCTACCGACGTAGAATTTGAAGAACACTTAGATCCATTTTTATTCAAAGAGTGCTCCAACTCAAACTACCATAATCAAACTATCAATGCGGACGAACCGTTAAATACCATATCTTTTGATAATAATAAAAAACGCGGGGAACGTTCAATGCTGCCTGATTTAATCCAAACTGATAGAGACGTTATTGTTTGGACAGGAGTTGCATCTCTAAAACAATTAGATGCTATATGCGTTTCAGTAAAGATTTTGGAGGACCATGTGTATCAAAAGATGTTTCGAATGCATACCGCAGATCGTGTAATTTTGAGTCTTGCAAAGTTGAAGCAAAACAATTCATTTGCCGCTCTTGCAACCTTATTTCATATCTCACCAGCCACCGTAGCGTACTATTTCAATCATACATTACAAGTATTAGCAATTGTTCTTCGACAGTTTATATATTGGCCAGAGCGAGATGAAATTCGACGAAACATTCCTTTATGCTTCCGAGATAGGTTTTATAATGTGAGATGTGTTTTAGATTGCACAGAAGTCCCAGTAGCTACTCTGAAGTGCGTAAACTGTTGCATAGCATGCTATTCAAATTATAAAGGCAGAAGAACAGTGAAATTTTTGATAGGAATTACACCCGCAGGCACAATTAGTTTTGTTAGCGAAGCTTACAGCGGAAAAGCATCAGACAAGCTAATATTCAATGCAGAAAATGTTGTTTCTCTACTCGATCCGTATACAGATGAAATAATGACCGATAAAGGTTTCAATATAGAACGAGAGTGTATGGAGCATGGGCTGCGTTTGCATATTCCACCATTTCTGCGTGGGGACCGGCACAGTTCGGAAGATGCTGCACTCAATGAACGTATTGCTAAAACCAGGATACATGTAGAGCGAGTCATCCAAAGAATCAAGCTATTTGGAATATTGCAGACTACAATAGACGCTTCCACCTTAGGGTTGATCAACAATATAATGACAGTTATTTGTAGTTTAGTCAATCTGTCGTCGCCAGTTCTGAGTGATGATAGATTTTAAATAAGGATTCTGCAGAAGATCAAAGAATGGTTTGTTTTTTTTTTTAAATAAATTTTCTGATGATCAGAATATGCTTGTTTATTTTATTATCACCAGCATTTCTATTTTGAATGTGAATTATTCCTCATAGAAGCATCTGTTTGTACAGAAATCTTATTTCTAGAAACAATTTGCGATAACATATGATCAAAATATACATTTTGTAATTTTGTGATAAGCTGATCAGTATACTGCTTATCATAACTTATATCTAGTACGACGAAATCGTCATCAAATTTTGAATAAACGACAAAATCACATTTGCTGCAATTCAATATATGCATGTTCAGTTGAATCTGAGCAAAATATTTATGTTTTGGATTCAAGTACATTGTCTGCCCTTGAATACGTAAATATGATTTTGTAGCTTTACACAGATTAGTAATATAGTCTAAGCCGTTACTTTCGCCTGACGTAGGACACTTTATCTCCAATACCACATGACCAAAAGGATCAACACCGTCTGGGCTCGCGCCTATCCAAGGTTTGCTTGGACATACAACAAAGCCACATTTTTTAATAAGTGGATTACGCTTTGACTTGTAGCATTCAAAGGCTTTTCGCTCGGTTTCCTTTCCGTATTTCATTGCGTGTGTTGTGACAATCTTCGGTGCAAGGTAACTTCTGATTTTTTTTGGCCAATCTGGAGATTTATTCGAGCCATATGTGTACAGCTCATAGCACGAACTAGCAGTTATGCGAATTGATCGATGCAGCTTCCAAGCATTATTTGACTGACATTTGGATTCTTCGCATATGTTGATGACGGATTCGATTTCTTTATAAACAAATTGCTCATAAAATTGTTTGTCATCTTCAGACAAAAAGTCGATTCCATCATAAGCTGACGAAGATTCGTGGAAAGATAACAATTCTTGTATCTCGTTTCTGGTCACATAGATTTCCACATTTGTATTAGTCAGGGGACCAGTGTTCGGTTTTGGCGTTCTGAGAATTCTTCCATCCAGGTGCTTCTTAATTGCTGAGTCTGGCGAAGCTAAAAAATTAATTTCTATAAGATAAATAATGTTCATATCCATATTCATACCTTCTAAAATACGATCAAAAGCGTCTTTAAGTAACTGTTCCTTTTTGGAAGAATTCTTTTCTAGAACAACTTTATGTTTGCGCACACAACAAAGTTTGGACACCGGTTTCGCACCCCACAAACTAGTTTTTTCTGCTTTACTGATCCCCCAGGCCTGTCGTGAATCCGTACAAGTAATAAATTCCACAAATCCGAATCTAAAAAATCATATCAAGGAGGTTAAATTTATACATCAAATAACTGCAATATAATTTTTACTTACTGACAAAGATGAAGTAAACAAGCAACAATGTGTTTGCACCTGGCGGTTCCTGCTTTACAGGAACACGATAATGCCCATTGCCGGTAGTCCGATCCTATCCTTAGTTTTATCTCGTGAGGTGATTGTCCGGGATGTGAACTTTGAAGTACATACGCTTGAAGTTCGATGCTGGATCCTTCTTGCTTCGTATATCCGATACATACTATGTGTCCAGATGTAAACACATTTTGTCCTTCGCGAAGGGGTCGTATTGAATCCCCAACGTAATCCATTACATCTCCGAGGGTAATGGAAATTCGTTTTACTTCTGGTTCTGCCACATCTGAAAATTCACCCAACATAACCTCTGTAGTACACAAATAATCCCAAAATATTCCATAAAAATATATTTCACTTTTTGAATATCACAGCAAACGATAAAATAATCTTTTTCTTACCATTGTTATTCATTTCCCAATTCATTTTTCGTGATTTTTAAGGAAATTTTTTGATGTAATAGTGCTTCTGTAGAATCCCGAACTGTATTTTATTTTGTTTACACTTTTTTTGTGGTTCACAAAAATATCACTAGTTGGCGCACGAGTAGTTACAGTTTGTTTTAAAATGGCCTATTTGCATATCAGGCAATTAAGGGCGATTAAATGGCGCGTTCCCTGGGCGATTTAAGGGCGGGTAGAGCGGCAAAAAAATGACGGCGGCAAATCGCCCAAATGTTGCATATAAAATAGTCCCCTAATTGCCAGCAAATTGCTGGCAAATTGTAGGGCAATTAGCGCATCCGAGTTGGCAAATAGCCTCCCGCAAGCCAGCAACTTGCCCTTTTTGACTGGGCTGAGTTGGAGGAGATAAGTATTGTACATCTATCAAAAAAAAAATTTAATTTTCGTCATAATTTAGTTCAATCGTGATTGTGTAAGGTCCATTCTAGAGTATATGAGTGAAAGCCTCTGCTTTGGAAAGTTTCTTTTTAAAAAGTAAAACCGAACTAACCTACTCGACAGCACACTAAAGACTGATTTATTCAATGTTTATCGAACACCTGAGTCCCTAGCTTGATTCCTAGAACTGCTGATCTTGCACCTGGTAACGGTGGCTCCCATGATGGTCTGATGTTTGGTCGTTCGCGCGTGTTCCACGTACGCGACGCTGGCTCAGCTATTTCGGGTGTTGCTACGATGCTTTTGGTTGAGTTCTCATTTATGGTCGTTAGGGCGGATTTGCGCTTAACTGCTTCCCCTTCAAGTATTGCTCGTCCTGAGCAATTTTCTATTTTTGTAAACTGGTAATATTTAACAAGTATAAAAATCAACAATGCGAAAATGAGGACAACTGCTGTGCTAAGCGATAAAAATCCAAGTCGGTGTTCCACGTTAACTATTTCGAGGCGGTTTCTGTTTGCTATGTTGAGTTGGTGTAGCTCTGATATGTTTACGTGCCGCTCTATTTGCATAGTTTGTATTTTGCCTGATTGTAGTGGCAAAATTGTTGGTTGATAGAACCGTAGTTCAAAATTTTCGAACAGCTCGTTCCTAATGTGGAGTGAGCAATTATGAAACGTTACCAAGTGGATTCCGGTTAACGTCCTATTGCTGATGCCGCAGGTGCTGTTGATGCGTACGTCTTGGTGAACGGATATCACCAACAGTGTTCCTGGGGTTAGTGGTCTTGTTTCTGATGACGGAGGTTTTTCTGATAAATGGCACTTTCCGTGTTGGCCTCTTAGAAGTGGAGCTTCACAAGGATCATCGCTGATTTCAATCAATTGTTTCCTCTCGCAGATTGTCACTCTGTTGTATTCTTGACATCTGGAAATTACTGCAAGTATTTGTGTCGGGTTGATGAAAACTGTGTTGTGCGTTAGCTTAACGGTTTGGTTCAGGAGTGGTAGGGGTTCGATGATGACTTTTCTATATCTTTCAGAAAGTAGGCGTGGAGCGTTGATGCTGATGATGAGTGTTGGTCCCTTGTAGAAGATGTTTGTTGTCAGATAGTTGAATGCTTCGTCTGCATCGTGGATTTCTAGGCCTTGGTTTTTAATTTCCTGCGCTATTATTTCTACTTCTTTTGGTGTGAAAATGGTTTTACTGACAATATTTAGTTTCGCTAACATTATACAATATTCAATTGATTTTAGTGTGTTCAGAAGGGAGTCTAGTTGAAAAATAATTGAAATTTTATGATTTTCTGTTATAACATAATCTTCGTTGTCAATGATTTTATTAAGTACATTTTGTTGGTTTCTGAAACCATCGGTAATCATATTGAGTCTATTTTCGAATTTGGAATTTATTTTTATTTGTCTATTGTTCTGTTGGATTAATACATTTTCTGTTCTCCTGAGGTTATCTAAATTAGAATTAATTATGTTCATATCTTCAGCATCTAGATTCCCTGTCACCGTTTTTATTATGCTTCCTAATATGTTAATTGATCGTTTATTTCTTGGTCTATCGTGCAAGGTACTAAGGATGAACTTTATTTCAGTTAATTTAGTTACAATTATTTCTGAAAAATCTGTAGAATTTTTTATCTGACTTATTACGTTCTCAATTATTGCGACAGACACGTCAAATTTTGTGAAATCGATTATGTGTAAAAGTCTATCATACCCCGCTATTATTCTTCCCTCCCCTCTTCGAAGAAGCAACGCACATGCGTTGTTTGTTATGTCATGTATCTGGATGGACTGTGAATAGGGTGTGATGGGAAGAGTGAGTAGGAGGCAAATCAGGAGGATTCTGCAGGCGTTGATCATCTCGTTTTCTGAAAGTACAAAATCTATTAAATTCTTTTGACATTATCTTTGTGTATTTCCCGGCCAGAGTCATCTACAAGTATTCTACCCTTGTTTTCTGATGCTCGGACTGGTAAATACTTTGGTTTTGTTTTCTTTTTGATGCCTTGAATTTTTTTGTAAGCTATGGCATTTGGTTCTATTTCCGGTTCTGGTTCTCTGTGTTTATTATGATATTCCAAATTTCTTAGTTTTGATCTATTGTGTGCGAGCATAACCTCGTCATAGAGTTCGTTGCGGGCCTTTACTATTAATTCTATATTGAGGGGTCTTTCTTGTTGATCTTTCAACCCGTAGAAAACTTCCCTAGGTTTGAGTTTTATTGCAGAGTGAATTGTATTGTTATACAATGTACACGCAATGTTAAATATTTCTTTAATGTTTAGATCTTCGTAATTTGGTTTGTTACAGCGAAATATTTCTGCTATGGTTGAATGAAATCGTTCAACCGTACCGTTACTTTCGCTGTGGTTAGGTGGTGTGAAAAATATTTCGATATTTAAGTCCTGCAAGAGGCCACGAACTTCTATAGACTTAAGGGCTGGCTCGTTATCGCATACGATTAAGCGTGGTGTCCCGTAGATTTTGAAAAATTTAGTTAACCCTTTTCTTATATCTAAAATGTTTCGGGATTTGATGTGTACTAGAGTACCGTATCTGGAAAATTTGTCTAAGAATGACAGAAAGTGTTCCTTTTCTGCTACGAAGATGTCGACGTGAACTATGTCAAGCGGTCTGTTCGGATTTGGTGTTGATCCTAATATAATTTTGTAGGGATGTCGGTCGTATTTATTTTTGTTACATATGTCGCAAAGTTTTATGAACTCTCTGATTTTTATTTTCATCTTCGGAAAATAATACCTCTTTATTATTTGCTGATTATTTTCCCAGATTCCTCTGTGTGCACATTCGTGCGTTTGTTCTATCACGAGGTTCTGTTCTTCTGGTGTTTGTAAATCTATCAAAAGTTTTTGTGAAATGTCAACTTTAAACGGTTTGGCCCTGCTAAAGTAGTTTTTGTAGGTGATCTGTATGATGTTCATAATACTTTCCGGACAGTAGATACAATTAGTCCGTCTAAGGTCCATGTAATCTTTGAATATACGGATCATAACTGGTACGCCGAAGACAGATTTTGTTATCGTTCTTCGATATACTCTGGGGAATATTTGTTCGTAATTGTCTGGCTCGTCAGGCCCGACTTTCAAAATTATTTGGTTACTAAAGATGTTCACCGGGAGCTCAGTACACGGGATAAATTCGGAGTCGTCTGTATCCGCAGAATGCACCGTGGCATTATCGGATGAGATTTCCTCCTCATTTATATTAATTTCGTTTCGAATCCTTGATAAACTGTCTGCGACTATGTTTTGTTTACCAGGACGGTAACGTATTTCGTAATCAAATTCGCTAAGTGAAAGACGCCAATGGACAAGCCTATTATTAGTGTCTTTCAGATTAAGCCCATATGTGAGAGGTTTATGATCAGTATAAAGAATAAACTTCCGGCCATATAAGTAAGGGCGAAAATATTTGCAAGCCTTCTCTTTCTCTATAGCTGAATATTTTTCCTCTGACTTATTAAAAGTTCTGGAAGCGAAGGCTATCGGCTTATCACTTCCTATAATTCCTTGAGATAACACAGCGCCGATTGCGAAGTTGGAGGCATCTGTGGTAAGTATGAATTGTTTGGAAAAGTCAGGATATTGCAGAATATTGCTCCCTGATAGAATATTTTTACATTTTTCGAATGCTTCAACGAAGTCTCTCGAGTGAGAAATGCCTTCACCTTTTCTAAGGGCATTAGTCAGTGGCTTGGCTATTTTAGCGAAATCTTTAATGAATTTGCGGTAGTATCCTAAAATACCTAGAAAACCACGCAGTTCTTTTTCATTTGACGGCAATGGCCATTCTTTTATAATTTTAATTTTGTCGGGATTGGGTTTGACACCTTCCGAAGTCACAATATGGCCCAGGAAGGCAACCTCCTTTTGTAGGAATTCGCTCTTGTCCAATTGTACCTTCAGATTGTATTTTTTCAATGTCGCGAAGATTTTTGACAAATAGACCTTTCTCGTCCGACCTAACACCTGTTTTTCTTATTTTTAATCGAAAGATTACACATTGATAAGAACATTTCCGTAAAAATGAGATTTTTAGGAGCTATCATGATTTTTTAAGGATTTTTTAAAATTTGAAATATGCAAGAATGTTGAATATTTTTTTCACCTCAGCAAGAATGGTGGGACTTAAAATGTGCATTTGGGCAGCACTGCTTTGAATATTTTCACTTAAGTTCTTGGCAACGCGGTAAATGAAGTGGTGAATCGCAGTACAAAATTCATTAGCAATGTAAACAAACTAAAATGAACCTCTCGCTGTAGAACATTGGATGAAAATGTTTAACCTCATTTTTTTGACATTTCGCAGAGCTTGTTTACATAGACTTGGATTTTTTTTTATTCGACCACAGTATGAGAAACGTGATTTGGTTTACTTTTAAATGCGAATACTTGTATTAACAAGCTCGCTAGGCTTTCATTTTTATTTGACGTCATTGGGCAATGTTCCGTTAAATTTGGCATTTGTTTTTTTTTCTTGTCCACGATTCGTTGAAGAAAGCGATTTTATTTGTTGCGATCAATTTAACTTGTTTTGATTTTTTTGCTGAATTACAACGTTAGCCACAAAACATTTTGATGATCTCTGGTAATTGGTAATCTCTGGTAATCCTTGAAATTATATACATCGCAACATAGGTCCACACCAGTTGCAGCTGCTCCACCTCGCCGGAATCGAGTTAGCCGATGGTACAGCCTGCGTCACACTCGGCTGTCGCTGCACCAATGGTAGCTCCCAAACAGGCCTTTGGATTAATTACTCAAATCGCAGCTACTGCTGGTAGTGTAGCGATCGGCTCCGTCGGTAACACCGTTGGACATGCCCTCATCGGAATGTTTAGCGATTCCGATTCACAAGAGGCAGCCTCGCTAGGACTGCCCCGGTATCGGGCGAGGCAAACACTCCGGCAGGACCATGCTCGTGGGAGATCAAGCAAATATCTTGTACCCAAGGCCAGGTCGAGTGTGATTCGGAACAATTACCAAATCTAGAAGTCCATATATATAGCGTTCACGTGATACATTTTCCTTGAAGTTGATTGAATAAAAATAGTATAAATGTTGGCCAAATCCTGCAGAACTAGGATCAAAGATAGAGCATTAACACCAACTCACTGTGCTTCGGTGTTTTTTTTGCAAACGTATCTTTAAAATCGATCACTTGAAAGTAGTATCAATGATTATAAATACGACAACAATACACTCATAACCTTTTTAATGGTTATTTAGCCATAGGTAACGAGGAAATCGGTATGTTTTATTCATGTACAACAAAAAATACTCAGCAATAATGTAACTTATTATTAATTGTTGCGTAGTATAAATGATTATAAAATGCGACAACATAAGCTCATAACCTTTCTAATGGTTATTTAGCCATACTGCCGTGATACGCATAACTGTCCCATCTGCATAGGAAACCCAAATGGGACTGCTATGCGGATCACGGCAGCATAGGTAACGAGGCAATCGGTATCTTTTATTCATGTACAACAAAAATTACTCAGCAACAATTTAATTTATTATTAATTGTTACGCGTGATTTTGCCTCCAGTGATTGGCCAAAATTGGTCGCTTTTAGAATCTGGTGCTCTAAGCATAATTGTCCCATGTTAATAGCGAATCCCATAACACATGGGACAGTATAGCGACAGTACAGCTGCAACAGCGAATTTAGCATTGACATCAATATAACCAGGTTGGTTGCAAGCAGAAAGAACAATACTAGCTGGGCTGCTAGCTGTTTGTGCTACTAATAACACTTGCAGCCTGTCAAATTAACATGATTCTATAATCTAGCTTCAATGATGATGGAATATAGCCGAATCCAAAGCCTTACCCATCAGCGCATTTGATCATGTAATGGATATGATAAACTCTGAAAGAAATACATTTTATTGTTGTGTTTTTGAGGTTAGAACTTTTATACTATTGTAAGAATGGTCCTCAGCAACTATCCTTCCAAATCAAAAACTCGTGCTAGCAATGGCTTCGTTCAGAAGCTGCTGTACATTTGTTTTCGTTAGCTGGTCGATTACGATTCCCCCGACCGAACCACTTTTCCGACGCAACAAGAGGGAAACGAACGATTCTCATTTGATTTCCGTAGTCACAGAACCGTATTCATTCGTTCAGTCCGAGCGATATTGCGTAACTCGGGGAACAGGCAAGTGCGACGATTGAGTCGTCATGGGCTTCAATTTTGTACATACAGGCACCTATAAATAACCAATCAATTTAATTATGTAGATTTAGGCCATACCGTAAATTTGGCTGACATACCCCGTATCAAGTCCCTCACATATAGCACACCATCCTGGCAACCAGATGCGCCCATCTCAGCCTGCCACTGGTCTATGAAAATACATGTAATAGGACCGCAATGGCCGTTTAGGGTGAACTGCAATAGGTGGCTATCGAGCCGGAACACGTTAACAGTGTGGCCCTGGCTGCCAGTCATGACTGTACCGCCCGCCACTTCCAAACATGTCACCGGTAACCCTGCTGGTGAAACTCTAGGATACATCGAAGCTCCTCCTCGGATGCGTGATGTTGAGCTGGGAAAGCTGTGGACGGATTTGATCCGGCGGATTGCTGAAATGCTTCCTGCCGAACCGCTGCGTACGTGAGCTAAAAAGAATAAGAATTAAGGCACTTGATGACATACTCATTACAGACTGAAAATTAAATGACTTAGAATATACAGTATTTTAAAAGAACAAGTAAAATCTGTCTGCGCCCTAGGTGAGCTTAAAAAATTGCTTGAAACATAGAACTTACTTCGCCCATATACAGACGTAAATCCCCAATCGATCTGACAACCTTACGTGTACGTTTCCAGTCTCAGAAAATCGATTCGTTCACTCAACTCCGTCACCGGCGAGGTTTATGTTAGTTACCCCATTGTTGTGGGTGTTTTCGGCTTCATATATATCCTGCAATGAAACGTCCGTCAATAGTTGTAATAAAAAACAAATGACTCCAAACAATTTACCTTAAAGTTACAAATCTTTCCCTCCCAGAACTTTAACCGCCCATCTGCACACACAATCTCTATGAGATCATCAAAAAAGTCCAGATACCAGATCGGTGAAGTCTGGTAACATTTCTTCCGCGCTGAACTTCCTCCTCCAGGTGGCTGAAAACATTCCCCAGCGCTCATCTGCTTTCGGGGTGGGATGAAGCCGTATGATTGGACCTACTCTGACCGCTGCTACATCATAGCCCTTGGTCGAATTATTCCACAAAAACCGAATTCGCAGATCCGCACAAAACCTTTTGGACATACACGATTATCATTTGTGAAATGAATCTACAACTGGACGGTAAAATGAAACCATTCTGGGTTAATATTTTCCTGCATCTCATTCTGATGATTGTGCCTGGTGAAGTTAAACTGTAGTTTTCTCTTCAGTTTGAAAGCAAAACTGGTCGGCGAACTCTCTGGAAACGGGAGACAGCTGATGTTTTTGGATTCCTTGACAGGATGAAACACATCAGATAGGTAGAGAAAACAGAAAAAACAAAAAAGATGTCATCGATGTTTTAAGAGCACTTTTCACTTTAGAGCAGCGTTGTCAGATGGTTTGTATAATAGGTTTGCTCTAGTACACAGAAGTTGCTCCGGAGCAAACAGAAGCAAAAAATACTTCCTTTTTACTCCGGTTTGCTAACGGAAGCAGAAAAAAGAGAAGAGAACATAGGAACGATTTTCTCTCTGTTTGCTCCGGAGTACTTCCACTTTCTACTGGTACTGGAACAAATCTAATATCGGTATAGTTCTAAATAAAAAATAGGTATTTATCGGTGTGAAGATGTATGCTAACCAAAAGTTACCTGCAATTTTTTGGGTTTAAATTATAGATCATTCTAATGTTATGTAATCAAACCTACCGAGCTCAATCAATTTCAGAATCGGTTGTTGAGCTTCATTTGAAATTTTGATAGTAACCTGGCAGATTTCTGAATCAATTTCCGGATGATTTGATGTGGAAAGGTGAAGACATTTTCTAAAAAGGCCCATACGTAATATTAGTTGATCTTATTATATGAAAATCGTGATTTTTTGGTAAGAAAAAAGAAGTTGGTATTTTTAGTAACTTTATTGGAATTAAAATTAAAAATCGGTTTAAATATCGATAAATCGGTATATTCTGCAACACTGTTTTGGGGTTCATCTACGTCAAAACAATGTTTTTGACAAATTGGAATGAACTCTTGGAGTTCATACCCAGTAAACGAAACGGCGAATAGCCAGATTAAAACAGCTGCCGGCTAGCGGCAGGCTACTGGAACTATGTTATAGGCTACCCGCCGTAACTTTATTTCATATTCCCTACTCGAAATTCATCCAAATGGTGAAAAAGTATGGAGAATCGAGGTAAAATAGGACAGGGGAATACAGAGTAAAATGGGCAGCTCGAAGAATTTTTGATTTTTTCAATAGTTAGAGACACCAAATTAACGTGACAGTATTCAGAATTGATCCAGCGATGAAAACGGAAGCTGTTCTGCATATAAAAATTTTTGACGACAAAGGTCTATTGTCAAGATGCTCAGTTAGACTGGTAGAAAAGACAATGATGTCATCCATGTACACTAAACATATGACTCCGATGTCTTCCCTCAGCACGTTGTCCATCACGCGCTGAAACGTTGAAGGTGCATTTTTCAATCCAAAAGGCATTCGCAAAAACTCATAGTGTCCATTTTCTACACTAAATGCAGTTTTTGGAATGTCTACTTTTTCAACTTCGACTTGGTGGAAACCAGAGGCGAGGTCTAAGGTTGTAAAATACATACAACGACCTAATTTGTCGAGGATGTCTGTAATATTGGGTATGGGGTAACGGTCGTCGACCGTTTTTTCATTAAGTTTTCTGTAGTCTATTACAAGTCGCCACTTTTTCTTTCCAGAAGCGTCTAATTTTTTTTTCGACGATCCAGACTGGTGATGTCCATGGACTATTCGAATGCCAAATGATGCCTTGGTCAAGCATTTTCATAATTTGGCGTTGTACCTCTTCTCTATGACAGAAAGGGTAACGGTATGATTTAGCATGTACTGGTAGGTCATCTTTCGTATTAATTTTGTGCTTAATAGCGCTAGTGAATGTAAGTTTTTCACCTTCAATAAAAAATACGTCTTCATATTTCGATATGAGCTGCAGAAGTTTGGATTCTTCTTCTTTATTCAGATGTGTGGTCCGCAGCTGTTTTAAAAGCGATTGTTTTATATCGGGTTGATTAAGGTTGGGTGTACTTGTTTCGAAATTATTAATTTCAATGCTTAGAGGATCCGTAATCAAGAACTTTGTAGGAGTATCTGAAAGATTTGAAATTCGGAAGAATGCTCTATTGTCATTTGCTTGGTATATGCCGGATCCGATAACTATGTTGGGATTAATTTTTAAATCATCTTCTAGAAGAAAATCTCCTTCTGTGGAACTCACGGGAAGGTTAATTGTTTTGCTCTCGTGAGCATTGAGCGTTACCTGGGTTGTGTTCGGATATTTGCGATGCATTTTGATTGTATTGTTTGGCAATTTAAGTTCATTAGAGGTGGTCAGAATATCAGCCTTTAACTTTTGTAAGGATTGGTAACCAATCAATCCATCGAAAAAGTCGTGAAATTCGAAGACGTAAAATCTTAATTTTTCGTTTTGTGGGAACGGACTAAATTCGACGTACTGATTTAAACAGTGTGAACCACTAATATTACGGACTTTGATGGGTTCTGTGAAACGACACCTTTCGAGGTTGACGTGTCGCGGGCTAATATAATTTTTATTAGCGCCGGTGTCAATGAGAAATTTTAGTAAACCTTTTGATGTTTGTATCGTAATGTAAGGAATGAAATTCTCTAGGTCATCGGATGGTGACCTTGAGCCATCAGAAAATTTAAATCGTCTCCCTCTTCGTTATTATTAGTGTTGTCGTTTTGTGTTTGAGAAGTTTGCCCTGCATATTCGTCTGCGGGTAGTGAATTCTCAGGTTGCTGATATGAGTTCGGCATTTCATATTGTGCCTGAGGGTCAGGAATATTAAATTCGTCATAGAAATACTCATAGGGTTCGTTGTCGACTTGTAGTTGATAATGTGGACCATGATTAGCTCTTGTCGGGTGTGAGCGGTTCATATAATTAATTTGTCGGCTCCTGATGGAAGGATCGACTTCCATAGGGACTGGTTTGGGAAATTGCTGATTGTACTGAGGTTGTCGAAATTGTGGGGGTTGACCTTGTCGGAAAGGTGGAGGAGGTCGGAATTGTTGAATAGGTGGAGGTGGCCTGTATTGTTGGGCGTTTTGAGGGGGGTGATACTGTGAAAATATCTGAGGGGGTCGAAATTGGAAGGTTGGAGGTGGTCGAGGTTGTAGGAAGCCTGGAGGAGGTCGCATAGGAATTCTCTGCAGATTAGCAGATGGTCTCGGAGGAAGAGCAGGTGGAAAAACTGGTGTTTTTGGGCAGTTTCTCCCGTGATTGTAGTTGTTTTCCTCGAGACATAGTCTCAAGGCTTCTCTGATAGTAGATGGAGTTTGCGCTCTAATTATCGGGCCAAGAGGATCTTTTAATCCTCCCAGGAAAACCTTTAAGCCCATTTCAGCATACAATTTTTTCTTAGCATGTTTAATTTGTTCGCTGTCGTGGTTTAAATTTAATAGATTAACAAGCAGAGATATTATATGGGACACTTTTCCATAGAAATCTTCGATACTTGTGGTCTGTTCTAGTTTGAACAGATTTCTAGTGAGGCAGACTTCGTCACGTCTGTCACTATAATGGGTGATTAAATTGGTCTTTATTTCTTCCCATTCTAGAATGGTCCCGTAGAGCTCCAGTGCATTATCAGCTTTGCCAGTCACCTTTGCTCTAATTGCCTGTAACCAGACATTAAATACAGTTGTACCTCTTGCACTTTCTATAAGTGGCATGAGGTTATCAATGCTTTTAATAAAGCTATGCAGCTTTATTGGGTTGCCATCGAAAGACGGCAACTCTTTGATTATTTGGGGTGTTTGAAGTGATTTTAAAATGTCTTCCACCCGTGGAGTTTGGTCCGCAATATTAGTTGTTTGTAATTGCAACCGCGCGGCATTACCAGCGGCTTGTGCAGCCTGCACTGCTTCTGCTGCACCAATGGATTCGAGCTGCATTTGCTCGATGCAGGGCCGTCGAGAGCCGCGCCGGGCCCCGGGGTTCGAAGTACTGACGGGCCGTACCATATATGACTTCTTATTTCAACATCGATTAGAGGAACTATACAAATGCAACCGTTTCAATTAAACTATTTTTTATGAAAATTGTTTATTTGATACGATTCAATGCGTTAGCTTACCTGAGTCGACAGTATTTTAAATAAGTAATAGATGAAAAAAATTAAAATAATAAAGGAATATTTGTTTGTGGACATTAGAATGACTTGCGTCCGATTTGCCATTGCAATTAGAAACTTTTTTTGCGACATTGCCATACAGTCCATATCGCCATCGTTCATGCTCCCTTGACGCACGTTAATGCTACCATCTTTAATGCTGCTCAGAATCCGAGCTTAGAAAAATTGACATCCCTTCGTGAGCTTGAAAGAGAAATAAAATTCTATTTATGCCCGCCGCGATGAATCGAAGGTTTGTTTGTTTTCCTCGTCCGTCCGCTCTGAGATCATCAAGCAAAAGTGCACCAGATATAGATTATGCAGTTCAGTTATGCTCGAAAATGTAAAAGAACTTCTGCCTTCAAACTGTCCACATAATAACAAATGAATGCTTTGGTTTGTGAATGAATTTATATTTCCTCTGCACTCAACCGTTCGATTCTGCATAAAATTTCAGTCAGTTTGGAAGTGAATGAATGAGGGAAGCATTGAAACTGAATATTGAATTCAGCAAATTAATCAGAAATAGGCAACTGAATGTAAAATTTCGCACCACTGATGCTGCCTTGTTTCTTATTGTTGGTACATGTTGATGATTTTGAGGAACTGGATGCAGCTATTGCAGTTGTCACTATGACCTGAACGAATTTTCTTTATTGGTTTCTGAACATGGTAAAATCGGTTTTGGAATCAGTTGTTACATTTGCGCCAACATTCAGAGAGAAAACATTCCGAATGCGATGAATGGGATCCAACAGCGAAGTCTGCTGTTAGAAAGACTGAGACAGAGAGTTGTGAGAGAAAGAGTTTCAACTTTTGGTGAATACTAATAGGTAGAATAAGTATCTAGTTCAATTCCCACATTTTTCTGCATCAAATGTGTACACTGGAACCTCTATTTACGGACCAAGCCAAGGGTTCGTAAATTGAATTAGTTCGTTTTTTGGGATTTAGATCGTAAAAAATTCTTATCAAAATTCGTTGGTTGAGCAACATTATCGATAACCCTAACAATATGGGTATTTCCGGAACGGGCTTGACAAGTACATGATGAAAATGGATATTTGGCACCTTTTTGAAATCCAGGATGGAGACTTCCGATTGAACAATAATCTCGATAACCCTAACAATTTGGGAATTTTTGAAACGGGCTTAATGAGTAGATGATAGAAATGGTACCTTGGAGCTATTTCAAACAATATCTGTATAAACTATGAGGGTATTTTTAAGCGGGTTTGCCGAGTAGATGAGCGATGCCCTTTTGAAGGCCAATATAGCGTCTTCTGGTTCAGAGAAGTTTTCTATAATCATATCATCCGCATCACAAATCAATATACCTATATCTATTATATGATTATCTTTTTTCGAAAATGTCAATATTTTAGGTTATAGAGATGTCTTAACTGGAATTCGCCATCTTGGTTTTCAAAGTGGCTTCATTCATTGATTTTCGTCATCTACTCGTCAACCCCATTCCGAAAATATCCAACTTTTATTAGTAACATTAGCTAAGAATATGATAAATTGTAAACAACTTCATACTGTACACTTTGACAAACACTTGTGATAAATGAAACCAGAATGGTTCTATTGCACTGTTGAATGAATCTAATTGGGTTACGTTCACGTACTTCAGAAAACCATTGGAACGATTGGAACGTAGTTATTATTATTGAGAGGGAAAAACCCGCGGAAGTGGATTTTCAAAAGCTCCTTCTCCCGTAGGCACAAAACCTCTATCTTTTAGGTATCAACATTTAACAAACAAACCAAATGATACAATGACTAACACTAAACACTGCTTAAAATAAACACTTCTTAAACTCTATCTTACATAGGTAAAGTATTAACATTAACATAAAAAATTGGCTAACACTATCAGGTTTGGGAAAGGGTGCGCGAAAACAATTTTTTTAAAGAAGTGCGAGACAAATTGAAGTCAAGGACATTGTAACATTGATTGAACACTCTACACAGGCTACTGACGGGTTCATTTTGCCATAATTAGTACGAGACACTGGAAGACGGACAAAAGAGTAGGAACGAAGGTTTCGGAGGCGAATATCAATGTTGAGAAGACAGAGTAAATCAGGGCAGTCAATGCGAGACAATAACAGATCAGAGACAAAAGACGCTTTTGTCACATTGCGGCGCAAAGACAGTGTTTCAAGACCAATAAGGTTGCAACGATCTTCGTATCTGGGCAGATTGTAGGGATCGCTCCAAGGCAGGTGGCGCAGCGCAAAACGCACAAATTTACGCTCAATACTCTCGATGCGTTGAATGCTGTTCTTGTAGAAAGGAGCCCAAACAACGGCGGCGTATTCCAGTGTGGAACGAACGAGCGAGCAGTACAACGTTTTTAAGCACTGTACGTTAGTGAAATGCTTAGTAACCCTAAAAATAACTCCTAGATTACGCGAAGCCTTAGACGAGATAAAAGCAATGTGATCCTTAAATGTAAGCTTTGAATCCACAAGAACCACTAAATCTTTCACTGTAGTTTCTCTTTTTAATTTGTTTTGCAAGATAGTGTAGTCGAATGTTACGATGGAGCGTTTTCGTGCAAACGTAATCACAGAACACTTCGAGGCATTCAAAACCATCCTGTTAGTCATGCACCAATTAGCGAAAATGTCTAACTGAGATTGCAAAAACAAAGCATCAGAGTAACTTTTAACTATATGGAATAACTTATAATCATCGGCATAAGACACCTTGAAGCACTTAATCAATGAATCCAGATCGTTTATGTATAGAAGGAAAATATAAGGACCGATATGGCTGCCTTGAGGTACGCTGGACGTTACGTCGAAGGATGAGGATAAATGATTCCCGATTTTAACAGACATTTTACGGCCTGACAAGTAAGATCGAAGCCATTGGTTGATTTTATTGAAGGCGGCCGACAGATCGGTGTATATTGCATCAGCCTGCAATCGATCCTGTAGCGAGCGAGCGATAAATGAGGTGTAGGCTACTAAATTAGTGCAAGTAGATCGCCTGGGAATGAAACCGTGTTGAGTTTCTGATATGTATCTAGAACAACAATGTGTCAAAAACTCGAGAACGATGAGCTCCAATAATTTCGATAGTGCACATAAAGTTGCGATTCCTCGGTAATTGGGAACTTTGCTTTTGGATCCTTTTTTATAAACCGGAAAAACGTAAGATGATTTCCAGATGGTAGGAAACACTCCGGAACTTAACGATATATTGAAAACGACGGACAGAGGTAGGCAAAGCGACGACGAGCATTTTTTAATGATAGATGATGGGATTCCGTCAGGTCCAGGAGTGTTAGAACGCTTGAGTTTTGTGCAAGCTTTTTGTACAATATCGGAAGATATCGTGAAATGAGGTCCAATACTAGTCCTACGGGGAATGTTGTCGGCTGCTGCGGAGACTTGTTGATTATTAAGAGTATCTTTGGTAAAAACACTGCTGAATTGTTGGCGAAATAACTCACAGATGTCCGGCAATGAAGTCGCTTCTAAATCACCCAGCGACATAGAAGTGGGTAAACCTGACTCACGCCTCTGTTCATTAACGTAATTCCAAAACTTTTTTGGATTGTTACGAAGGTGGCTCTGAATACGATGAAGGTAGGAATTGAAGAGAGACTTATTAAGTCTCTTGTAACAATGATTTAAGAAGATTCTGATTCTTTAGCATATCGGTTCGGTATTTCGAAAACTTTTTTATAGTTGACCTTTTGGCCAATTTAAACTTTTTTAGTGTACGATTCGACCATGGAGGATATTCACAGCCATGATTGAGTTTTTTAGGAGTAAACTGGTCGATAGCATAAATCAGTACGTTCGAAACAATTTCAGCCGCTGCGTTTGCATCAGATTGTGGCAAGATTTCATTCCAATTGATACGAGCAGTGCTGGGAAAATCATAATCAAAAAAAAATCAAACCGCAATCATGGCTGATAATTATCGCTTATGATTTTTTCGAAAATTCTCACTGCCGATAAAATCATGCCGTGATCACTTTCTTAACTATCAAAAGATCATCTCACAAAAATCACTTTTTCTTGGCCTCTATCAGTAATGATTTTGATCTGTGGCTGAATTTGATAATTGAGAGGGTAATCCCGGCATGATTCTATCTGCAGCGAGCAATTCGGAAAAAATCACAAGTGAGCATTATCAGCCATGATTGCGATTTGATTTAATTCTTGGATCGATGATCATTATCTATTTTCGAACATTATGGATATGTTAGGGGTGTCAATGAGCCAAGCTGAAATTTTTTTCAACTTTTTGGGAAAGTGTTTTATATTGAAGGGCAAGTTGAGGGCTATTGAAAATCAATAGTTTTGAACATTTTCAATGCACAGGGGGGAAAAATGGATTTTTTTCAACTTTTTGGAAAAGTGTTTTATATTCAAAGGCAAGTTGAGGGCTGTTGAAAATCAATAGTTTTGGACATTTTCAATGCACAGGGGGGTCCGACGATGCATCAAAATGGAATTTTTTCCAACTTTTTGGGAAAGTGTTTTATATTGAAAGGCAAGTTGAGGGCTGTTGAAAATCAATAGTTTTGGACATTTTCAATGCACAAGGGAGTCCGCAGATGTGTCAAAATGGATTTTTTTTTCAACTTTTTGGGAAAGTGTTTTATATTGAAGGGCAAGTTGAGGGCTATTGAAAATCAATAGTTTTGAACATTTTCAATGCACAGGGGGGTCCGCTGATGCATCAAAATGGATTTTTTTTTCAACTTTTTGGGAAAGTGTTTTATATTGAAAGGCAAGTTGAGGGCTGTTGAAAATCAATAGTTTTGAACATTTTCAATGCACAGGGGGGAAAAATGGATTTTTTTCAACTTTTTGGAAAAGTGTTTTATATTCAAAGGCAAGTTGAGGGCTGTTGAAAATCAATAGTTTTGGACATTTTCAATGCACAGGGGGGTCCGACGATGCATCAAAATGGAATTTTTTCCAACTTTTTGGGAAAGTGTTTTATATTGAAAGGCAAGTTGAGGGCTGTTGAAAATCAATAGTTTTGGACATTTTCAATGCACAAGGGAGTCCGCAGATGTGTCAAAATGGATTTTTTTTTCAACTTTTTGGGGAAGTGTTTTATATTGAAAGGCAAGTTGAGGGCTGTTGAAAATCAATAGTTTTGGACATTTTCAATGCACAGGGGGGTCCGCCGATGCATCAAAATGGAATTTTTTCCAACTTTTTGGGAAAGTGTTTTATATTGAAAGGCAAGTTGAGGGCTGTTGAAAATCAATAGTTTTGGACATTTTCAATGCACAGGGGGTCCGACGATGCATCAAAATGGAATTTTTTTCAACATTTTGGGAATGTGTTTTATATTGAAAGGCAAGTTGAGGGCTGTTGAAAATCAATAGTTTTGGACATTTTCAATGCACAAGGGAGTCCGCAGATGTGTCAAAATGGATTTTTTTTCAACTTTTTGGGAAAGTGTTTTATATTGAAAGGCAAGTTGAGGGCTGTTGAAAATCAATAGTTTTGAACATTTTCAATGCACAGGGGGGTCCGCCGATGCATCAAAATGGAATTTTTTCCAACTTTTTGGGAAAGTGTTTTATATTGAAAGGCAAGTTGAGGTCTGTTGAAAATCAATAGTTTTGAACATTTTCAATGCACAGGGGGTCCGACGATGCATCAAAATGGAATTTTTTCCAACTTTTTGGGAATGTGTTTTATATTGAAAGGCAAGTTGAGGGCTGTTGAAAATCAATAGTTTTGGACATTTTCAATGCACAGGGGGTCCAACGATGCATCAAAATGGAATTTTTTCCAACTTTTTGGGAATGTGTTTTATATTGAAAGGCAAGTTGAGGGCTGTTGAAAATCAATAGTTTTGGACATTTTCAATGCACAAAGGAGTCCGCAGATGTGTCAAAATGGATTTTTTTTCAACTTTTTGGGAAAGTGTTTTATATTGAAAGGCAAGTTGAGGGCTGTTGAAAATCAATAGTTTTGAACATTTTCAATGCACAGGGAGGTCCGCCGATGCATCAAAATGGATTTTTTTTCAACTTTTTGGGAAAGTGTTTTATATTGAAAGGCAAGTTGAGGGCTGTTGAAAATCAATAGTTTTGGACATTTTCAATGCACAGGGGGGGGGGGGTCCGCCGATGCATCAAAATGGAATTTTTTTCAACTTTTTGGGAAAGTGTTTTGATATTGAATGGCAAGTTGAGGACTGTTGCAAATCAATAGTTTTGAACATTTTCAATGCACAGGGGGGTCCGCCGATGCATCAAAATGGATTTTTTTCCAACTTTTTGGGAAAGTGTTTTATATTGAAAGGCAAGTTGAGGGCTGTTGAAAATCAATAGTTTTGGACATTTTCAATGCACAGGGGGTCCGCCGATGCATCAAAATGGAATTTTTTCCAACTTTTTGGGAAAGTGTTTTATATTGAAAGGCAAGTTGAGGGCTGTTGAAAATCAATAGTTTTGGACATTTTCAAAACTTTTTCAACTTTTTGGGAAAGGGTTTTATATTGAAAGGCATATCAAGGGCTGTTGAAAATCAATAGTTTTGAACATTTTCAAGGCATAGGGGGTCCGCCGATGCATCAAAATGGATTTTTTTTTTCAACTTTTTGGGACAGTGTTTTATATTGAAAGATAAGTTGAGGGCTATTGGAAATCAATAGTTTTGGACAATTTCAATGCACAAGGGAGTCCGCAGATGTGTCAAAATGGAATTGTTTTAAACTTTTTGGGAAAGTGTTTTATATTGAAAGGCAAGTTGAGGGCTGTTGAAAATAAATAGTTTTGAAAATTTTCAATGCACAGGGGGGTCCGCTGATACATCAAAATGGATTTTTTTTCAACTTTTTGGGAAAGTGTTTTATATTGAAAGGCAAGTTGAGGGCTGTTGTAAATCAATAGTTTTGTACATTTTCAATGCACAGAGGGTCCGCCGATGCATCAACATGGAATTTTTTCCAACTTTTTGGGAAAGTGTTATATTGAAAGGCAAGTTGAGGGCTGTTGAAAATCAATAGTTTTGGACATTTTCAATGCACAAGGGGGGTCCGTCGATGCATCAAAATGGAATTTTTTCCAACTTTTTGGGAATGTGTTTTATATTGAAAGGCAAGTTGAGGGCTGTTTAAAATCAATAGTTTTGGACATTTTCAAAACTTTGATATGTCAAAGTGGATTTTTTTTTCAACTTTTTGGAAAAGTGTTTTATATTGAAAGGCAAATCGAGGGCTGTTGAAAATCAATAGTTTTGAACATTTTCAAGGCACAGGGGGTCCGCTGATGCATCAAAATTAATTTGTTTTCCACTTTTTGGGAGAGTGTTTTATTTTGAAGGGCAAGTTGAGGGCCCGAAAAGTTGAAAAAATTCAATTTTAACGCATCGGCGGACCCCCTGTGCATTTAAACTGTCCAAAACTATTGTTTTTCAACTACCAACAACTTGTCCTTCAATATAAAACACTTTTCCGAAAAGTTGAAAAATTTCCATTTTGACACATCGGCGGACCCCCCTGTGCATTGAAAATGTCCAAAACTATTGATTTTCAACTACCAACAACTTGTCCTTCAATATACAACACTTTCCCGAAATGTTGAAAAAAATTCAATTTTGACACATCGGCGGACCCCCCTGTACATTGAAAATGTCCAAAACTATTGATTTTCAACTACCAACAACTTGTCCTTCAATATAAAACACTTTCCCGAAAAGTTGTAAAAATTTCATTTTGACACATCGGCGGACCCCCCTGTGCATTCAAAAAGTGTCCAAAACTATTGATTTTCAACTACCAACAACTTGTCCTTCAATATAAAACACTTTCCCGAAAACTTGAAAAAATTCCATTTTGACACATCGGCGGTCCCCCTGTGCATTGAAACTGTGCAAAACTATTGATTTTCAACTACCAACAACTTGTCCTTCAATATAAAACACTTTCCCGAAAAGTTGAAGAACATTCCATTCTGGCACATCGGCGGACCCCCCTGTGCATTGAAAATGTCCAAAACTATCGATTTTCAACTACCAACGACTTGTCCTTCAATAAGAAACACTTTCCGGAAAAGTTGAAAAAAATTCCATTTTGGCACATCGGCGGACCCCCCTGTGCATTGAAAATGTCCAAAACTATTGATTTTCAACTACCAACAACTTGTTCTTCAATATACAACACTTTCTCGAAATGTTGAAAAAAATTCAATTTTGACACATCAGTGGACCCCCCTGTACATTGAAAATGTCTGAAACTATTGATTTTCAACTACCAACAACTTGTCCTTCAATATACAACACTTTCTCGAAATGTTGAAAAAAATTCAATTTTGACACATCAGCGGACCCCCCTGTACATTGAAAATGTCCGAAACTATTGATTTTCAACTACCAACAACTTGTCCTTCAATATACAACACTTTCCCGAGATGTTGAAAAAAATTCAATTTTGTCACATCAGCGGACCCCACTGTACATTGAAAATGTCCAAAACTATTGATTTTCAACTACCAACAACTTGTCCTTCAATATACAACACTTTCCCGAAAAGTTGTAAAAATTCCATTTTGACACATCGGCGGACCCCCCTGTGCATTGAAAATGTCCAAAACTATTGATTTTCAACTACCAACAAATTGTCCTTCAATATAAAACACTTTCCCGAAAAGTTGAAAAAATTCAATTTTGACACATCGGCGGACCCCCCTGTGCATTGAAACTGTCCAAAACTTTTGATTTTCAACTACCAACAACTTGTCCTTCAATATACAACACTTTCCCGAAATGTTGAAAAAAATTCAATTTTGTCATATCAGCGGACCCCCCTGTACATTGAAAATGTCCAAAACTATTGATTTTCAACTACCAACAACTTGTCCTTCAATATACAACACTTTCCCGAAATGTTGAAAAAAATTCAATTTTGACACATCAGCGGACCCCCCTGTACATTGAAAATGTCCAAAACTATTGATTTTCAACTACCAACAACTTGTCCTTCAATATACAACACTTTCCCGAAAAGTTGTAAAAATTCCATTTTGACACATTGTCCTTCAATATAAAACACTTTCCCGAAAAGTTGAAAAAATTCAAGTTTGACACATCGGCGGACCCCCCTGTGCATTGAAACTGTCCAAAACTTTTGATTTTCAACTACCAACAACTTGTCCTTCAATATACAACACTTTCCCGAAATGTTGAAAAAAATTCAATTTTGACACATCAGCGGACCCCCCTGTACATTGAAAATGTCCAAAACTATTGATTTTCAAATACCAACAACTTGTCCTTCAATATAAAACACTTTCCCGAAAAGTTGTAAAAATTCCATTTCGACACATCGGCGGACCCCCCTGTGCATTGAAAAGGTCCAAAACTATTGATTTTCAACTACCAACAACTTGTCCTTCAATATAAAACACTTTCCCGAAAAGCTGAAATCGTTAGCATTTGGATTATTTTGCATCCCTACATGTGTGCTGGATCGCTCTCACTCCCAAAATCATTTGGCTAAATCATCATCATAAGGAGTTTCTTACAATAATCATGTACAATACCATCAAACCCGATTTTGCATCTTTTCTATCGTACCTGATTTTCTCAACTTCATAATCCTGATCAAAAAAAAAATCATAATCAGGCCGTGATCACAGGCGGTGATTTTGTTGCAATGATTTTTTGCTAGCACATTATCGCTTCAGAGAAAATCACTAGCGATTTTTTATGGTTGTGATCACAGCACAGCATGATCAGCAGTGATAATTATCACTGATGATTTTTGATTTTTGGTGATTTTCCCAGCACTGGATACGAGACAAGAAAAGGTGCATTCCTCGAAAATCTGTCTTGCGATAGGCATATGTCAGTTTCTCAGTGGTATCTTCGAATGTACAAGGTACACATTTTCGGAGAAAACAATGAAGAGCAGGGTGGTGTTGGCATAGTTTAACGAGAGGAGCTGGAGCACGACAAACGGTAAAGTGATCGGAGAGCTCCTGGCTTCCAAAGCAAAGATCCAAAATACAGTTGTTGTCATTAGTGACGTCACATAGTTGAACTAGCCCCGCGGTGCTGTAACCGTCGAGTAGCTGAGTGATACACGTGTTAGTTGATGAGTGTGATGAGTCTGGGTACAGAAATGATGTATTATTGCGAACCCAATTAATACCGCCAAAGTTGAAGTAGTTGATTGTAATATATTTGCAGTGTCGACAGAAACAATAAATTTCATCAATTAAATTAAAATAAATTTAATTCAGTTAAAAATACAGGCCCCCAAAACAGACCCGGGCCCCAGGGTAGTTGCCCCCCCTGACCCCCCCTCTCGTCGGGCCTGGCTCGATGTGCTCCTCCTTTTCGGCGAGCAGCTGCTGTAATTCAGCTATGCGTGCCTGGAGATGAGCTTCCATTGTTGAATAGGGATCTTTAGGAGTGTGCGGGTTAAGGCATATTCTGATGCAGATTAGTACCGTGAGTTAATATCTCAGTCCTTTTTAAATTTTTTGGCCCGAAGCTATTGAAAAAAAACATTTTTTAGTTTGTTTCCTTTTAGGACAATAACACATCCAAACCCATGCGACTTGCACGACTCCATAGGTTGCCTTATCAGATCTACCATAGTTTGCAGATAAAACTTGGGATGGCAGACTGCTAGCGGATTGAAAAAGTACCAGATCATGCTGTGTGGGGTGCTGTCCCGGTTAACAATGAGGCGAACGAGATATTTGCAGATACGTCATTTAGTAGGACAACTGTCAGTTTGCTGGTTGCATTTAATTTGGTTTTTTTTTAATTTAAAAATCATAAAGGAATAATTAAGGTTTAAGAATTATATGAGTGTACTCGTAAGGACACCCGCTATCAATTCATATGAAAAACTGACACAATATTTCCAAATTAAAGATCCCTATTTATTTATAAAAACTTATACACTTTATCGCAAATTATTTATTGTTTTCTTTGTTTAGGGTTAGTTTCCTTATTTTAGTTTTGTGATATTCAGATCTCCGCTTACCGTGGGTCGGGGCTCGGGCCTCTGAATTAGTATTTGTATTATTTGTTTATCTAAAGATAGGGCTTTTTTGTTTCACTTAGCCGTTCTCTTTAGTGTTAGATTAAGAAAGATTAAAACTACTTACAGTACTTTTTTTGCGATGTCCGTTCGCAAGGTGTATAGGTTCAGCGGGATCTTTCAGAACACAACACAATTCGCGCGATATACGTTCGCGGAAGGATCTATCCGGGAGTTAATACTGAAAAATCCGCGCCCGACTGCGCCAGTGAAAGCCTCTGCTTTGGAAAGTTTCTTTTTAAAAAGTAAAACCGAACTAACCTACTCGACAGCACACTAAAGACTGATTTATTCAATGTTTATCGAACACCTGAGTCCCTAGCTTGATTCCTAGAACTGCTGATCTTGCACCTGGTAACGGTGGCTCCCATGATGGTCTGATGTTTGGTCGTTCGCGCGTGTTCCACGTACGCGACGCTGGCTCAGCTATTTCGGGTGTTGCTACGATGCTTTTGGTTGAGTTGTCATTTATGGTCGTTAGGGCGGATTTGCGCTTAACTTATGTATGAGTAAAAGCAAGCTTTAGAATGATTTCATCTCTTTGTTTCGAAATGCACATCGTTTGATAAACAAATCCAACGATCGACATAACGTTTGTTTTCAAAATGCAATTGAGTTCTTGTCGCCCGGTCTCACAAACACTTCTGCAGCTTCCTGGTTGAAAACAATCCCATTTGCTTTCCCCGTCATTGTTTATTATTTTCCACCAGCTAGTGATGTAGTATTGGTGCCATGTGACGTGTACGTACATGAGCCGTAGAAAAGTCAAACGTCAAACTTTTTAAATCGCCTGACCCAAAGAGAATAGGAAAAGAGACGAATAGTGTGAAGCCAAAAATACCTTATTGAGCAGACCAATCGTGCAATGTAAATAAACATTACTCATGCCTGAGTTGGAGGAGATAAGTATTGTAAATCTATCAAAAAAAAAATTTGAATTTTCGTCAGAATTTAGTGCAATCGTGATTGTAAGGTGCATTCTAGAGTCTATGTATGAGTAAAAACAAGTTTTAGAATTATTTCATCTCTTTGTTTCGAAATGCACATCGTTTGATAAACAAATCCAACGATCGACAAAAGGTTTGTTTTCAAAATATAATAGGAGTCATTTAAAGTGCTGCCTTTGGAAACGGTTGCCAAATTCTAGTGTTGAAATCATCGTAAAGGGAGTGTTGCCGTTTCGACTGATTTTCACTCTGCGTCTCTTTCACTATTCTCTTTGGCCTGACCATGTTCGTCCGCATTTTTTTCGACCGGGAAAGTGCTGCCTGTGGAAGCGGTTGCCAAAATTCTAGTGTTGAAATCATCATAAAGAGTGTTGCCGTTTTGACTGATTTTCACTCTTCGTCTCTTTCCCTATTCTCTTTGGGTCAGGCGATTTAAAAAGTTTGACGTTTGACTCAACTCGCCTGTGCTAATTGCCCCTAGGAACAAATGCAATTTGCGAATGCGATTTAAAGGCAATTTCAATACTTAGACAAATTTTCTGGCGGCTGAAATGGACTTGGTTGTTTTTCGCGTTTTTCCAACATGGCGGTCATGTTTGACTTAAGCTTAAAATTGTTTTTTTTAACAATTGGCGTGTTCTCGCTTGTATTTTGTTTGTTTAGTGCACCTGATTAAACACACAAATGTAGGAAATTGTGGAATCATGTGGAAGTATAGCAGAACATGATTTTTGACCTAAAATCTTAATGAACATCAGATTGTGGTAAGTTTTGGTGTGCAATACCAATTTCACCATTGATTCTTCCTATAGTTTAGTCAAATACAAATTTGTATTTGGTTTAGTGGTGATGTATACTGACAAGTTTAGGTGAGTAGATAATGAATCCAAAAATAAGCATTATTTGTAATTTTCATATTAGGCAACTAAGGGTGATTAAATGGCGCGTTCCCTGGGCGATTTGGGGGCAATTTAAGGGCGGGTAGAGCGGCTAAAAATGACGGCGGCAAATCGCCCAAATGTTGCATTTGAAATAGCCCACAAATTGCTGGCAAATTGTAGGACAATAAGCGCATCCGAGTTGACAAATAGCCCCCCGTTAGCCAGCAACTTGCCCTTTTTGACTGGGAAGCTTAAAATAGTTTTTTTAAACGATTCCCGGTCAGCGTGGCAAACAGAAAGTTAGCAAAAGTTGAGCGAAGCGAAATTGATGCTGGCAGAGTTTCTGCGAGCATTTTGCGCGATTTGTGCGAGAATTCTGGCAACGAATTCGCTCAAATGCAAAAACCGTTTCTGACAGAAGCGGTTAAACCAACCGATGCTGCTTACTTTTATCCAGAATCCAGTCAGAAATGTACGGCCAAGATCTCTGCACGCTTCCTGCCACATCTTTGTCAGATATTTGGCTCGATTCGTGCTCTATTCTACCAGGTAGGAATTGCCAGGATCTTTGCACAGTTTATGTCCGAGTTATGCCAGGGTTTCGCTCGGTTTCTGTCAAAATTTGCCAGAAAACGCGAGCGAAACCGAATTCGCCCTAGCTCAACTAACCCGACAGGATACGCGCAGAACTCTGACAGGGCTGCCAAACTAAGACTTACAGAAATCTAGCAGAGCGGTCTCTGCCAGAAAATTTGCTCACAGGGTTGGCGTGTTCTCGCTTGTATTTTGTTTGTCTACACTGAAAAAAATCCAAACGTTAATTCTATTTGCTTCAAACCGCTTAAAATTCATATGAAGAAGAAATGCTACCCAGTCAAAAAGGGCAAGTTGCTGGCTAACGGGGGGCTATTTGCCAACTCGGATGCGCTAATTGCCCTTCAATTTGCCAGCAAATTGACGCTTCTAATCCGCAGTCAAGCAGACAGAGCGATCTCATTGGCAGGCATTTAGATTTCCACATTGGCGATCCTGCCAGGTTTGCTGTTTCCATTTTCTAAACAGAAATACGCAACCTAGGAAAAATAGGATTTTTTTTCTTCATCGAAACTGTGGAGAATGCTCAACAAGCAGTGAAAAGTAAGTAAAAATAAAGAAAGAAAAATTAGAAGAGCACGCCTCTGCCCATTTTCAACGCCTACTGTGACGCCACAAATACCTCCGCTCGTAATCACGAAAGCTTTTCTGCGACAATAAATGCACGCATGGACTTGTGTGAAGAGCTTCCGACGCGTTTGGACAACCGTCAGATGAGGAAAATTGCTAGAGTTGACCTTGGCACTAGGGGCAGATCACTCTAGAAATGCATAACAAATTTGCATCAAATTAGAAAAAATGCATTTAATTTCCATTTTTGCATCAACTTTGCACTCCCTCGCAGAAAAGTTTGTTTAACTAACGTTCTACGCTGATTCACTTTGTTCGACGTTTTGTTGAATGTACACTGAAAAAAATCCAAACGTTAATTCTATTTGCTTCAAACCGCCTAAAATTCATATGAAGAAGAAATGCTCTTGTTATCACGCACACACATACCTTCTATGTGTCAACTGTATAAACTATGTATGCACACACATAAGTTATATGTGCATATTGTTATAGAATGGGGTTTTATGTGCCTAATAGTTATGAAATGTGAATGTAAGATTAATATTTCTTGTTAATACACACATTCCCGAATAGAAATGTACAGTAACAAAACCATGATTTTCACTGTGACAGTACAGTAATTTTACAATAATTTACAGTAAGTATTAGTGTTATGCTAAAATACAAAAATATTAAACCTTAACGTTTTTACAGTAAATTTCAATGTAAAATAGACTTTTACAGTGAAAAAGGGGGGTGGTTATGTATCTTAACATTAAAAAAATCAATTTTTCTCCATGCATTTTTTTCTCGGAAACAGTAAAATTTAATGTGAATGCACTGTATCAGTTTTTTGCTGAACAGTGAAATTTATTGTTACATGAAATTTTATTGCAAATCTACTGTGAGAACTTGGCATCGAACAATGTTGAAACAGTAATAACTATAATATTTATTGTTTTAAGATTGTTTGTAGGGTAAATGCTATTGTAAAATTCTATCCGGGTTAGGTTTATGTGCCAGCAAATAGTGTCTATATGCCTTCGTTAATTGCAAAAAAATGCATAAAAAAACTTTTAAAAATGCATCACAAGTGATCTGCCCCTAGCCTTGGCATGACAGTTTTCTTACAAAAATTTACCTACATGTTCTGCAATTTATTCCATGAGTTGTGACAACTATCGAAAAGAGCGTTTGAATTGGAAGTTGTTCCACAAACAAATCCGCACACGTGTTACTCGAAGTTTCGCACGCGTTGTGGCAACCGTCGCAATGTATTGAGGAAAGTGTAGGTAGTGAGAAAATAGAAGCTTTGGTTAGGTTGAAAATCCACACATGGACTTGTGTGTAGAGCTTCCGACGTGGTTGGACAACCGTCAGATAGGAAAATTGCTAGAGTTGACCTCGGCATGAATGGAAGCGGAAAATTTGCACAGGTTGTGTAAAGTTTTTTCACGAGTCGTGACAACCGTCGAAAAGAAAGTTTGATTTGGAAGGTTTTCCATAAATTACGTGGTACGCAAAGTTTCGCACGCGTTGTGACAACCGTCGAAAAATGCGCTTGACACTAAAGCTTTTCCACAGACATATTCACGCACAAGTAGTTTGAAGATTCGCACGCGTTGTGGCAACCGTCAAAAAATGCGCTTGACTCGAAAGCTTTTCGGCAGATAATTCCACGCACAAGAAGTATGAAGATTCACACGCGTTGTGCAACCGCCAAAATTTGTTGAGAAAACAGAAGTTTTTCCAAGATTTTAAATCCACACATGGACTTATGCGTAAAGCTTCGAACGTGTTTGAACAACCGTCAAATAGGAAAAATTGTTTGAGTTGACTTCGTCAACTCATTTCTTAGATTATCAGCACCGGGTGTGGATATAAGCAATTTACTAACCGTCATCATAACACGACACCGCACCGGCGGTTGGTAAACAGGTTGGGAAATGGAAACTTATCGTTTCGGTTTACAGCGAGTATCTATATTTGGTAACTCCTTCCAACCGACGCCAACGTTGCTATTGGCAGAAAGGAGGCAAAACAAAGGAAAATGTAAAAAAAAAGGATCTCGCGATAAATGTTATGCAGAAGTGTTCTGCGTGAATTTTGATTCGACTCGTGAAAGATTTTTATTTTAAATAAAATTATGGATTGAGCTCAATAAATAAAACTATCGGTTGTGAGACAATAAATTATTTGATTGAATTCAATAACATTTTTTAAAGTTTACAGAAATAGGGATCTTTAGGGGTGTGCGGGTTAAGGCATATTCTGATGCAGATTTGTACCGTGAGTTAATATCTCAAGCCTTTTTCAATTTTTTGGCCCGAAACTATTGAAAAAAAACATTTTTTAGTTTGTTTCCTTTTTGGACAATAACACATCCAAACCCATGAGACTTGCACGACTCCATAGGTTGCCTTATCAGATCTACCATAGTTTGCAGATTAAACTTGGGATGGCAGGCTGCTAGCGGATTGACAAAATACCAGATCATGATGTGTGGGGTGCTGTCCCGGTTAACAATAAGGCGAACGAGATATTAGCAGATACGTCATTTAGTAGGACAACTGTCAGTTTGCTGGTTGAATTTAATTTGATTTTTTAAATTTAAAAATCATTAAAGAATAATTAAAGTTTAAGAATGATATGAGTGTACTCGTAAGGGCACCCGCTACCAATACATATGAAAAACTCGCACAATTTTTCCAAATTAAAGATCCCTATTAAAACAATTATTGAAATTAAAAGTTTATTGTAACTTTAATGAAAATATACTTTCAAACCTCGATTCACACCAATTATTTTGTCGTTTGATACAATGAACAGTATTTGTTTGTATTGAATTACCCACTGTTTTGATTATGCTGTATGTTTTCTGCGTGGAAGTAAAAATTAGTGCATCTAAGCAGCTTGGATTGAACTGGAAGATGTAGCATGATGTCAAGCTGGGCATGATGTGTCCCAGTATCCGATTGATGGGATGCTAACAAGAAGCGGAATTTCATTGGCTTTGAAGCTTGTAAAAGCCCGAAAATTTTTATATGTGGAGTCCAATACGAAAGCTAATGATAGTGTCCAACGAAAATCGAAAATCGCTGCGAACAAATGGTGATGATTGTGGGGACTGTGGAAACTAAGATTCGAGAAGAAAGAAAATCCGTGTATTTTTCTCGCGCAAAGTTTTTAATTCAGGACCAGTAGTAAAAAGAAGATCACAACGATAATGGTTTATCACACACACACGCACACACACTGCAGCGCTTAGTCCAAAAACGCTGGATTTAATTGCTAATAGGTACGCATGGTAGGACACAGATCACACCTGTTACATCATCACCATCTCATTTCATTCGGTGGTTCATCATATTTTCGAGGGATAATATTGTGTTGTGGTGTGCAGTCGTGATTCGCTGGTTGGACACTTTTTAACTGGACCGCTTTTTAGTTGGACCTCCGCTAGTTGGACCATTGTCCAACTAAAAAGCATCTGAACGTCAAAATCTCGTGCCAAATTTACTTTGACAATCAATCTGACAATATTTAGAGATAAGAACAGATGCATTTACACTGCCAACATCTTCTTTGGAGAGTTTTTGACATTTGTCAGTCGGTCCAACTAGCGAATCAAATTCGTTAGTTGGACAAGGCTGTGGTCCAACTAGCGAATCACAACTGTATACTACCCAAGATCACTTATTTGCTCCGATATAATATAATATAATGATATTTTTAATACATTTTAACATTTCCAATATTGTTCTTAGAAACAGTAACACGAAATGTAATTAACTTTATAATTTATTGTTGGACAATGAAATTGCTTGTTTCAAGACGTTTATTATAAATTTACTAGAAGTATCCCGCGTCGAACAATGTGGAAATGTCCTATAATTCTAGAATAGCCACTTTTGTTAATTCGTTGCAATAGTTTTTGACTTACTCCGACAATGTTATGCAAACTGTGGATACATGGATGTGGATTTGATGACCAATTTGGTAAGCAGCGAAATTTGGCACTACCCCGCAGGACCGTTGTTTGAAAGCAAGATTCCGTGTTATGTCATTTGCCATACTGATAAATTGGAATCAAATTTATAATTTTTGAGCAATAACTCATTATTTGATTCTGTCTTTGGAATTACCGTATCGACGACAAAATGTTGAATTCAGTTAATATATATCTGTATTAACTTGCCACAAATTCGTGTGTACCAATTTGCTCCAGGGTACGCACTTAATGTTTATTTCTTGAAGTAGATGTAGTTGTAGTTAGTATTTCAGCTCCAGCGATACAACCGATTGTAATTAGAATTAGTTGTGTTATTGGCGCCGGAATACTACACAGTTAAGCTTTTTCGGGAAATCGGCCGGAATACGAATTACGAATACGAATTAGAACCAACCAGAATTTCCGATTGAACTTTACTTTACCCATAGGTGCACGCAAAGTTCAGGGGGAAGCCCATTTGGCATACAGTCATTTAGCATAACGTCGTTTGGCATAAAGTCATTTGGCATAAAGCCACTTGGCATAACCATAGCGCGATTCAAGTGGTCATTTGGCATAAAGCCATTTGGCAGAAAGGTCATTTAGCATAATCGATTAAAAGAAAATTGATAGATTGCCATTTGGCATAAGGACCATTTCGCATAATGCCCATTTGGCATAATAGACATTAAACCTAATTTCTCAGGTCTATTTGATTAACATGTAACCGAAATAATAGGATACAAAATTGGTAATTTTCTGGTATGCAGTTTCCCGAATTACCATTGCCCGATATGGACTACAGTCGTGATTCACTGGTTAGTCAATTTTTGACTGGATCACTTTTTATTTGGAGCTCCGATAGTTGGATCTGAATGTCAAAATCTCGGGCCCTATTCTCACAGTCACGTCACCTAGTGACTAGAAGAAGATTTCCTTCTAGTCACTAGGTGACGTGACTGTGAGAATAGGCCCCCTCATGTCAAATTCATTTTGCCAATCAAACTGACAATAATTAGAGATTTGACCAGATGCATTTTCGTTCCAACTAGCGAATCAAATTCGTTAGTTGGACGACTGTCCACAAATTGCCTGAATTTTCCGGAAATACAATAAAACTACAGTCAACACTGAATTTGTCCTAAAAGACCTGCTAGGCAGCCAACTGCGCTTTAGCTTTCCACTTTCAATTGAACATGAAAATTTGGTTGAATTTTATTCATTTTAAATGCAACTATGAATTTCTAAGAGTTTACATTATTCTGAATATTGTCAATTCTTCGAATGTTTTTGATTTCGATAATAACTTAAAGCGTCTGAGATTTTGCCTTCTTTTACATATATGTAGTAAATTTCTATTAACTTTTAATTTTATTGCTTTGAGCTTTTTTCTTCCCAGGTAACCAACAAGCATTAGTGTGTGCAGTAAAATAGCATATAATTTGCATTTCGGATGCTTCTTGCAGTATATTTGCATCCTTTATGCATATCTATTGTTAATCAGCATTCAAAAAACTGTTAAAAAGCTTCTTGCCAGTATTCAGCATTCTGAATGCACAACAGCAGTAAAACAGCATTTTCTTGGCACAGCAGTAGAGTGGCCGTATATTCTGCCAAAAGCGACTTTTAAATAGCATTTAAAACAACTTAAATGCCTATCAGGTAGCCGTTAAGACGCATTTTGCATGCTTATTGGTTACCTGGGTTCTTGTGGATATGAACTAGTCGAGATTTTTCCCTCTTTTCAATTTAGACAGAAAACAAAAGTAAACGTCAGAAGAACAAACATTCGGAAAGCAAGATACTATATATCTCGAATTAGATTTCATATTGTATAAAAAGTAGTTAAGTTAAAAAATTGTAGCAATCCAAATATTCGTAAATTGAATGGTTAATACTATGGTTCTTCTTCACTCGTTCCCTCTAATTGATTTGACATGAGATCTGTAGTTTTAAAATAGCCTATCATTAGCAGATTACAATTACAGATTTTTTGTTGCATGACATTTCACAATTTTTTTAACTTTCATGCAAGATGACCAACATAGTTCTAAATGCAAATATTGTCAATGCACAAATTCCATACTTACTTTAGTTTTCTATGTAATCAATCTGACACAAAAATATTCTTCGTCTCACTGAAATTTATTCCTTCTTTCAAACATGAGCAGTTCTTGGAATCGTACTTATTTCAGTGAATCAAAACGCCAAAAACATTTGAACGGGTATTTTCATACTTTATGCCACATGGCTCTTATGTCACACGGCCGTTATGCCAAACGACTTTTATGCCAAAAGACCATTATGCCAAACGACCGCAATTGCATTCAATATCCTGTACATTTTATGCCAAACGACCATTATGCCAAATGGCTATTATGCCAAATGACCTACTATCATTTTTTTCTTATGCCAAACGGGCATTATGCCAAACGGGCATTATGCCAAACGACTTTATGCCAAACGACGTTATGCCAAATGACTTTATGCCAAACAGGTTAGCCCCCAAAGTTCATATATCGATTACTGGAAGCCTATTGGCCGATAGTAGCGCCGGCTAGCGGCTACTTGTTGCCAAACGCCTTGTTTATGTTATAAAGGCTCGCACAGAGTGAACCCAAATCTACCTATCGAACAGTCAGATGGCTACCTATCGTGCAAATAAACAAATATTCTTCTTTCGGAGAACATGCAAGAAATGTATTAGTTAGATAATACATGGCGAAATATTTCAATCGTCGAAACAAGACACTGTATTTAGTTTATTATGCTTTTTTGTAACAATGTAAAATAAATTACATGGAATAGTATCAAGAATAAAGTGCTATAAGCCACGAAACAGTGGGTTTTCAATTCACTCCATATTAATTTATTGTGTAACTTGGTTGAAGTCACTCAAAATTACAGCAAAAATCTCGCGTGTTTTTTGTAAACGGCCAATAAGCATGCTGTCAAAATTCACATTGAGAAAAAATTCCGGACAAACCGTAACTCGCCGAGAATGAATGTTAACATTTTATGAAAGAGAAAAGTTTTCTCTGTCGTAAAAGTAAAATTACTTTTGGTATGGGTCAAAATCCACATTGAGGGGAAATTCCGGAGAAACTATTGTTGGCTCAGCGCAATTCACAGCAGTCACGAAAGAGTTGACGATACTCCTTTTGTTCACGAGCATTAGATGTGTTTGGTGAATATTGGTTTGGAACTTCCTCTCAACGTGAATTTTGCTAATTGTCTTTTAAGCACAAATCTCCGATCAACATGGGGAACGTGCTATTTGAACCAGTCGCTACTGATTCCTGATTCTAGTTCTAGGTTAATTAGATGAGATATGATTACTATAACAACGTGCTCCGTGTATCAACCTAGGAAAATAACGCATTTTACGCAAGTTAATATTATTATTGAAGCCACACATAAAATACTATCACTTAATTATTTTTGTTTTACTGTATACTGTTCTGCCCAAGTTGCACAGTAATGTTTTCATTTCGAATGGTTACAGTCCAGCGTACCAAGTATTCATAAATAAGCCCACTATTCTGCGATTCAAAATTGCCTTTGAATATAAAGTAGGATTCCGTTTTTGCCAACAATATTTTTTTTCAGTTGCCAAAACTGGAACCGTGCCAAAAATGGAACCTTACCTTAAAAGCTTTTATTTTCAATTTGGGACATCATTAATGTTACAAGAACATTAATTATATAAGAATATGTGAAATGGAATGAAATAATAGAAAAAATCAACAAATTTAACTTTATTCGCCATGCCCGCCCCATAAAATATAGTAAATATGACTCCTATGATTGGAAATAAAGTCAAGAGCGATATCCATTAATACAACAAAATGATTATTGAGCATTTTTTAAAAGATTTACTATGAACAAAAATAATGTTGCCATAAACGGAACCCATTTGTTGCCAAAAACGGAACTTTTTTGTTGCCAAAAATGGAGCATGCCAAAAACGGAACGTGCTAAAAACGGAATCTTACTGTACTTAAAACCCAGATATGTTTACCCGGCTATGCTGTCTACAATATGACCACAGCTGATGGACAAAATTTATGTAAAAATCAGTGTAAACGTCTATTACCTGGGGTATGGCAGTATTCTCACATACATTAACGCGCAATTTTTCTCCCAGCCGAATATATTTGACAGCAGCGTCTGAAGGACGTACGTCAGATGGCTTCCGTATAATTTGGTAAAACCCAACTTTCTCTGGCTTTTCAATATAGTATTAGCTCCTCTTCAAAGGCTTCGAAATACATAAAAACGAAAGCGTATTCGAAACTGATCGTTCGTATAAACTGTTTCTGCAAAACAATCGTTGAATGGTCGTAAAGGTTCCTTCTCCGCAAGTTTGTTTGTAATATCTAGCATGAGATCCTTTTCATTACACTCCTGATTCAGAGCGGCCGTAGTATGTGCTTCAGACAATAACTTCTGGGTAAACATTAGTTATTAGAATTCGTTGTCCGTTCCGAACCCATAACATTTCTTAGAATTTTTATTACATATAGAATTTTAGCATATTTCAACAAAAAAATGTCTTATTCAATTCAATAATACAATGTTTATTGCTTCAAACGGCAAAATTAATGGTATGAGCATTTTTTTCATTGAAACAATAATTAACTTTTAATCTCAATAAACATTTCCAGTTTGAATAATTTTACAATCATTGCAATAAAATATTTTTAGAAAAGAGAACGATGTTCGTTACTGAAATGGTTTTATTGAATTCAATAAATAAATGTATTTTCTTTCTAGCTATATTTTTTTCACTGAATAAAGTCCATATCATTAAAAAAACGATTATTTTATTGCATGATTGCAAAAAAGTGTAACGTAACTATAATAATAACTACCGGTGTAAAAACAGATTATTATTTTGGCAACCTATTTACCAACGACCGGTGCGAAAACGGGTGTCTAAATAAAATATTATCGTTTAGCGTAATCAAAATACACACGCATTTGCTTACGCACCGGTGCTGATAGTCACAAGTTGTAAACGCAGTCGAAAGCATAAAAAAGAAGAAAAAACATACTTGTGAGAAAATAAAAGCTTAACTTTTGGATATGTGACCCTTGTGTCAAAGTTTGTACTTGTTACAACCAAGGTTGTATAATTTTCATTCGCCTGAATGCGAATTGAACTCATCTGCCGAATGGCTTTCCGTGCTAGATTTATCGAAAGGCAATACTTGAAAGAACCATCGAACAGATTGAAAACGAGAGCCCAAATCAAGCTCGAGAGAGTGAGAGCGACGGGAGACAGAGAATAAACTAACTCACAGCATAGGTTCATTCATATGCCATTCTCCTCAGACCATTTTCGTGTAGGCTGTGAGTCCACACTCGCACGAATTTTCGGAGCCAAGAATCATGAGAATGAAATTCGCAATAATTGAATGAATCGCTTTCGCGTGAATGCCATTCGTGAACGCCATTTCGATGCCGATGCTGTTGCTGTTCTTGTGCGCGTTGGTTATAAGTATCTACGTAATTGATTCTCTTGGAAAACGAACATCGGAATACTGCTAGCGGCTGGTGGCTATAAAGTGTTCTGCCTCGCTTCCCTGATTAGGAAGGAACTGATTTTAATGGGCTGCTGCCGTCTCCGGGAATCAAAATATTGCGTGAAAAATTACCTGATATACTAAATGAAAGCGCGCAAGTCTGTCGTGAAATGGAGCGTAGTGTTCAAGGCATTCCAATAACATAAATCATTAATTAATTTGGCGGAAAAAACATCGCAAGTAAATCAATGGTTTGTAAATTAAGGGGTTACACCACCATAAAGCGCGAAAAAAGAGGTAAGGTGCTGAGCCTATTTGCGCCATGTTTCTATTATCACCCATTTAAAGCCGTTGGTTAGAGCAGTGTCTGCCATCTTTGTTCAACGCATTGAGTCAAATGGTAGCTCAACAATAGGGGCACTCGATTCGAGTTTTTATTGTGCTCGAACACGAGAATTTTACTGTTTTCAACGCATTTGTGTTATTATATTGGTTCTTAACAACGAAGCAAAGCGGTTGATGTCAATTTTTACGCATTCCATTGATTGTAAGGCAAGAGATTATCAATATGCAATAAATAGATGAATTGAGATCTTGTTAAATGGAATTTATAACATAACAAATTTAATCGAGTAATTTCATCACAAGATGGAGAAATCAATTTCGAAAATACAGTATGATTCCGTTTTTTGGCTTGTTCCGTTTTTGGTATGCTCCCTTTTTGGTACACTCCGATTTTGGCAACAATTGGGTTCCGTTGTTGGCAACAGTCTTGTTGTACTTAATAAGTCTTTTAAAAATTAATAATGGATATTTTTTGTATCATTTGACTTTATTTCCAAAGATTGGAGTCATATTAACCCTTAAAGGCGCAAATCAAGTTTTTATAAAATTTTGTGAAAATTGTCTCATAGCTTCAATACATTACTGTGATAATTTTGAGATGGTTTTCGCAATGTTGTTTTAAAACAGCGTAATACATTTAAGGGTTAACTAAATTTTACACTATACGTGTTGTATTTAATTATTACAATAAGTATATAAATGAATTATTTAGTGTCTGACGGAATCAATTTTTATAATAAGACCCAGAGTCTTTGCAATCTGAGAGTCTTGAACAGAAGAATGCGCATGCATGCATAATAAGACTAGTTTCAATAGAACCTTAGTAACATTTCGAGCCTCTTTCTCTTTCGATTATTACGACTTCGCTACAAAACTTGGCACTTAATTTTCATTACATATCGAAAGCTGACCATAGTGCGTCCCACAGCCGTATTTAGGAATACAAAACTAATAGCACGCAAATAGTTTGTTTTAGCTTTATGCAGGGGCGGCGAAACACTTTACGCCCGAGTGGGTAGAAAGCATAGGCAGGGCCGTCGAGAGCCGTGCCGGGCCCCGGGCTTTGAAGTACTGACGGGCCCTACCATATATGACTTCTTATTTCAATATCGATTAGAGAAATTATACGGATGCGACAGTTTCAAATAAACTATTTTTTATGAAAATTGTTTATTTGACGCGATTCAATGCGTTAGCTTAATAGAGTCGTCAGTATTTTAAACATGTAATAGATGGAAAAAATCAAAATTAATAAAAGAATATTTGTGGCTGGACATCAGAATGACTTACGTCCGACTTGCCATTGCAATTGGAATCCTTTTTTGCGGCGTTGCCATATAGTCCATATCGGCATCGTTTATGCTCCCTTGACTCACGTTAATGCTACCATCGTTAATGCTGCCCAGAATCAGAGCTTAGAAAAATTGACATCCCTGCGTGAGCTTGAAAGAGAAACAAAATTCAATTCATGCCCGCCGCGATGAATCGAATGTTTGGTTTGTTTCCCTCGTCCTTCGCTTTTTCGGTACAAAGCATTCATGTCCGCATACGTTCGGTTTTAGAAGCAAACTGAACCTTGTTTCTATGCTAGCTCTGAGAAGGATTATTTAGCAAATAGCACCAGATATAGATTACGCAGTTCAGTTATGCTCGAAAATGTAAAAGAACTTCTGCCTTCAAACTGTCCACATAATAACAAATGAATGCTTTGGTTGGTGAATGAATTTATATTTCCTCTGCACTCAACCATTCGATTCTTCATAAAATTTCAGTCAGTTTGGAAGTGAATGAATGAGGGGAGCGTTGAAACTGAATATTGTTTTCAGCAAATTAATCAGAAATAAGTATCTAAATGAGAAATTTCGCACCACTGATGCTGCCTTGTTTCTTGTTATTGGTACATGCTGTGCTATTGCACCTGTCACTATGACCTGAACGAATTTTCTTTACCGGTTTCTGAACATGGTATAATCGGTTTTGGAACCAGTTGTTACATTTGTGCTGACATTCAGAGGAAAAACATTACGAATGCGATGACTGGGATCCTACAGCGAAGTCTGCTGTTAAAAAGACGGAGACAGAGAGTTGTGAGAGAAAGAGTTTCAACTTTCGGTGAAATCTAATGGGTTTAATAAATGTACAGTTAAATTCCCATATTTTTCTTCATCAAATGTTTACACTGGAACCTCCATTTACGAACCAAGCCATGGGTTCGTAAATTGAATTAGTTCGTAAAAAAAGTGTTCGTTTTTGGGATTAAGATCGTAAAAAAAGTTTGCTTTACATTCTTACTAAAATTCATTGGTTGAGCAACATTATCGATAACCCTAACAATATTGGTATTTCCGAAACGGGCTTGACAAGTACATGATGAAAATGGATATTTGGTACCCTTTTGAAATCCAGGACGGAGACTTCCGATTGAACAATAATCTCGATAACCCTAACAATTTGGGAATTTTTGAAACGGGCTTGACGAGTAGATGAGTGATGCCCTTTTGGAGGCCAAGATAGTGTCTTCTGGTTGAGAAAAGTTTTCTATAATCATCATCCGCATCACAAATCAATATATCTATATCTGTTCTATTATTAACTTATTTCGAAAATGTCAATATTTTAGGTTATACAGATATCTTAACTGGAATACGCCATCTTGGTTTTCAAAATGGCTTCATACATTGATTTTCGTCATCTACTCGTCAACCCAATTCCGAAAATATCCAATTTTTATTAGTTAGCTAAGAATATTTTTTTTTACTTCGTTTATTTGACACGGCTCATAGCGGTAGCTTAACGGAGCCGTGGATCTTTTATATGTTTACAATACATGTAAAAATAAAAATCCAAACTAGAATTATTGTAGTATTATTGGATCTCGCGCGCGCAACTTTTTATTGCGAGCGGAGACCTTCTTTCGCGAGGTCTGTTGGCAAACAGCGCCAGGGGGGTCATTAAATTCTCTCTTGTTTTTCACGTTCCGGTCGAAGCTGGCTTGGTGTCCGGGATCAGATGTTCTCCCCTGCTTCTTGCACTTATTGTTGATCAGTGTAAATCCGTCGTCATTGTTACTATATTCGTTGCCGATGTTGCTTACAGTTGCTTTTGGGGCGCTGGATGCTTCTTTTGTGGTTGTCATTATGGTCTGTGCAACTGCTGCCACAAATTTAGCCACCGTTTGTGGTTCAGGTATTGGTATTGAAAACTCTGTTTTGGGTTGGTTTGCCGTAGATGAGTTGGCAGTCGGTTGAGATGCGTCTTCCTCTGCATCTTCCGCGCAAGGTTGTCCATGATGAGCTGTATGATTACAATACTTGCACGTAGGAGTTTGCCCCTCATGGGTGCATAGCGTAGTTTGCATAATTGTAGTTCCATGAGTTTTGAGTTTTATTGTTAAGTAGGAGGGTATAGGCCTTTCAACCCGCATCCTCACTACAAAAACGCCGTTAGGAGTACCCGGGAAGAAGTTTCTCCAAGTATCAGATGTAACGGATCCTACTTCTCCGTATTGCGACATGCATTTTGCAATTGTCTCAGGAGGGGTACGAGGTGATAGGTCATATAACCTTACATCTATATAATCATTCTCAATATATACGGGAATCTTAATTCCAACGTTATCACTTTCAACCACGTGTTTTAAGTTGTTCTTCAAAACGAAACGCTCGGCTTGTGCTAACGTGTTGAATGATATTAACACTGCACTGCGAAGATGATGATACTGAAGGTACAACACTTCCGCAAGTCTAAGTTGCATTTTTTCCTTCAGAAGGTATTCCACTTCACTAAAACTCGGTCGTTTTAAACAAAATTTAAAGTCAACGACCGCAGCGTTGGGTCGGAGTAGAGCTTTTTCGTCAACTTTACTCATGACGACAAGAATAATCCGATGTTTCCTTTGTTCTCGAGACAATGCACACTAGATCGAGGGGCCTGTTATTCACTTGACTCGATTGTACGTCTGACTGCAGCAGAAGTAGAAAGTAGACTCGAAGCTAAGAATATGTTAAATTGTATACAACTTCATACTGTACTGTGCGTATTCAAACCTTTTTTACGAACACTTTTAAAAACACTTGCGATAAATGAAACAAGAATGGTTCCATTGCACTGTTAAATGAATTTAATAGGGTTACGTTCAGATTCTTCAGAAAACCATTGGAACGACTGGAACGTAGTTGATTGTGGTAGGGTAAGGTGGGGCAAATCCGACCTAGTAAATGGTTTTGGCTGTAAAATGCTTACTTTACATCGGATCAAGTCGTTTTATATACCAAATTAAAGGTTAGACTCCTGGGCAACTTTCTGTATATAGTATTTTATTTGGATTTTGAGATTATCTTGAGATTCAAGCGTTTTACAAAAATGTTCATTTTTGCTGTTTTCAAAAATGGTGGGGTAAACCCGACCCCCTATGTTTTTGGTTGGTTTAGTGCAGATATTACTCAAATTTTATGGTTTTTCAATGATAAATCAATGAATGTTGTGTTATTGAATTGTAACATGAAGAACATGGAGTTCAATGTCAATCTTGGAATGCTAAAATCACGAGCAGTGGCACGTAATAATATTCCCATGTGCATCGGAGCAATTGCTCGACGAATACTATAATCATCACGTTTTTGTGTTTTTCGTTCGTAATTATGAACCATTTTACATAAAAATAATAAATAATAACAATAAAAATATATTTCAATTTGATAAATAAAAATTTTCTTAGCAAAAAAGCGGTCGGATTTACCCCACTATTTACAGGTTGGATTTGCCCCACCGCGTCATTTTTCATTACGATGCAATTAAAAAAAATATGAAAAAGGTTGAACTAAATTCATCTATGCACTTTGCAGGACTTAAATCAAAGAATTTAAATCCACTTACATTTATTATGCAATCACGTTAACAATCAGAAATATCCTGTAGTCAATGATGCACAAAAGTCAAATCAAAAGTTGTAAAAACACACTTTTTGTCGTATGAGCATCTCAATATAGACTAATAAAATGCTGTCATACCACCATTATAATTATTTTCGATGCTCTACATGACAACATTGATATTAGTTCGCGTAGTGCTTCTGATTTTCGGTAACAGAGGGGGGTCGGGTTTACCCAACGGTCGGATTTGCCCCACCTTACCCTATATTTACAGTGCCAACAGAATCAATAAACTTCAACAATTAAATTAAAATAAATTAAATTCAGTTAAAAAAGCGGGCCCCCAAAACAGACCCGGGCCCCAGGGTAGTTGCCCCCCTTGACCCCCCCTCTCGTCGGGCCTGAGCATAGGGTGAGGGGTCCATTAGTATTTTTTATTAGGATTTTTTCCCTTTTCGCAATGCACACGCTGACATTACATTCACAATAAATCACGTTCGTTTGAGCAAATGGAATTGTGGTACATCGATGATTTCAAATGTGTGTAGTGCGAGATACATGCGTTGCACATCTAAATTTTTTGAAATGGTTCAAAATTTCGAGTGGGTAATTACCCACTCGGTTATTTTCGAGTGGGTAGTACTACCCATACTACCCACGCTTTCCGCCGGCCCTGGCTTTATGTCTTTGGCAAATTTGTTAGTTTTTTTGGTGATTTTTTTAAATGAATGGAATTAGGGTGGTCCTTGTGGTTAGGGTGTTCGAAGTATCGACTGTTTAGATGTGTGAAGTTTACTTGCGCAATGCCCTACAACATAATAACACAATTAAATGGGAGCAAGTTTGCTGAATAAACAAGGCGATGTTTAATGGTTAATTTGTTACAATTTTTTAAAAAGATTTGAGGTAGGGTGGCTCTTGAAAAATCGGGTTGTTTACCTCTCAAATGCATTGTTGTAGAGATTTTTGGAACTTTCATTGGCGCATATTTTTACCGTAGCACTGATGTTTCAATCCATTTTGTTTAAACAGTTGCAAGTGATTTTTACAACAAAAATGTTTTGTTTTTCAAACCTACATATCTTCAAGCATTGCAATTTGATTTTCAATCTATCAATTGCATTTGAAAGATCAACGATTGGTTTGTTATGGAGAATCAATAAATGTAATTATTTTTTAAAAGAGCTGTGTTTTTAAACAAAGTTGTTCATTAACTTTCAGAAAGCAGAGATAACAGCCCCAGGAGCGAAATCAATACTACCATGCAGTGAATCGTTTGAGTTTTGACGTCCAGTGGACCGAATAAAAGCGATTGGGATTAAATGATATGTTACACCTCCGTAACAAGGGGCATTGCGCCCGAGAAGTGCGCGAAGATTGTGAGAATTTTACTTTTTTATTTTGGTTATAGAGATTTTAACCTTAGGGCCATTTGCCTCTTTTTGGGTTAGAATAATTTTTTTTTTTGAAAAATCTCTTGGCAATCGATTTACTGGTTGAGCTATGCCCGTTATCTCGAGAATTCTACTGGATGACGGCTGAATTTGATTAAACATGAATAAAATTGAATTTGCTAATTTTTTCTTTCATCTCATTCCATTTCACATAATATTAAACATCCTTGAAACATTTTAGAAGTCGTAAATTGAAAATCCACACTTTAAAAATAAGGTTCTATTTTTGGCACGGTTCCGGTTTTGGTAACTGAATAAAATAAAATTGTTGCCAAAAACGAAATCCTACTGCACTGTGAAAATTTGCTCTAGTTACATTTCGATCAGCTAAAAAATGGTTTCGAGAAAAACGCGGTTTAAGTTTTCAGTACACTCGAAGTGTACATAAGAGACGTTACGGCGGAATTGAATATTTGAAGATTTATATATTGCTTTCGTCTTCTATTTATTGGGATATCAGATACGAAATTTGCAAAAAGCACATTTTAGGCAATCATCATGTGTAATAAACAACAAAAAATAGATTGGATCCATATTAAATTTTCTCAAAGTATGCAAATTATATATACTTTCCATCAACAATGTCTATTTAAGAAAAGCGTCTCGTATGGAGCATAAAGCAGCCAAAGTGACAACAATTGGGTAATCTGAATTTTGTTTCTCATAAAAACTTGATTCGTCGAAGTCGATCTGTAAAAAAATCTATATATATCTAAGTAAGCATTATATAGATGTTTAAGTAACAGTACACTGATACTTTATTCTGAGAAAGGTTATAGATAATATGGCTTCTTTTAAAGTTGTTCAAAAAATAGTGCGACCCTCTCCCTAATGGTGCCAAAATAGGCTCATCACCCTATATAGTGTTGTGGAGAATAAACTTCTAAAGGGGAGGTTATTTTTTCTTTTGGATGTAAATTAGGTAAGTTTGAAATTGTTTGTGGAATAATTAAAAGACGTAAGAACTTTCGGCGATTTCCTTCTGAGATTCCGCGCGAAGCATGGTCCGAAAACTACGAGCCTGAAGTGAACACATTTCAGATCAATAGCTGAAAACAAAGATCATTACAATTTATTAAAATAAACGGTTTTGTGGGGTACATTTGTACCCCAGACACACTTTAAACCAGCATTGTTAAGTTGATCAAGTGAAACGAATAGGTATCGCCTGCTATAATGGAAGTTTAACAATAAAAATGATTTATGACAAAGATTGCTTGCAGTTAAAAGAAACCGTAACAGAATTACAGGGATTGCAAATAGCCCTGGGGTTCAAATGTACCCCACAAAACCGTTCTAGGGTTAAAAGTCCATAATTTCTTAATTTAATTTCGTATCTCTAAGAAATGAAAAATATCCAGCTTTTTACGTGCCATAATGGTGGTCTAAATCGATCAGTTCGTAATACGTTTAACTGCCTTTTTTGACAATAATCGTTTACGTCAACCGCCCAGTGAGATTAAGTCATCCTACGTTAGTCCAATGCGTTAAATATTTATTCAATCAACGTCCGACATCTTCAACTGGGCGTCGCTGTCAAGCTGGCGTAAACAATTATTGTCAAACAAGGGCAATTAAACGTATTACGAACTGAACAATTTAGACCGCCATTATGGCTCGTAAAAAGCTGGATACTCAAATAAGGATTTACTCGAAATCACCTCGGTTCGTCTGCTAAAGCCCATCAATCTACCAACTATCAATCGGGCTTCAATGTATTCTACAAAAAACAATTTTGTTTTAATTTTTTTATTATAGAGGTTTTAACCTTAGAGTCATTCGCCTCTTGTCGAGTTAGAGAAATCTCTTTTGGAAAAATCTCTAACCCTATGTGCGGGGTGAGCTGCGTACAAGGTAATCGATTAACCAACTACCCGTTCTCACAAAAAAGAATGAAAAACATTTTTTTTATTTTCGTCCAAAAGATAAAGAACAGCCAATTCAGTCTGCAAATTATTACAGACAAAATCTTTTACACGTACAGCCATAAAATAAATAATATAAAATTAATACCTCATTAAAATTCAGAAAATGTCTGTGGTTACTCGTATATGTACATTACTTAACATATATCGTTGTCGCAGACAGCTAAATCGATTATTACAATCTTTCTCTCGTTTAAAGGCTAATCAGTTATAATGCATGTTTAACATATCGATAAGAAAGAAAAGTTCTAGTGGTCAGAAACAATCTGATAAAAAGTTTGATGGTCTGATATATTTTGCATAAGCGGTCCAGGGTTGGGGTAATTCAAACTTCTGATGCCCTTTTGCGGTGAAGTGTTTATACACAATAAAAGTAAGAGATCGAACCGTATCAGCTAAAATATGTGTAATTGATCAGGCTTTCCAGCAAAAAATAAGTCCAGCAAGTCGGTGAACACATTTCAGATCAATAGCTCATAAACCGTTACAGGGTCGGATCAAAAAAAAATCGGAGAGGGTTCGATTTTGAAATGTTCTTTGAACAATAACCTCATTTAATTAAAATCATTTTTGGTGGTCTAATTTAATTTGGAACAAATTTGAGTTTAAAATAAATTAAAATAGAAACTATTTTAAAATTTCTCAACAAGTTGAAAAATTTCGGGAGAGGTCCGGACCCCCAGGACCCTTCCCCTGGATTCGCCATTGAACGCTTACTAGGTCCGAATTAACCCAGGTTCCCTATGCCTTTCTCAAGGACCGACTGGATACTATATTGCTCTTATATGCAAATCTTTTTTTTCGATAAGTTATATTTACAACTCAACTTGTTACGAAAACAGCATTGCAATAAAATTCTGTTATTTCATTTTGATCGGATATGTGTAGGAAAACTTGAAAATGTTAAACTTAATGTAATATAGTGAACTGTGATTATATATGACCTATTTGATGGAAGCACTAACAAAATAGCTTACAATGATAGAATACATATAAAAATACATTAAGTGAAAATCAGTTAAAATGTCAGTTTAAATACAATTTATAATATTTCAAATTATACGGTTCATCAAAATCAATTCATTTTAAAATATGGTTCTTCTACCTTGTAGCACCGGTATTGCAACGTAGAATTTTTATGTTAGTGTTGAAAAAAGTTGCATAGAATAATTACCTATAATTTGCTTGCGAAAATTGAAAATAACCCCATCGTTATTTTGTTCTACAAAAATTCTTACTGATGATGGCGGTAATGTATATTTTTTTGACATTCAATTTCTGTTTCCGACTCTGCACTTGCTAGGATAGTTTGCATTGGACCTGTAGACTCAATTTCCGAATAACTCTGTCTTACGCAATACACTGTGCCAAATATTTGAAAAAGAAAAAAGTTTTGATGAACAGTTTAAAAACACTATAGCACAGTGACTATAGTATCGTTTAGTCATAAGTTTGCAGAGAATACAAAATATTTCCTTATAGTGTTATAGACCGAAAAATGGCGACAATTTCATTCCTATCACCCATATCCTTTTTGACTCTTCGTGCAATGGCTCGTGATGATGGTTAGTGGGTAATGCTTGATCAATTTATAATGAGAGGACAACCCAGTGCTATGGGCGGTGGACCTGCTGCAATCGTTGGTAGTAATACACACACATCATTGGAAGCGCGATAATTTCTTTGCAAGTCACTGGGCATCTGCACACGTTCGAACGCTATGCATCTGGTAGCCTTTTTATCTACTGACTCTTTATCCGGCAGCCAAACACAACACACATTCTTTCAAAAAAAAATTCACACGAGTGGCGAAAATCACATTCGCATGAAAATGCTGCCTCCAGTTTCAGTGAGCGTGGCATTCGGAAGAATTTCCTTCATCCATCGAACGAAATGCTGTGTGAGCAATTCTAAGCTAGATTGTGCCAGCCTCTACTCAACTACGCCACTCATCAGGCATTGTATTCATCGCATGAACAGAGAGAGGGGGATGAACAAACTATTGTGAGATTCGACGTGTGCATCATCACAGCACAAAGCGAAACGGGAAAAAATCGACGTTCACTCAACAATCAACAAGCTTGGTTACAACCGTCAAAATGTTTAGGTTACGCATACAATGTCAGGAGGTAGACGAAATAACTCTGGGTTGTGCTAGGTCTTACATATATAATCATAGGCAAAAAAATCGCTCCTGGATTGGTAGTTGAGGGTACTCTTCACCCGATCAGTTTACGAAACTAGCGAAAGCATCTAATTACTGTAAAATAGCTTTGTTTTTTTTCGGAAATTTCAGAAATGCCAAATACTGGAAAATACGTAAGAGCTCCGATCGATACCGTCGACTCGATTCAATGCAAATAGCGACTGAGAGCGATAACTAAGAAAGTGTTGACTCAAATATAGAAGTAGTGAAAGATAGCGGCGGCTTTCACGAACACTTGGTCAACATGGAAAAATTGCTGGTTGAAATGAAACGTGCAATGGATAAAGGCATGCTGAATTCTAACTCGGTCGGCATTCAACAGCGATCGCCAATTGACTTAGTAGATGGAACCGAAAATAGCTGGGGATATTCAAATAGCGGTGGAACGCAGAAACCGTTTGAGAGCCAGCCAGGCGTTCGTTGGGAAACTCCTGCTTTTTCAAAAAATGTGCCGGCAAACAAGCTCTGGGAAGCCTGGCATCGATTCCTAGAAAATTTTGAGATCGCAGCGTTACTTTCCAACGCCAGCAATCCCGCTCGCCGTGCTCAAATGCTGTTCTTGTCCTTGGGGGAGGACCTCCAAGGAATAGTTAGAATGGTGAAGCTTCGGCCGGATCTTCGTGACCCTCAATGTTACGCGACTATGGTGAAGAATATTGATGCTCATCTCAAGTCCATGACCGATACGGCAGCTGAGCATGAGGCATTCATGAATATGCGGCAAAGCAAGGATGAGTCAGCGGTTGCATTTCACGCTCGGTTAGAAAAAAAGTTAGGCTTTGTGGATACAGCCCGAACGATCAAGAGCGATTTGTGCGGGTACAACTTCTCAAGGGACTGACAAACAGGAAGTTTGCGAAAGCTGCTCGTACCTTCGGGCACGAAACTATCTACATTGTGCAATCGGCGACGAGAGATGAGGCGTACCACACCGAAAATGCAACATCGAGCGGTATTAGCGCCCTTGCAGTTTCACAACGGCGCAACGTATCTGATGGCAAGTTTCGTAAACGCCAGAATAGAAACCAGGATACAGGCATACGCCAACGTCATGTACCTTACACTAGCAAGCCTGGTCTAGGACGGCGTTTTCGTTGCTCGACATGCAATAGGATGGGACATAAACAAGACCTACGCCCAGCTCTTAACAAAAATTGTAACACATGCGGTATGCTTGGTCATTTTGCTGTTACTTGTCACAAGAAACGTGTTAGTTTAATTCAAGAAAAACAGGAAAGAAGAGAGCCCAAAGGTTGGACTGACGAAGAAAATAGTAATGATCAGGTATAAACCATTTGTATCTCAAAAAAATTATTAAAATAAAGTTTTCCCAAATTGGACTGTCAAAGAGAAAAAGGTCAGGTGTTAATAAATTATGCTCAGCGATTCCTTTTCCTTCTTTCAGCATGTAAACGCCCTTTCTCTCAGCGATGTACTGGTGGACTGTCGCTTGGGATCGTCAAATGCTATTCGTATGCTCATTGATTCAGGAGCAGACATTAACGTAATCGGGGGTGATGATTGGAAAGTCTTGAAGAAAGAGTATCACTTAAAGATAGCCCAATTGGAACCAATACATTGCTCAGGGAACAAAGAGTTGCGTGGTTACGCATGGAACAACCCTATGAAAATCAATTGCTTTTTTCGCGCTCAAGTTGAGGCAGTTGGATTAACCAAACCGATCGTAACAGCAGAGTTTTTCGTTGTTGATCAGGGTCGCAGATCATTACTTGGTAGATCAACGGCAAGTGAGATGAGATTACTGGAAGTGGGATCGGCAGTCAACAGCTGTGAGAGCTCGGACACAACAGGAAGTTTCCCAAAGGTACCTAGGGTTAAAGTGAGGTTCAGCATTGATGAGACTATACCTCCTGTAAGAAACGCATATTTCAATGTGCCCAGTGCTTATCACGAAGCTGCTAAATCTCGTCTTACGGAAATGGAGGCTCGCGGAATAATAGAAAAAGTAGAAACGGCCCCAAATTGGATAAGTGGTATGTCCGCGGTGGCCAAAGGAAAGAACGACTTTCGCTTGGTCGTCAACATGCGTGCCCAAAATAGGGCAATCAAACGGGAGTATTTTCGACTTCCGCTAGTAGACGAGATATAATTGAAGCTGAAGGGTTCGAAATACTCTAAGCTGGACTTGAGTAACGCTTTCTACCATCTCGAACTCCATAAGCAATCGCGGGACCTCACTACCTTCCTGACAGAGAACGGTATGTATAAATTTACAAGGTTTATGTTCGGTGTAAATTGTGCTCCAGAAATCTTCCAACGAGAAATATGTCGGCTCCTGGAAGGAATTACGAATATAGTTGTATACATAGATGACATCCTTATTTTCGCAAAAAGCTTAGAGGAAGTGCGAACCACTACTGCTCGGGTTCTTCAGGTTCTTCGTAGAAATAACTTGACACTGAACATGGCCAAATGTGAGCTAGATAGAACTCATCTAAAGTTCCTTGGCCACGAACTAGACGAAGATGGCTTCCACGTGGATGAAGCCAAAGTAAACGACATTCACAAATTTCGACATCCAATCACTACTTCTGAGTTACGGAGCTTTCATGGGTCTTGCTTCCTACATTAGTCCGCACATAAAAAAATTCGCTGATATCTCGAGCCCGCTTTTGTCGGTAGCGACTAGTAGGACATGGACATGGGGCGCTGATCAAGAAAAGGCATTCGAGGAAGTGAAACAACGAATCGTGAATTGCACTACCACCCTAGGCTACTTTTCCGAAAAGGATAAAACAATCTTATCTACAGATGCCTCTCCGAATGCACTTAGTGCGGTCCTCGTTCAAGAGGGTATAGATCGTAAGCCAGGAATTATGAGTTTCGCGTCGAAGGCTTTGACAGCTACGGAGAAGAAGTATGCTCAAAATCAGCGGGAAGCGCTGGGAGCAGTTTGGGCTGTTGAACATTTTTCGTTCTTCTTGCTCGGTAGACACTTCACTCTTCGGACAGATGCACAAGGAGTGCATTTCATTCTGAATATATTAGCCGTGAGACTTCAAAGAAAGCATTGGCCAGAGCAGACGGATGGGCTCTTAGGCTCAGCCCATATAGTTATGACGCAGAGTACGTGCGCGGGCGTGATAATATTGCGGATTCATCGTCCCGTCTCTACGCGGGAGAGGATGATCCATTTGATGAACAACAAAGCCCATGGGAAATAGCAACCCTCGAAGCAAACACTGTTGGTTTTCTAATAGAGCAGGAAACTACTGAAGATGAGGAGCTCCAGAAAGTTACCGACGCTTTGGAAACGGGAGAATGGACGAAAGAACTTAGGAGATTTCAATCCGTAGAAAACAATCTTGGCACTCGAGACGGAATCCTGGTGAAGAACGGATGTGCGGTCATTCCAACAAAGCTTCGAGAAAAGGCCCTCCGACTGGCACATGATGGCCATCCATTGACCGCCAAGCTGAAAAGCATTCTACGACAGCGAGTATGGTGGCCGGGGATTGCGACTAACGCAGAAAAGTGGGTCAAGTCATGCCAAGTTTGTGCCACAAATGGTAGACCGGAAAAGCCCACCCCAATGCGTCGGATATTCGCACCGCACGTAGTATGGGAGACGGTCGCACTAGACTTTAACCACAGAGAACAGACGTCCATCTTCAGCATTCAACTTGTGTAAAATCTCTAACGGTTTCGAAGGTAGTTTGGATATCTAAACCAGGTGCGCTACTGTCGTCATGTTTTTTTGTGGCTGAGTGCGACAGAATTGACAGCGGTTATTCATCTACCCAGTCAAACTAGTCCGGAACCGATTCGGACTTCCAGCATGAATTCCAGCTCAAATGCGTCAACCGATAGAGTCGGAATCGGTTGTTTTCTTTGAGCTAGATTCCATGCAGAATCCATCCAGGATTTCGAACCGGTTCCGGAATTGATTTGACGGATAGTTGGGATAGGTTGGTGTGGCGGCGCTAGTGTTTTTAGTATATTAATTCAAATGTTTACACACGTTTTTCAAATATTTTTGTTCGATCATGGATGTCTGTTCTCTGTGCTTTAACGGTCCTTATATTAGATTCGGAAACATTTCGATATTGGTCATCATCGACTATCGTTCACGGTATTTGATCGCACGTCCAGTCAAATCAACGAGCTTTGAGAATACAAGAAAAGTACTAGAGGAGATTTTCGAGAAGGAAGGATTTCCACGATGTATCCGGTCTGCACGGAAAGACAGAAATCAGTTTATTTGCTAATTCCTGTTTCTGAATTTAGATTAGTTGAAATTAACAAGAATTTCGGAAAAATAACTAAAAATTTAGTTAAAATTCAGCTCACAGATTTCTAAATATATTCCTTGTTTTCAGGGAAAGCATTTAGCTGAATGATATCCTGGACACAATCCAGCAAACCCAAAACTAAAAACCTAATTTGGTTTTTTAACTACGTATGTGGTTGAAATCAGAATGTCAAAAATTGATTGTAACTACATGGGTTTTAGATTCAGCATTGCTTTTTGCTGTGTTGAAAATATTTTCTGTCAGAATACAGCCCATCAAAAAACAGCCGTTTTTTAACCATAAAAGTGGTTGGAAAGAACAGTAAGGTTATTCACTAATGTGAAATAGTCTTGTTTGATTAGAACACTCAAGAGTGAACGTGTATTAATTTCAGAAGTTAAAAACAATGTATTTCATCGTATCGTCGAGTTGAAGAATATTTGTAATGTAATAAGTGTTGTGGAATACAATTGTAGTGCTGTGAGCAAACACAAGATTTGAGAATAATTGTTGTGCTGAGAAATATACATCAATTCCATATTAAATTTGCAAAAGGGCGAATAAGATTTGTAAACAAACTTTTATTTTGATGGTTTCTCTTAATTTACTATAATTTCAAAGCAGAAAACAATTGAAATTACTTCTACGAAGGGTAAAAATTTACATTAACGCATATTTTCCATGAAATTCCACTCTGCAGCGGACCAATGAGCGAAACAAGTTTGTTTACAAAAAACTTTCGCCCTTTTGACGAATTAATATTGAATTGAGTATTGAATTAAGTGTCAGTAACATGGACATAATTTATTTAAAATTGACAGGTAGATGAAAAGATCGAAACTTAGTGTTAATAGAACAATAGCGCTTGTCCTCAAATGTCTTACGCACTAATGAATTAGCAGCAATATTTGTTGAAGGAACAGGTCAAGTTCCGCAATGGAAAATGCTACCAAGGCTTAAAGTGGTACATTGCTTTGTTAAAGTTGGATTCAGCAGTAACGAGGCAAGTCTTCGGTTAGCTGCCTTGAGCAGTGCACAGAACACTAATTTCTTCGCATTGTTAGAGTACTACATATTTCAAGGAGCACTGATCAGCAAAGCTTCTCATTGACAACGGAACTTAATGACATTTTAAAATCAATCATCAATCCGTACTGCACAGCAAAGCTGGTCTCCATACGACATCTGCGCACACCCAGAACAAAATTCATACGAATCCAGTTATAAAAATGTACTTTAGTGCTACACAGCCTATAATCGCAAGTGAGTCCCATGTTCTATGGGATTCCCTATCTACAAGAAACTAACTTGCAAATATAGGCATTCGTATAGCAAACCGATATCGGTTGCATTAATAGTTACAGTTATCAAAACGCATAATGTGAAGTTATTTTCAACTTTGTTAAAGCAGAGCACAGGAGCAACACACTACTCACTATATCGTGTATCTGCGAATATTCAACATGAATTTTGCTTTGTAATGTTGCCGCTTATGATTAGCTCGTAATCCATAGTGAATATTCAAGGACACACGATGAGGAGTATGTTCTGTTACCTCGTCTGTAGCTTATTCAAAATCGGAGCAATTTTGATCACATTTATGATCACGTACACTGCCATCGATGATCGCATATTTGTCCCATTTTTTATGGGAATTCCTATCTTTATGGGACTGATTTGCAATCATGGACAGTACACCAATTGATAATTGATAATTGGACAACTTGTCCGCGATATGACATAGCCATGATGCCTATGCAGTTTTTTTCATTCCGGCCATCCAAAACCAGTATCAGTGTTTGAGGGAATTTTCTTGTGTAGTCATATTATTTAACGGTAATATCGATTCATGCACTTATGAATACACAAGTAACACATACTAGATTGGTGTAACGATGTCCTACTTCGAGAAAAAATCCAATAATATTCAAATCTTCATAAGTACAAGAAATCAGGTGAAATGTTAAATTCCTCTGAATTGTAATTTATTAATCAAACGGTAACCCACCTTAATGAATATCCTAAGGATCCATAAGTTAGAAATCCGCCCGCCTTGTTTTAATCCAAGAGAATACATAGTTTTGTAGCCTGTAGTTATGACTGATCTATATCGAGTTCGAACTCAGGAAGTTGGAGATGGCCAATCTAACCCTCGATCGGCTAAACCGATTGCATGGTGAATTGCACCACGGTTTTAGCCGTATATTAACAAAAAAGAAACCCGATTGGATATGTACACAAAAACTAAACGTCCTGTAATTTTGTGAAACGTTTCTGTTTTCACTAATTATCCACCGTTTCTTTCCTACAAAATTTAAAAAACCAACCTTTGAAATAATCAGTCCAGAGTAAAGACTAACGACCTAAATGACTATTAGGCGTTTGTTTGACAATTCAGCGGTGGGTTCTGTCAACAAGTCTACTCCTGCGAAAAGAAAAACTCGTCCGACAAAAAACTTTGTTAGTCCGATTCGTTTGATGTTGGATCGAATTAACGATATTGTCGGACGTCGCACCCCTCGGAGTAACGTTAGAATAAGTAAACAAGAAATAATCAGCTGATCAGAAACGTCTCATGGATTGCCTAATTATGAACGAACGAATGAAAAACGACAAGAAATAAAAAATGACAATACCAGCGCTCTCGCAAGGATATTGCGATATACAGGTTTTGACAGTAGTATATAACATATGGTGGGCCTAACTCATGCTTTTAGGGCATGTTCAGGAGTGTTTCAGTTCTAGATTCATAATTTTGACAGTTCTATAAAATAAAACTGAAAATTTTAAAACTAGACCTTGCTGTCCCCAGCAGCAGTTTTAGCGGGTGTTCTATTTAGTTTAAAATTCATGTCTCGCCATGCCTTCAACGTTACTCCATTCAAATTTATTTTTCCCAAGTCTATCGGGTCTAAGTGTCTGTGCTGAAAACTTTGCATTGAGTTCTTGTCGCCCGGTCTCACGAACACTTATGCAGCTTCCTGGTTGAAAACAATCCCATTTGATTTTGCCGTCTTTGTTTATTATTTTCCACCAGCTAGTGATGTAGTGTTTATGTCATGTGTCGTGTACGTACATGAGCCGTAGAAAAGTCTATGTATTTAAAACACAGTTCTAAACGTGTTTTAAAATCAGCAAGAAATAGAACGGCGCCGCATAAGTTTTAAATTTTTAAACAAAACTGTTCGAAATTATAAAACAAAATGTTCTGCTGGAGATGTGAATGTTTCAGTTCCAGTTCTACTTTGAAACTCCTATACAAAATAAAACGCTTCTGCACTGAAAAACAAAGTTACCTATTTTTTGGGTTAAATTTGCTCACTGCGAAGTTTATACATGGGCAACCAAAAATTAGGTTGAAATTTGAACATGGCGATTACCCATAAGTTGAGTTGGTCGCTGTGAACTTCGTGTTGGGTAGGAATTGAATAATGACGTCCACCCAAATTCAAGTTCATCGCTTCGTACTTATATTTTGGGTAGCCCCTTTCATACAAAATAGTAGGTAATGTTTTTGACAGCCATTGTTATTGTTGTGAATGAAATTGCATGAAGTGGTTCTGGAAAGGAATGGTAATTATAATGCATAATGCAATAATTTCAATTAAAATTAATGATTAATTTATTTTAGCCTACAAGCTTAAAATAAAGCAATTAGCGCTGGATCTAAAACATGAGTCGGTGAGTACTGAAATTTTGTTTATTTTTTGATTTTTTCTCATTATTTATTTTATTTCGTCAATCAAGTGTAGACTACATTATACAAATATTAATTGCTTATATACTATCCTGTAAACTATTTCTATGTACTATGATGCCGTAAAGAGTTGAAAAACTGTTTTAAACTTGTTCGGGGCATGGTAAGGTCAATTCTTTCACAATGCTCGTTATACACAGCCATCATCTGGTTTAGTGGTCCGAATTTAGCATAGTCTGCTCGGTGATGACCTATCGCGAACAAATTTCTATTGCGTAATTGACGAGTAGGAGCATATAAATTTAATTTTGACAATATGTAAGATGAGTCAATACGCTGCATGACGATATCGTTTAGAAACGAGATCATAGCATAGTCCCGACGTTCTTTCAATGTTTGAATATCTATCAACATACAACGTGCTTCATAAGATGGAAGAGGGCATACTGTCCATCTTAACTTGCGTAGTGCATATAATAGAAACTGTTTTTGGATTGACTCAATTCTCACTTCGTGTTTTTTTATGAATGGTGACCAAACAATACTACAATATTCTAAAATAGACCGAACATATGCTACGTAAAGAGTTTTAATTGTGTAAGGATCTTGAAAGTGATATCAGAAGCGTTTTATAAAATTAAGCATATTACTAGCTCTATGAACAATTGTGTTGTAATGTTCCACAAATTTTAATTTTTTATCTAAGATAACTCCTAAATCTCTTATTTTATCGCATTTCTGAACGGTTTGATTACCTAATGTAATTGACACGGAAGCCATGATTTGTTTTCTGCAAAAAGTCATGAGATTACATTTTTTAACATTTAACTCCAGTAAACATTTACAACACCATGTATAAAAGATTTGTGTTTCATTGTGAAAAACATAGTCATTATTATTTCTAATTTCTAAAAATAGTTTCATATCATCCGCATATATGAGAAACTTAATGTTTTTTAAAATAAGAGAGATGTCGTTGACATATAAAATAAAAAGAAGAGGTCCTAAGTGTGAACCCTGAGGAACCCCTGAAGTAACTTTAATTATATCAGATTTCATTTCATAGAATTTTACTATTTGTTGACGATCTGTTAAATACGACTTAATCCAATTGAGGAGTCTCATCTCGATTCCCAATTTTTCAAGTTTGAATATTAACATGTCCAGCTTATCGAAAGCTTTGCTGAAGTCAGTGTAAAGAGCTTCTATATGATTTCCTTTATCCATGGCATTTAACGAGTAATCTACAAATTCTAAAAGGTTTGTACTAGTTGAACGGCCTTTAAAAAACCCATGTTGTGAATTTGTTATTTTATGTTTGACTTGGTTGAAAATGGTTTTATTTATGATGGATTCGAAAAGTTTGGGAAAGCAAGACAGAATGGCAATTCCACGATAATTGCGAATATCAGATTTTTTACCCGATTTATAAATAGGTATTAAAAAAGATTTTTTTCAATCTTTTGGGAAAATACCTGATTCTAGTGACTTATTGAACAGCCAGAATAAAGGTGACGTAAGCTCAGTTGCTAAATTCTTTATGAAAGCAGGTGGAATTCCATCAGGTCCTGATGTGACTGACACCAACATCCCTTGAATAATCAGGAAAATAAGAAAAATATTCAAAGTCACGATCATTGTCTGAATAGTTAGAATAAGTTTGTTGAAAAAATGTTGCGAGGAGATTACAAATATCTTTTGAAGTTTTACCCTCTTTCCCATCTAAAGACATTTTTGATGGGAAGTTGCATGAATTCAAATTAGTTTTGATGTAATTAAAAGGGCATGACTTGATCTCAGCTACAAAATGATACAGTTTGGCAATTATATACCAAATGTTCCAGGCTGCAACAATTCTACTCTATTATTTCGATTTTATTGATCAAAAGCAGGCAAAAACCTCAGCAGAACCATAAGAAATTCGTAAAAAACTAGACTAATTCATTTTTAATGAGCTTAGGTTAAGTTACAAAATAATTTTGAAAAAAATCGGATTTAGGTCCTTTTACTATAAGCGTATGTGACGTTTTAATAGTAATTTAATCAATGTCACTTACGACTTTTTATTACGCGCGCATCTTTTCATTCTAGCGATTCCAAAATAAATGTACATACACGCAGAAGAATTAGACCTTTTTGAATCAACAAAACGTTTAGTTGAATCAAAAACGTGGCGAATGACTGTTTCAAACTGAAATGGGCGTTTTTCGAAAGCATGTATTTGGTTTAGTTCAACAAATACTTCTGTTTACATTTTAAATAGAAACATTGTTGAATCAAAATAAAATTTGTTAAAAACCAACAGAATCTTTGTTTAATTTCAACTAAATTTGAGTTGTTCTCTGCTTTGGTTAATACAAACGATTTGTTTTTGTTTCTTCAAACTTGTTTGCTCGGTTAAACTTATCATGATTTTGTTGTTTCAAAAGAAATATTTGTTGAAACTACTGAAAAGCCAACAAATGAATAAGTTGGTAATTTCAACCAACAGTATTGATTGAATCAAGCCTGAATCTTGTTTGTCACTATATCAAACGGGAAAATTGTTATTTAAAATCAAAATTTGTTTATTTTTACTAATTTTTTTTCTGCGTGTACGATCGTGGGAAACCAAAAGGACGTATACGTTATTTGGGAAAATATAGTGATGGAACGTATACGACGTTTTATAATTTATTTTATAACTTTGTTAAAAGTTTTATTTTGAGAATCCTGTTCGTGTACTGCGATAGTAAGGGTGCGTTTACGTAAACCATGCATAAAATGTACGCATTGAGTTTTCATGGAAAATGACTGTTTTTAAATCGGGATTTCAATGAAATATTTAGTAAAACGTATTTAAATAGGATTGACATAAAAATATTAGCATATTATAGGGAAAAGTAATGAAAAAATCAATTTTTAATTTTCATCAATGTTTGCATGCATCTGCCTCAAATGCAAGCATGTAACGCATAACGGTACGAGAAATTTACTCAGCCCTGTTTCACAAGGGTTGGTTGTAATTGAAGTTTCGTGCAGTTTATGTCAAGTTGACGGATGATGGTGGCTGTTTATGTTTTGGTCGATTGACGTTCAAGATAATTTTATGTAGATAGATGATTCGTAGTTTCGGTAGTTTCATCAGTAATTTTCGGAATAGTTCGATTGCATAGCGTTTTTTATCTTACTTGGTAGAGTTTTAACACGCCTTTGCCGATGCAATGGACAACTAAAATTGGATGATACCAGATACCTGGTCTCCTTACGCTTGCGAGTATACGACGATCTGTGTTCTCCGGTGCCCTAGTGTTAAATAGGTTTGTTCCAGTACTCCGGAGCAAAGAGAAATATTTTTTTGCTCCGGAGCTACAGAAAGTAACTTCCCATGTACTGGAACAAACCTAATGTATCTCGTAAGCAGAGAATTCGAAGCTGTCTAAAATTGCTCGCAATATTTATGGAATTGTGTTCACCATTGTGATGCAGTTAAAGGGAAGCATATTCCGGCATTCCGTGCTATTTTCTGCTATTGTAAAACTAATTTATTTTGACAACCAGAGCTAAAAAGTGTTCTAGACCAAAACAAAACGCTCGATGCGAAAATTGTATGTATTTTTCATAGGATCACACCAAAGGGTACATAGCACCAGATTTAAATCTATTATAACCATTTCATCTTCTATCATCGACTATCCAAGTAATCTATGTGAAACTCGTAGGACTCATCGGGCACCCGCTTGTGAATGAACCCGTCTAGAACATAGCGGCAGGCCCTCATCTGTAAAGGTCTAGATGCGCAACAGAGTATCTGTCAGGGTGAGGGTAGATGGAAGCTTTTCATTGTCATTTTTAATTTGGTGCAACGAGAAGTTTGGCTTGCTATTGCAACAGGAGTAAAACTAAAATAATCTTTCAGAAGTGTTCAGGAGCTGAATCGATGAGTCGAAAACCACGATAGCCAGAAATTTGTACTCTCACCGAATGAAGTATGTATTCAATTTGTTCCGATAACGCAGAACTCTAAATCGATGCTTCGTGTAATGTTATAAGAGACATTATTTGTTCCCCATGATCCAGAATTGAGATCTCGATCATTTGGTGGTAGCATTGTGATTTGTGATCACGGATAATTTTTTGTGCGCTTGTTGGTGGTGTAGGAATCTGCCATTGCACACGTTTTCAACATAATAATATTGACCATTGCACTATTGAAAGTGTATATGAACGTTTTTGACTTAATACGTAGCAACCTATCTGATATGGAGGGGAAGTTTATTTGAAAGAAAGAATAGCTGTATAATCACCAAAATTCATTCTTTTTGTATTTTAATTTAGGCATTTAACAAAATCATGGAGAAAGGACTATCCATTCTACCGGACCATCACATCAAATCAAATAATAACAGATATAAGAATAGGATTATAATCATGAATGCGATGACACCTGGTCCTGAAAGCGTGCAAATCCTCTTTTTCGTGGGATTGTCTGCTCTATAGATGTCACCAGACAATATTCCGAATAATACATCACATCGATGATATTAATCCAAGTTTCCCCTGGTGGTGATGGACTGATGAGCAATTGAATACACCTTATTAAATCTTTGCTCAGAGTTGATATGATGAGGTCTGATAAGTTATGAAACACGCATTATTTTATTGAGTAGGATAATGTCTCATGTATCCTGTTTTGAGTCAATGGTAGGAACAGGAACATGTAGGGGAGACTGAGGAGACTTGATCCCCTTTTTATTTTTCAATCCTGCTCCGTGGAATGATAAAAAAAACCATGTATTTTTTGTAGTTTTATATTGTTTCTAGGGTTGACTGTAATCATAAAAAAATTACATGGAAATATTATACTGGACATGAGCTATGAGCATTTTTGGAAAACAACAAAAAAATGGAAAAAAAAATTGATTAGTGGAGACTCGATCCCTAATTTGGGGACACTTGATTATTTTTTGAGAATGTGTTTAAAAGAGCATGTAGGGTAATAAGCCTTTTTTTACCCTGCTTCTATTATCATCCTACCCAATCAATTTCATTCTACCCTTTGGTTAGAGCAGCGTCTGCCATCTTTGCTCAACACATTGGCTCAAATGTTGTTGCGATAATTGGGTTACTCGATTAGAGTTTTTGCTGCACTCAAACAGAAGATTTTCACCATTCTCAAGACAATTTTATTATATTGGCTTTTAATAAGAGTCGAATGACCTTAAGGCTAAAACCTATATAATCGAAATAAAAAATGGCTCCTCATAACAAAGCAAAGAAGCTGAAATAATAAAATTAATAATGAAATAATGTGGTACCTTCCCTAATAGGGCAAAAATAGGTACCTAACCCCATTCAATATGTATTGTGGTATTGATTAAATTGTTGTGATTAGATATTACTATTTTTGTTGCTACATATTACGCATCTCTCGCCTGATTTTTTTACGAATTCCCCAATTCTCTGTGCAATTATTTGAAAGCTGTCGTTATTATGGTTGAGGAACGTCAAATGTGGGATGCATGGTTGCTACGTATACTGTAGTAAACAGTTACAGTTAAGTTTTTGTACGATGAAGCGTTCATTTTTGACAGTTTTTTTGTTATTTTATGGCAACAATGACTTCAATTGTTCTGGTGTGAATTTGGTTATTTTCAGTGGTGTGTATGAAACAATGCAAAGGGGATCAAATCTCTACGAATTTGAAGGGATCAAGTGAACCCATAGCATCTATTTCAGCAAACTTTAGTACAAATATAGTTGAACAAAAAAATCAGCTCAATAATAACGTATTCATATAATTGACATTCTCCTGTAATTCTGTATGCAAAAGTATAGTATGTAGTGGGTGACTATCAATTGTATAAAATTTTGAAAATTTAGAAAATAAATCTTCTTCAGTTCTTCTGAGATTTTTTTCTTTAAATCGGTAACACATGTCCAATTTATTTTTTTGTGTTAAAGAAACTTATGTTTAGATAAAACTACGCAACTTTCTAGTATATTCGATTAATGTATTCTGATCCGCCTTTGAGTTACAATGATGGGATCAAATCTCCCCGGGGATCGAGTGTCCTCAGTCTCCCCTACACTGAAGTCTTCTATTAATACGTGAATACTATTCATGTTGTTTTTTGCTAAGAACGAAAAACTTATTTTTACCAATATTTTTTTCTGTGTGTACAATTGCAGACGATACGAGAAATATCCACCAACTGCTGCCAATTGTAGCGGGCTGTGATTCTGATTGTGAAAGTGAGTTTACAGTTCATAAGTAGGGATGTGGAAATTTCATGATTGTGCAAGAACGCGCGTTTATATATTGTTGCAGGAGACCGCGTTTATAAATATATCTCCTAAAACGTTCACTTAATCACCGGGGCGGTTTCATATTTGCGTGGGCGTAGGCGTGCGTGGATGTTCGTGAAGTGTTCGAGCATTTGTATGTTAACGTGTTTGATTACGTGAGTGTTTATATGTCGCGTGTGCTAGCGTGTATGTAGCTTCACGTGTATACATTCGAATGTACAACCGTGTGGTCATTTGTATATTCTCGTGGGTTCTTGAATATTTGCGTAGACCGCGTGCCGGATGTTTAATTTTAAGTGCTCGATTCATTTTTTTGGGAATGGTTCAACCAAAGGCTAGGCTGCTACGGCCAAGGGTAGGGATTTCTTAACGTGACCAAATCATCATCGCGTGGGAACGGGGCTTGTAAAATCACACTTGAGACAGCGGTGGTAACCGAGTTTGTATTGTCGCGAGAAATTCGAGTGTTTGTATGTTATTGTGCTCGTTCTTTTTATCGCGTGGGCGCTTTCATGTCGTGTATGCTAGAACGTTTGTAATTTTGCATATGTTAAAACGAGTGGTCGCTGGATACCAAGGCGGGGAAATTAAACTAGATCAAATGTGTAAGGTGGCGGCGGCGGTTGTGTGATCTTACTTTAGATGTTGTGGTACGATCACTGTCGCCAATGCGAAAATCATGTGTTATTTCTGGGACGTCACCATAGTCCACGGGTAGCATAAGGATTAGTGCACTGGGCCGGATACCAAAAGGTTGCAAGTTCGAATCCTGCGTCTAGGAGTGATTTTTTTACCTTATCTAAAGAAAGTATGCAATCATTTCAAAAATCGATTTTCAACCGAGGCCCGAGGGCCAACCCGCATAGATGGTTCCGAAGATTTCTGGAATGGTATTTATTTATACGGGAAGTGTCATATCATTCGATTTAGTTCGTCGAGATCGCAAAATGTCTGTTTTTGCTTTTCTCATATAGAAAGGTTATGCAATCACTCTAAAAATCGTTAACCTAATCCCGGCCCGGAGGGCTGGGAGTCATATACCATTCGATTCAGTTCGTCGAGATCGGAAAATGTCTGTGTGTGTATGTGTCACCTCTCTTTCTCAGAGATGCCTGGACCGATTTGCACAAACTTAGTCTCAAATGAAACGTACAACCTTCCCATCGGCTGCTATTGAATTTTTTATTGATTGGACTTCTGGTTCTGAAGCAATGGGTTGCCGCTGCCGCTGGTTTCAAGCGATGTTTCAGCGTCGACACATAGCATCTCAAGATTATGGCTGTCGATCCATTGTATGTATGTGCAAATTGCACTGAATATGTAATATACATTTCCACCATTATATTGAACATAACCAGCCATGGAATCATAGTTTAGACATGAAAAAGGCACAATTGAACTACAAGGTGCATTAAAACAGGTTTTTATTTTATTTTTTATTTTTTACGGTTTTCACAAACATTTAATTTGTCAATGATAACATATTCGTACAAACACCCTCCCCTAGCTTGATGGGTTTGACGGAATTGCATATTTCTTGGTTCAGTTTAAAGAATCTGACAGCCAATTTCTTTAAGATAGTTATTGCATTACGCCTTGATAGTGATGCAGCAGAGGAGACCGAGAGGGATTATTGTAGAGATGGGCCATTCGTTCGCGAACGGTTCAAATGAACTGGTTCTTCGAAGAGAATGAGCGAACGGAAGAACTTTTTAAAAGAACGGTAGTTCACAATTCCCTTTAAAGCGAATGAACTGAACATCACCAAAAGCCGTTTGTAAAATTCATCAGGCCGATTTTTAGGTGCACGAATGAAAATGAACTGGCTTGCCGTTCCACAAACCGCTTTCGGTGCTCTCCCACTATGGAACCGGACGAAGAACGACGCACAAACAAAATTAAAATATTCTGTATTTCTGTTATTATACTTCATAAAGAACTCGCCACCCTTGGTGAACCCGTTCAGTATACAGAAATATAACAGTTTAAGCGGCAAACGTTCTGTGAGAGCTTTCGCTCAGAAATTGAATTGACTGTTTGGTGCGTTTGTGCCGGCCAAACGGTCGTTTAGTCGAATACCGTTTCGACGAATGTCATTTGGCTGAAAGCCATTTTGCCGAATATCATTTGGTCGAAAATAATATTTACAAAAATCTCCTATTCTTTTGACTTTTTTCCGCGGTTATTCGAAAATCCGCGTAAAAAACTCAGCAAAAGACTTAGAATATTTTTGGAAGTTTTTTTGAGCGGATTTCGCAATTAATGCGGTTTTTGCAAAAATATTCTAAGTCCTTTTAAATGCAAAAGACTTAGAAGATTTTCGGAAGATGGAAAAGATGGGTATGCAAGACTCCTTATGGCCCACACCCCAACAATATGGGTATTTTCGGAATGGACTTGAAGAGTAGCCGACAAAAATTGATTTTGACGCTATTTTGAAATCCAAAATGGCGACTTTCGGTTTAGTGAAATCGATAATACCCAATCAATATGGGTATTTTCGGAATGGTCTTGAATAATAGGTGCCAGAAATTGATTGATGGCGACTTCCGGTTAAGCGAAATTCGCTATAACTCAATCAATATGGATATTTTCGGAATGATTAAGATCATTCCAAAAATACTGTATTTTAGCGTGATATATTTGAAGCGTGATATATTTAAAACAAAACAAAAAAATACATTTAAGCATTAACCCATGTATTTCTATGAACAAAAAGTAATAAAAAGTTAGTTAGTCAAAAAGAATAAATCATAATGGGTAATGAGCCTATTTTTTCCATGTTTCTATTATCACACTACCCATTTGAAGCCGTTGGTTAGAGCAGCGTCTGCCATCTTTGTTCAATGCGTTGGGTCAAACGATATGGCATAAGCGGATAATTTTTCCCCATACAGCTTCACTTTACCGTTTCTTAAGAATCTATACTTTAAGATAAAAAAAAAGCTCGACTTTTTGACCGACCTCATCATATATAAACCCTTAACGAAATAGTCCGAAACCCAATAATAGGCTACATGTAAATAAGCAACTCAATTGTAAAAAAATCCTAAAAGTACCAGGACACAACATGTGGCTTAATTGGATCAAAACGTAGTGCGCCTTGTCTGTTTTTCAAAAAGCGTGATATAATCGAGACAAAACCGTGATATAATCGAGGATGATATAAACGAGTATTGATATAAACGCATAGTGATATAATCGAAACATTACTGTATAGCGAATTTTGCTAAACCGGAAGGCGCCAGTTTTGATTTCAAAATGGCGTCAAAAATCAATTTCTGATATCTACTCGTCAAGACCGTTTCGAAAATACACATATTGATTGAGTTATATCGATTTCACTAAACCGGAAGTCGCCATCTTTGATTTCAAAATGGTGTCAAAAATCAATTTCTGGCACCTACTCGTCAAGACCATTCCGAAAATACCCATATTGATTGAGTTATAGCGAATTTCGCTAAACCGGAAGTCGCCATCTTTGATTTCAAAATGGCGTCAATATCAATTTCTGGCACATACTCTTCAAGACCATTCCGAAAATACCCGTATTGATTGAGTTATAGCGAATTTCGTTAAACCGAAAAACGCCATCTTTGATTTCAAAATGGCGTCAAATCCTGGGTGTACTCTATCCCATATTATTTAAAAAAATCAAGTCATACAAACATTTAGCGTATCTAATGTCACCCATCTCAAAAATACCTCAATTGACACAGATTATTTGTTCCGAAGACATAAAAGCTCTAGAACCAATAGTTTAGACACAAATAAATTCTGTATTCGGATCACTGTGCGCTAGTTCAAGACCATCGAAACCAATCAATGATTCGTATGACCTCACACGAAACATTGCTTGGGAGAGCAATGGTGCCATAATATCCAAAATTATTTAAAACAGGTGCTTCCTCCGGAGGAAATGTACAAGTTTTCTCCCTACTTGTTTCTCGATACCACTATTCAAGATCAGACGAAACGAGTATCTGGCGAGAACACTTAAAAATATTTTCCCAATCCGTTAACGAGAAAAACATCGATGAACAATCTTTGGGGCACGACCAGACGTATACGAAACCGAAACAGTAGGTATTAACGAGAACGTGGAATATTCAAACCGTTTGATATTCGATTTCGCCAAGGTTTGTCCTAATTACAACCGGCACTTAAGACCTACCGCGCTGCCTTGCCTCACGGTACCGCGAACAAAACACCGTTTTTTATGATAGAGTTCTCACTTACTCTCTTATCATGAAACAATAAAGCCCCAAGGGCAGACAGAATCAAATTCAACTTGTAGAAGAATCTCTGTCTCTGCAAAAACACATTTGTTGAATTTCTTTAAGAAATTTCTAGGGGGTAAACATTGTCCCACACGATAAAATACAAGTGAGTGTCGTCACCATCCAAAAATCAGCCTCCAATCACAAATCGTATCGGCCGATTGCAATGCTCTCATGTATCCGGAAGTTGATCGAGAAAATGATCCTGTTCCGTCTCGACAATTGGGTCGAAGTAAATGGCTTACTGTCAGATTTTGGCTTTCACAAAGGCAAAGGGACGAACGATTGCCTTGCGTTGTTATCAACAGACATTTAAATGGCCTATGCTCGTTAAGAGCACATGGCATACGTTCTATTGGACATAAAGAAGGTTTTTGATTCAGTTTTTACAACATTCTTTACGAAAAGCTGCACCAGCATGATCTTTCAATAACTTGGAACAATTTTTTTGCCTTGGAATTTGTTTGCAAAGCATGCAGTGCAGAGATGTCAGATTTGCAGACAAGTTTGCAAATTCGCAGACTTTTAATTTAAGCTGCAGATTTTTTCGATGACGCAGATATTTGCAGATTTTTTAGTTTGGTTGCAGATATTTGCAGATTTTTTAGTTTGGTTGCAGATATTTGCAGATTTTTGAATATTAAGACTTTTAGTTACACTAGCTTTCCTGACAATTTTTGTTCTTCCCAGGCTTTTAAAATTATTATTGCAGACATTTGAAAAAAGTACCTGGCATCTCTGATACAGTGACACAATCTCATATTCGTACACCTCTAGTGTATATGTTTAATATTGTTTCATGAATGTTTACGCTATTTAATATAGGTATTGTTTTGTTAATGTGGTAGTAGAATCACTATCTGTCATTTTCTTATCATTTGTAATCTAAAGTGTGCAAGTTTCCGTACATTACACATAAAAAATCATTACTTGGTGTGAAAATGGCACAATTTCACATTCGTACACTTTTGAAAAGTCAATTAATTTGTCCATTTTAAGGCCTGCTATTTCTTTATTTTTTGTTTTACTTAGAAAAATAGATTTTATGACTACAGAAAAGTGTTCATTGGCACAGTTTTCTCTACACTAGTTTAAGAAATTCCCTAAAACTAACGTAATGGTTAAAAAAAAGTAAACTAGCTGCCATTATGGGACGAAAATTAATTATTACTCACCAAAATGAAGGTAAATTACTTCAAGAAATCTTTGAAATTGTTCAAAGGTTGCGTCCAACTATTTAAAATGTCGTTAAAAGCTTTGATGTGGCGGAACGTAGAGCAGATATTGCGAAAAACTTGAACTGTAAACAATTTACGATGAGGGATAAACGATTTTTAATTAGGAAAAAATTGGGAAAATTGAGTAATTAATGTTATATACATGGTAAATAAATCGAATCATAGCATTAAAGTATAAGTCCGCTCTGGTACGGCTTGTAATGTATGGAGAACGGCCAATTACAATACCTGTGTTCTGAGCAAGAAGCTGTTCATCAATGAGAAGAACAAAGAATTGATTTTTCATTTACTAAACAACATTGAAACATTTTATCGGAATGTTGGAAAGATTTTAAACTTTGTCTACGAGTCCAAATTCAACATCTTTGACTCAAAGGGAGCACGTCGTTTGGCATAAGTTCGTTTGGCATAAGTTCATTTGGCATAACAGTAGGTGACACATACGTTCGTTTGGCATAATGTTCATTTGGCATAATGGTCATTTGGCATAATGGTCGTTTGGCATAATGGTCGTTTGGCATAATGGTCGTTTGGCATAATTTAAAAAATACGTTGAATTTTCTGTTACTAGTCGTTGACGCCTAATGTGGCTACGCCACATCGCTTTAAACCCGGTGCTGTCCGACATCGCTCCGCTCCGTCGGACTTGAACTAGTTGATAGCCCCTATGTTTGAGTAATCCGGGCAAACGAGTGGATCACAGGTTTGCTCGCGAGGGGCCGCCGCCGCACCATCGAAACCCGGCGGATCTCGCTTCGGATCCTTGGTCTCAGTTATGCGACATTGCCATGGGTTAATTGGTATATAGGTTCTAATAACTGCTCATATTAGAAAGAAGAATCAACCCTTATGTTTAAGTAATCCGGGCAAACGAGTAAATCAACACTTTGCTAGCGAACTTATTAAACATGCAGATTAAAAGAGCTGCTCATTTTTGAAAGAAGGAGTCAACTCATAATTTTGGGTAAAACGGGCAAACGAGTATATCACCAGTTTGCTTGCGAGGGCCATTTGGTATGCAAATTTAAAGAACAGCTCATGACTGAAAGAAGGAATCAACCTTCTGGCAAACATACACGTATATATTTACCAGAAACAAGGATTGATTCCTTCTTTAAGACATGAGCAGTTCTTTGAATTTGTATGCCAAATAGCGCTCGCAAGTAAACTGGTGATCCACTCGTTTGCTCAAACTTAGGGGTTGATTCCTTCTTTCAAACATGAGCAGTTCTTTGAATCAATATACCAAATAGCCCTTGGAAATATCGCATAACCGAGACCAAGGGGCCGAGGTGGTCATCGACCCGCCATCAGAAGTGGCTACCTCTCACTAGCAACTCACTCGTTTGCTCGAGTTACTCAAACATAGGGGCTATCAAATAGTTTAACTACCATACTTAAAGCGATGTGGCGTAGCCACATTAGGCGTCAACATTAAATATAAGAGATTTCAATGGATATTTCAAATTATGCCAAACGACCATTATGCCAACCCAAGTAGCACGCTTTGTTACTGTATAGTATTTGTAACTCTCTTGGTAACAACTATGTTATGGAAAAAGCGCACTTTGTTTGTATGTTGTGCAACATGTTCCTAATTGCAGCAAAATTATGAAAACAATAGCTGTGCCATTTGTCGAGCACTGGGTAGTTGGACAGTTCTGTTTTAGGGTGGAATGACAAACAAAGAGGCATTTGCAACTTGTTAGACTGTTTGTGCAAGTTAGCAAAGTTTCTGATTAGTTTCAAAACTGTTATTGATGTTTGCATACTTAACACTATTGGCCAGCTCTATAGTTACATAGTTGCACAATCAGTTTAAATTCCCGTGTAAATTCTTTTCAAATATATCCAACAATAAAAAAAATGTGTAGCCGTTGTGCAACATTTAAAACTTTCAACAAGTTGCAATTGCTACTTGGGAAACGACCATTATGCCAAATGAACATTATGCCAAACGAAAGCATGTGTCACCTGCTGTTATGCCAAATGAACATTATGCCAAATGAACTTATGCCAAACGTACTTATGCCAAACGACGTGCTCCCGACTCAAATGACTGTTGTTTCAAGCAGAGAAAATCGAACTCAGACCTGGACGTTAAAGGCTTATAACAGCAACCAAGCGCAGAGACAGTGGACTTTTTGTATGAGGTATTATAAGTCCACTAGAAATATGGTCTTCATTGATGGAATGATGGATCAGAATGTGTATTTTATTATGAAGATCTTAAAATAAATTTTAAAGCAAGGCTTCCATTAAATGGTACTTTTACCACAGACTAACAGACATAACACTCAAAAACAAAGCTTCGCCCGCTGTAACGCTCATTTTAAATATATTTGTAGTTGGGACTGTGGCCACATTTGAAATTATGGCGCCACTGACATATGAACAAGCATATGGGGGATAGACCACTAGTGAAAAATTGTTCTCAAACCTGAGGGGTAACCAACCAGTAAATGAGTGATTGGGACTGTGAATAAAAGGTGGAGCTAGTGTTCTGGGAAAATTGTCGGATCGATGTTTTTGAGGGAATTCCCTCATAGTGTTATGTATGTTAGTCTGTGCTTTTACTAAGAAATGGTGGATATTGGAAATTCGATCAGGAAAAGAACCTAAAGCATAAGGCGTGCAAAAAACGTTTAGAGTAAATTTATAATTGTTTGAATGTTATGGATTCTCCACTGCGGACCCCGTTTATTAACTGATTCGAAAAATAAATGGGAGTATTTTTTTAACGGGCTGATAGGACTGCAGCTTATAGCTTGAGGGATCTCGGTCCGTCCCGCGAGACAAAATTTGCAAAATCGGAAGGATTAGCGACTGTCCGCCAAATAAACACCGGTCCTCGGGAGGAGGACTAAATTTTGCGCCTGTTTGTCTCGAAGTGTGTAACGTCAAGTTCTCTATTTTGTCTGGTCCAATGTATCCTGCTCCTAACAACGCGTGCTAAATCGTCAGTGATGCAATTAAAACTTCGCATTGATTCCGCCTCTATTTTCTTCCTGATCTACTCATGGGTCCCCTAGGTCAGAAGCGGATCAATCACTATTTGGCGCAAGTTCAGAGCGTGTAACGTCGTGTCATCTAGTCTGTCATCCTATGGAAAATCATCCTACCATCGCCTTGGGGTCAACGTCATATTGGCAAATTTCGCATTGAATCCGCTTCTGTCTCATCCTAATCTCCTTTTTGTCTCCTAGGTCCGAAGCAGATCAATCGACTATTAATTGAAACGGTAAACATACTAGCAGTATTAGTCCTTACTCGCGAATACTTTTCCTTCAACTGTGCTGTTTCTTCTCTATCTTACAACTGTGCTGTTTCTTCTCTATCTTATAACATAACTCGATTATCCCTGTTCTAGTCAATATACATATTCATTACATTATGGACCAGACAAACCCTTAATTTTTCTATTATTATTATCCTGAGTAGCTATACCAGTGAAGGTATTTTAGGATTTCGTTAAAAAGAATCTCTGCCAATAAAGGCGTAAGCAATATTTATCCACATAAAGTTTGCTCGAAACGAATGTCCGCCTGGTTCGACTCGAACAGACCACACCGACCCGAAAGGGTTGCTTATCATTTCTGAGAGCCGGTGTGCTTGATCGAGTTTAATAATCATAAGAACAAATCCTGAATAATTAACTATCTCTTAGGTGCCAGTCCTGCACTCCTTTCCTGAACTAGCCTCATACTCACGATCAAAAGAGTCGACAACTAGTAGGATCTACATGTCCCCCACCCAAGCGAATTGATCAACTTGCAAGTAGGAGCACATATCTACCAACCAGCCAAGAAGACTTCCGAATCAATGAGAATGGACCATGCCAATCGAAGGCCACAGGCCCAGCGCCATCTCGTACAGTGTCATTGTCATTTCTCAGCCCACCCTCTGGCAGACGTTCATCCGCCCATCTAGACTCTGTCAAGATGAGAACCTACAAAGCCTAACTGTTCGTATGTCCTAGTCCGTTTAGATTTTGGTTTGCTGAAACGAAACAAGAAAAGCAAAATAATTGTGATTAGTGTCGTAGTTATAATAAATAAGTAAACGATTTCTCCTCTGTTGTCCGTTCCCTTGTTCGTAGTCCTCCCTCCTGTTCCTGATCTGTTTGGGCCACTGGCTTTCCGTTTCCTTGGCCGTCACGTTCGAACCGCACCAATCCGTTCATATCATGGCAGGAGAAACAAATGAAAAGACAAAACAAAACAAAATGAAAATAAATGGACATCTGCTATCTGTGCCTACATTGATGTTGCTTCTCAGTTTTGCACGACCCAGGGGGGACTTGGCCTTGATCCCAATGCTCTGTCACCGATGTTACGTGATATTCGTTATGGAATATTCTTTGTTTGGGGGCTATTCATAAACAATGTTGTACTTTTTTATCCCTGATCCGCTGATACGTCTAAAATTCATTTTTAGTTTTTATCTCGTTACGTGACGCTCTTCCCCTATTGTCAATATCCAACATCATTTATGAATGGTCCCCTGGTGATATATTTAGAGCAGACAATCCAATGCAAAATAGGATTTTAGTGCGCTCTTGGCGCCTTGTGTCACATCTTCATGTTTGTTATACATATTAAGAATACCAAAGCATGCGATGTGATGACCGGAAGATTAGAGACGCAACTCCTCCCCTTCCCCCAGAAAAATAAATAAGAGTATTTAGATAAAAAGTGTAAAACTATCCGGATTATAATGAGAATGATCTTAGAAACTACTATTTAGAAGAATGGGATAAAATTTAAGTTGAATACACACAAAAACTAGTGGTTAGCATTCCAATACGATTGAAAACTGTAACTACAAACAAAAGCTAGCACATTGAATATTTATTATAGAAATTTCAATAGATTTTTGAAAAAATATGTGTACTGTAGGAATATGAGATTGCGTATATATTTGACTATCTTTAGAATTATGATTATTTTTGAAAAAATGAGCACTTGTAGTACAAAGGTAATTATTGTATCTTCCCTATGCTGCCTAGTAAACTATTTCTACATATATAAAATATCTCGTAAACTTAATTTTTACTTGTAAAATACATATAAGTATTCCGCATAGCGGTGTACGAAAATGAGATTGTGTCACTGTATGTACTTCTAGCCTGACGATTCGTCGACGTTGAGATTCAGCTACATAGGTCTTCCCCAGGGCTCATGTGTAAGTCCCCTTCTATACAATGTTTACATCAATGACATCGATGAATGTGTTGACACTTCCTGCACGATAATGCAACTTGTAGACGACGGTGTGATTTCATTAATGTCCAACCATTACACGCAGGATGCACATCTCCGACGTATGGGGCTCGTGGATGATGGTGTCTTCGTTTTTGGCGATGGCCATGACCATATCGAACATATTGTCTGGGCGGTTCCGAGTATTTTCCGCCATGTCTAGGCTAATGGATTCCCTTCGTGCCCAAGGAAGATCACCCAACGTTCCGGTCCAAGATGTAATAGCAAGTCGCAATCGTCTCTATATGCCCCTTATCAATCAATTCCTAAAAAAATCTATATCGAAATTTAGCCCCTCTCAGATTTTTTTTATTGCCTTTGTGCTGCCGATTCGCACCAGAACGGTAATACGTAATCGTCTTCATTTTCACTACTACATCATCTGAAATTGGAGCAGAACAGAATCCAAGGATTGATGCATTTTGAAGGATTCCTTACGGGTCCAAAAAGGACAATCTTACGTCCTGCTACAATTACGTTTTGGCAGTCTAAGGCTGCCAGAAACCTTCAAACTCCAACGGTAACGTGCCTTATCAAATAAACAGACTGAATAAAAAAAATGTTTTACTGTGTTCACCTGTTAGTCTATGATAAAGCTGACACATCAGCATACTTCTTATTCCTGTCATCGTTTTCCAACCTCTCTCCCAAGACGTAATTGGAGCTACTTCTATGTTGAAATTAATCATCCTTGTAAATGTCTTTCCCAATCAATTCGTCTCACATACAAAAGCAGTTTCCAAACTATTACTAGTCTTCAAAATAACACTAGTTTGAAATTTCCCCCCAAACTTTTCATAAAATTCAATTGTTCCCTCTCGTATACTGAGCTGAATTCTTAGTTTTAGGATAGCTATTAAAATGCTCCTCTTAGTATTAATATAAAAAATCAAATTGTAATATCCTAGTTCCGAGAAATTTATAAATCTCTGAAAAATTTAAAATAAAGAAATTGGCACCGTCAAGCAAACGCAAGCATACCGAGTTAACTAAACAGAAGAAATGCAAAATAGGAGTTGAGGCAACAGGCAGTCATCTGTAGCTCTAATGATTCGACTGCGCTCTTAGCCACGGAGTGTGAAACGCGGACAATTCCGAATGTATGTCAGATTTTCAGATTCAGCAAACCTGATTCGTACAGGATCCGTTTAACAGTTATTTTATTTAAAAAAGTTGTTGGAACAAACGATGATTACCATGTAGTTCGTGTGAATTTTACACATTGCGCCAAGAAAGTATTGTAGGGTGTATGTATCAACCTATCGCAGAAATAGGAAAATGATCAGCCAATCTTTTTTTCTTACTTAGGCTAATAAGAAAGACGATATCATCTGAAAATAACATTCTTTAATTGATTCATCACGTTCAGGATGACCGATCTAATTCGCCAGGTGTTACCTCAAATTTCTGTTTCTCCAGTAAACTAGGGGCAAAAAGTTACTGTTTCATTATATGGGCCACTTTCGGTAGCGGCTGATTGTAGAAGTATGGACAGTTGATGATGATGATGATGATATATTACTGCCACCTATTGCAGCAGGAGCACCCTCCATAGCACTGGGTAGTCCTTACACTTCAACTTGATCAAGTATTACCCACTTATTATAATCAGCATGTCATTGTACGAAGGGCCAAAAAGGAGTTGGGCGACCGGTAAGCAAATTTCGCTTGCACGTATCATGGGGATGTATTGTAGAAGTATGGACAGTTAAGCAAAATTTACAACATTCCGATTAGTCTAATTTATTATATATGAGAGAATGCTGGTTTCCGTGTATGCTACTAATCCGGATCGGAACAATGCAAATAGTATTTTATATGCGGATGTTATTAAATATTTAGTGCTTGTACCGGACAAGTGTAAATGCGCGCATATAGTATATGAAAGAATATTGTTGTCCTTGCACGGCAGTGAAACGTTACTAAAACAGATCGGAAAGATGTGAATAGTGCCCTAGTCAAAATTTACACCTTTTTCATCCGGTCAGTACCGGCTCCGTCACGTGCGCGAACACCAATATTCACACAGGCACTGTATCGGACAAGTGTAAATGCGCGCAAATGAAGTATGGGGGCGAATATACTATAAACAGTACTCCTATAAGAAAACGAGGTTTAAATTTTGATTTAAGCACTATTTCCACCTTTCCGATCTGGTTCAGTACGTGTACGGACAATATTATTTCATATATGTACTTTATTTGCGCGCCGGCAGCTGCTACAGTTCATAAACAGGTACGACTTGTTCTCTTACGGGGAGGACTGGTTGTGGGCATTTGTCTTCGTATCCGATATACCAATGCGTCACCTTTTTGAAGTGTCACCTGCTGACCATCAGCCTCTAAAGGCGCAGTTACCAGTCCCTGGGTTTGTGCACGGAATCAAACCAACCATTAATTTCTCCCGGACATTTTTTCATGACCGCTTAACAATTCCATATTAAATTTGCAAAAGGGCGAATAAGATTTGTAAACAAACTTTTATTTTGATGATTTCTCTTAATTTACTATAATTTCAAAGCAGAAAACAACTGAAATTACTTCTACGAAGGGTAAAAATTTACATTAACGCATATTTTTCATGAAATTCCACTCTGCAGCAGACTAATGAGCGAAACAAGTTTGTTTACAAAAAACAGTTTCGCCCTTTTGACGAATTAATATTGAATTCACTTTGTCGATAAGGTCCTATCGGACATGACCGTTCATTATTTTCAGTTTTACAAAAATAGCGGGCGAACGTCCGAATGCAATGCAACTTGTGGTGCTCTAGTTCCGCATACGCTTAGACAACTCCTTTATTTAGTTGACTTTGTTCGCCTTGCAAATCGGATTGTAGCCGATGGGGGTTCAGGAAGCGACTCTTTTCGATATTCCAGGGAGCTGATGACAAAAAGATTAAGTAATAATCTCTGTTTAGGGATGTAAAAAGCCACTTACCCTCTAGAATGCAGCTTTGTTTCAGGAAAATTATTTAAATTGAACATTTTTTATTTTACAGGCAGATAACAGCAGTCAACAAATAAAACACATCACATAACAAAAAAAAACTTGCGAGCGATTGACACAGCAAAAGAAAAAAAAACAAAAAAAACTGCACGAAAGCATTTGTCAACAAAGCTATACACTGCGGAAAATTCTGTTTTTGTTTTTGGATGTGCGTTACATGCTTGCATCGCAAAATGCATGCATGCACATCGCTACGTAAACGCACCCTAAGGTTAGAGAGGAGTGGTAACATGTGGATAACTTACTTTGTTTACTTTTGTCGCTTAGGACCTTTTGAAAACCCAACCGAGATATGTTTGTCGAAAAGTTAAAAATTTCACTAAACACTAGCAGAGATGCCAGATTTGCAGACAAATCTGCAAATTCGCAGACTTTTAATTTACGCTGAAGATTTTTTCGATGACGCAGATATTTGCAGATTTTTTAGTTTGGTTGCAGATATTTGCAGATTTTTTAGTTTGGTTGCAGATATTTACAGATTTTTGAATATAAAAGCTTTTGGTTACACTAGCTTTCCTGACATTTTTTATTCTTCCTAGACTTTTAAAATTATTATTGCAGACATTTGAAAAAAGTACCTGGCATCTCTGAACACTAGTAACAGTGACGTAGTGCTCTGCCAGTGATGTTATGCAGCAAAGCTAGCGTTGTGTGGCTGGACCACATAGTCGCAGCGAAGGATACCAAGCTGCACAAAGCCGCTGACGGTCCACCTGAAGAGGTGTTATCAAACCCGCCGGCGGATGTGCAAACCAACCTGTGATTCACTTATTTGTCCGGTTTACTCCACAGTTTAAAGAGAACAATTGCGCAAAGAGCGAAGTCAAAAAAGTCTACCTATCGTGCACAATTGGAATCCGTCTTTGTAGCAATTTTGCTCGATAAGTAGACTTTTTTGGCTTCACTCTCTGCACACTCTTTGCGCCCCTTTATACCCACTAAGACGTCCAAAAAATTGTTGCAAAACCGTTCAACACGGGTCCAACGATGGACGTTTGTTGAACGGTTATTTGGACGTTGTACAAATTGGTCCAACGAACGTCCTTTATTGGACGATTTTGAAACCAACCGTTCTTAGAGGGTACTAACGCCTTCGGTTTACTCAAATATACTCAGTCAAACCGATTCCGAAACCGGTTCGGTATCTTGAATGAATTGGGTCATTAAGCTATATATAGTTTTCCGTTGCATTCGATAAATTTTAAGTAAGTAATGAAAAACGAATTTTTTTTCTCATTTAATGACCCAATTCAATAAGGATTTCGACTTAGCTCAAATGCAATAACCTATTCTGACTCAGTAGGTTTCGGAATCGGTTGTTGCCTTTCAACTGGACCAGGTACCGGGTAAGCCGACTGAGCGGTATCGATTTGATCTGCAGTAACTTGGTATCCACAAAAACGCACTGTGATTGTGCCTAAGCATATCATTTATGCAAAATATCAAAGTACTACATCCGTAGCAACGTTACATTGCATTTATGTGCGTTATCCATCTTCACTGCCGCTTAGTCGGCTTTAAACTAGCCATAACCCATGTTTCAGTAAACCAGACGAACGAGTGGATCACAGATTTGATTGCACTTCCGACGGATGATTTACAAACACGTTCTCCAGCGGAAACTTGGCCTCAGCTGTGTGGCCAAGCTGCATCACACTAACTTTGCTGCATAACATCACTTGGCAGAGCATTGTATAACTGTTACTAATGTTAATAAGTACAACTGAAAAATCAAACAATTAAACAACTAGAAAATTCAAAAACTGCAGTCAAAATTCCGAAACAAATTATGCAGAAATTATCCACACAAATCCAGAAATACAGAACTTTAAGAACTTTTTTTCAGATTAACTAATATTAAATGTACTTTGTAAAACATTTTCAATTTTTCCTGAATAATATTTCTAAATCGATGAAAGGAGTATGAGCTGTCATTAAACGTCAAATTTTGACGTTTACAGACAGCTTTTCACGTTTCAGCGATTTAGAACAACTTTGAATTATTTGTTACTCTATGGGAGGTGGGATGCCCCACCCGAAGGTACCATCCGCCGGCAGGCATGCTGGCGACCGGATGGCGTGCGAACGGCAGGCAAATGGCATCCGAATGGCGGGGCTAATATTCATAGCAAAGAACGCAGCCATCCGCCTGGTTGTTGCATCTGAGCCTGCATTTCGTTCGCCCGTCACTTGTCGGCATGTATTGTGGCGATCGGTGTTGGCAGGTGGGGCATCTCGGCTCCGGTTAGCTATCCATCTGCCGTGGTAATGTGGGATGGTTCACAGCCTTATGTGGTTTTCGTTTGAAGCGAAACTGAGTCAGTTCCTAACCCCAACTGCTGTCAAAATGTATTAACTGACAGCAGTTGGGGTTAGAACCTGACTCAGTTTCAGGTTCAAGCGAAATCGCCATTAGTAACCCAGTTAAGCTCAGCCGGAAATGAACCGAAATTCTGGCTGGTTCCAGTTAGTATTCCGGCTCCAGTGACACAACCGATTCTGTTAGAATCCGGCCGGTTATTTCCGGCTGAAATTAACTGGGAAACTGTGCAGCCAAACTAATTTGCTTTTCTTTCTCTCCGCGTGTCCTCATATTTAAAACATTGTCTTTGGTAGGAACATTGTTTTTTTTAATATTTTTTTTTGTTTTGTCTGCACCTCGTGTTATCAAACCAAAAAACACTTAACTTCTGATAAATATCTAGCTTTTGCCGTGAAATGGACGAAGTGGATACGAAAAAAAACTTGAACTTTCATCAAATGGAGTTAGATGACAGGATTCTGAAGGTAACGAGTTTTTGTGTTTTACAATGTGTAGTAAGCCTAACCTGAATATTTATAGGGAGTTGCTAAGCTTGGGTGGCTCTGCCCTACTTTGATACAAGAAAAAGCTATTCCTTTGTTATTGGAAGGAAAGGATGTACTGGTTCGTGCCCGTACTGGATCGGGCAAGACAGCAGCCTTCTCGATTCCTATCATTCAGAGAATACTTTCTCATAAGCAGGAAGCAAAAGAACAAGCAACAAGGGTGGTGATTTTAGCTCCTAGTAAAGATCTGTGTCATCAGATCACGAAAGTCATCGAAAATCTTACAATCAAGTGTGGTCGAATAATTCGGTGCGTTGATTTGTCTGCCAAAGTGGAAAAAGCGGCTGTTAAACACATGTTAGCGGACCGACCCGATATTGTAGTTTCAACTCCTGCAAAACTTGTCATTCAACTGCAAAACGGCACATTGAGTGTTAAGGAAAGCCTCCAAACACTCGTAATCGATGAGGCAGATTTGATGTTTTCTTTTGGATTTGAGAATGATTTGAAGGCCATTCTGGATTTTTTACCCAGTGTTCATCAATCGATACTAGCTTCGGCCACTCTGGAGAAGGAAGTACTTGCCTTGAAAAAGATAATTCTGCACAATCCGGTAATATTAAAACTTGAAGAACCAGAAATGGCTTCTGCGTCGCAGTTATCTCACTATCAAATCTTGGCAGAAGAAGTGGATAAAGCGGCTGTTCTTTATACTCTGTTCAAACTGCAGCTTGTTAAAGGAAAAAGTATTATCTTCGTCAACACGATCGATCGCTGTTACAGGTAAGTTAGTAATAATAACCATCGCGATTCTTTCAATTTTAAAATGATGACTTAATCAAAGCAATTGATACGGCATTGAATGTTTTTGACGTTCCCTGGCTGGAGAGTGATGTGGTCTAATCTTCTCTCTGATGTTAACAGTTTTTGACAGCAACCGTAGGTTTGCAGTTGAATGATGCAGTACTAAGTTTTTTATTTTTATTTTTGCAGATTAAAGCTTTTTTTAGAGCAATTTAGCATACGGTCCTGTATACTGAACTCTCAATTACCTGCTAAAATACGATGTCACACCGTGAGTCAGTTTAATCAGGTGAAATACGTCATTAAAAGTCGTCATCAATTTTTAACTTTTGCTCTGTTTCAGGGTTTGTATGACATCATTATTGCCTCTGATGAATTACACGTTCTAGATCCGTCTGTACATGAAAAAAGAGGCCAAAAAAAGAAAATCTTGAAGCAAGTAGCAAAGCAGGTCGTATCGGAAGCAGGAGTTGCCCGTGGAATTGATTTCCAGTTTGTATCAAATGTGATAAATTTTGATTTTCCAAAAGACATAAATTCGTACATTCACCGAGCGGGTAGAACTGCTCGAGGGAACAACACCGGAAGCGTGCTATCATTTGTTGCTGTAAATGAGAAGGAACTTATGGATAGTGTGGAAGAACATTTGAAAACAGGATACGATGAGGAGGGAAGCATCATAAAGTAAGTTCTTTTGGTGAAAACGTATCACTTTTTTTTCTTAATTGCTTATTTCTAGAAATTATCAGTTCAAAATGGAGGAAGTGGAGCCTTTTCGATATCGCGCAAGAGATGCATGGAGAGCCGTTACCAAATTTTCGATTCGTGAAGCTAGGATCAAGGAGATCAAAACGGAAATGTTTAATTCTGAAAAACTGAAGGTAAATTGTAAATATATTAGGAGATTCCATCAACTATAAATAATATTTGCAGAGTTTCTTTGATGAAAATCCACGTGACCTCCAAGCTTTGAGGCACGACCGAACGTTGCACACGGTTAAGGTTCAAGAACATCTTGGAGATGTTCCAGAATACATAGTTCCAGATTCATTGAAACACGTTGTAGGAATCACCACAAAAAAAAAGAAGAGTTACACACAGAGGAAGCGCAATGTTGACGATAAGGCCAATAACCCACTTATGGTTCCAGGAATTGATTATGGGAAGAAGAGACGAGTTTAACAAATAAAATTGTTACATCTTAAGCGCGAATACTTATTTAGTTTATTACATTTCAAACAAATCTACTGGCAATCCCTAGCAGTTTGGTATAGTCAGCTCCTTTTGCCTGCGTTTTTTCTTTGAGAATTGATCTCAAAACTGTCGGGATAGGGACATGAATCCTGGTACCAAGCGGCGTGCCGTTATCGTCAATTAGAACAATGTTATTACTATCGAATTTTGGAATTTTCGGTTGCTGTCTTTGTTTACATCCAACAAGAATTGCCTTCTTTTTTTGACCTTTGATTGCTACTAGCACTTTGTCTCCAACCTTGGCCACCATTTGTTTGTTGTATACGTGAATGCATTTGGGTGGTTTGCCCTCTGCCATTGCTCGTTTACCGATTTCGCTGTTATCCACAACTCGCAGTCGGGCAAGCTTGCGGATTTCGTTACAAACAGTTGATGTGTGCAATTGGCTTTGTGTTACATAACCGAAGATCGGCAGTCCAGAAAGATTCAGTGTATTTCTGAGTAACATCCTGAAACCAAACATAAAAACAGTTTTAGTATATGGAAAACAAAGATAGTTTTTTTATTTTTACCTGGGAATAGCGTAAAAAATATAGGTATTTATTTATTTTAATCTGAATGCATGTAAGAATCAATGTCGTATATACAGGTCTGGCGAAGACGGCACTTTGGTATTCGTAAGATGAATCTTACATGAGTGGTGTGAGTGATCACAGTATAAATCGACTTGCTTTCGTCATAGCGGTCGTTCCGCTCCCATTGAATCGTGTGACCGCTATGACGTCGACCCGTTGTGCTTCTGGATTGTTTACATATTTTTGGTTGCCAATACTAGCAAACCGTGTGTTCTGCCACACCTATATATACCTCATTGTGTAAGAATGACGACAATTCGACACAGATCTTTCAATAGGGCCAAAGTCGCAATGTACTCAAATGGAGAAAAATCAGTTTCAATATACGGCGATGCTTTTCTAAATGTAGTTTTTATTGTAGGTATAAATTACTTTATGACCATGTTTTTCCGGAAGCATCTTTGGTTAAACCTTATGACAATATAACAAAGAATTTAATTCCTATGTGCTTTTAGTGGGTAGAAACTAAAAAAATGCTTACGCCCAATTTGCATCCCAGTCGTGATTTCGCCCTTCAGCAACAACCATTTGCGGAAGGGCTAAACGGTGTACATAATTTTCAGAAGGGCGCGGTAAAAGGGCTAAACTGACTCTGTCTTGCTGGGTAGGGCTGGGTAAATGGGCGAGCTTGACAGTATACTTTTTAATAGGGCTCAGCAAATGGGCGCATAGAAACCCAATGTAAATTATAGGGCGCGTGCATCTTTTCTTCGAATTTCATGAAAATATCGAAATATTCGAATGTTTATGTGCAACAACTATCGAGTAGACATGATCCTAGTAGATATTGCTTATCATTTATATAATAGAACCGCCGTTTAAAGAATAATTTTGTGAATAATAACCGTACGCCCGGTTCTGTCAAAAAATGTAAGTTTAGCCTTTATATTCCATATGAGAAGAAGGGCCTAAGTCGAAATCTCGAAGAAAATGCATGTTTCGCCGTTTTGTTTTCTTTAATTATAAATCGAACTAAAAACCATTTTAACTAATTTTCACCTCAATCTTGTAGTATTTTTGTCGCATAATGTCATAATAGCGAAAACGCAGTTTGTTTACATTTGCGATTTAAGCCCTAATGAAAGATCTATGTCGAATTTACTGTCAAAACTGGAACAATTCAACGCTTTTTTGTGAAAAGGGCGATACTTACAAATGTAAACATAAGGCTTTCATACATGCGAATGAGGGCTTTGAAACGCAACAAGTTAACCTAAAAATTTGGACTCTACGATATTGCTTTCTTAAACTACAGCAAAAATACAACGGGCGAAACTGTATTTTTGTTTGTTTATTTCAGGGATGCCAGATTTGCAGACAAGTCTGCAAATTCGCAGACTTTTAATTTAAGCTGCAGATTTTTTCGATGACGCAGATATTTGCAGATTTTCTAGTTTGGTTGCAGATATTTGCAGATTTTTTAGTTTTGTTGCAGATATTTGCAGATTTTTGAATATAAAGCTTTTGGTTACACTAGCTTTCCTGACATTTTTTGTTCTTCCCAGACTTTTAAAATTATTATTGCAGACATTTGAAAAAAGTACCTGGCATCTCTGGTTTATTTAAAGTTTCGCCCTCTACGCTCCATGCAAACAGGGCGATACTTTTTTTTTGCTAGCAGTTTAGAGGCAAAACTGTTTTTTCGTATTTTTTTTTAGGATTATCAAGCTGATACCAGCTGTAAATAGTATCAAAGATCGCTATTGAAAAAACCCGGACGAAATCGGTGGTGTAAAACGATAGTTATTGTAAAAAAACGTAAGGGCGATACTTCAATGCTGATACCCGGTCAGCGTGGCGAGCAGAAAGTTAGCAAAAGTTGAGCAAAGCGAAATTGATGCTGGCAGAGTTTCTGCGAGCATTTTACGCGATTTGTGCGAGAATTCTGGCAACGAATTCGCTCAAATGCAACAACCGTTTCTGACAGAAGCGGTTAAACCAACCGATGCTACTCACTTTTATCCAGAATCCAGTCAGAAATGTATCTTTGTCTGTGTCAGATGTTTTGTTCGATTCGTGCTAAATTCTACCAGGTAGGAATTGCCAGGATCTTTGCACGATTTATTTCCGAGTTATGCCAGGGTTTTGCTCGGTTCCTGTCAATATTTGCCAGAAAACGCGAGCGAAACTGAGTTCGCCTTAGTTCAACTAACCCGACAAGATGCGCGCAGAAATCTGACAGGGCTGCCAAACCAAGCCTTACAGAAATCTAGCAGAGCAGTCTTTGCCAGAAAATTTGATGGCTGGGTAGGTGGGACCGAAAAAGTAAACAATCGCCAAATGGGCGATACTATCATTTTGTCAATTTCAATAGCAAAACCAAATTTTAATTTCAACGCTTTTTCTTGAAAAGGGCGATACGAGCAGTGACACCATTCAAAGAAAATCAACAGTGAATATTTCCAGACTTGGTTTTATTTCCTATTTAAGAACTATTGTGTTTTTACACCCTAGATTGCATGATTCAGTGATCGAAACCCAAAACTTCAGAAAGTATTTGAAATTATTAAATTAAAATTTGGTTTTGCTATTGAAATTGCCAAATGATAGTATCGCCCCTTTGGCGATTGTTTACTTTTTCGGTCCCACCTATCACCTATCGCCCTTACGTTTTTTTACAATAACTACCGTTTTACACCACCGATTTCGTCCGAATTTTTTCAATAGCGATCTTTAATAATTTCAAATACTTTATGAAGTTTTGGGTTTCGATCACTGAATTATGCAATCTAGGGTGTAAAAACACAATAGTTCTTAAATACACTCAAAAAAAAGTAAACGTTATGCCTATTGATTTTACACATAGATTTTTGCAATTAACGGAGGCATATAGACACTATTTGCTGGTACATAAACCTTATGTGTGTATTTACAAGAAATATTAATCTTACATTCACATTTCATAAGTATTAGGCACATAAAACCCCATTCTATAACAATATGCACATATAACTTATGTGTGTGCATACATAGATTATACAGTTGACACATAGAAGGTATGTGTGCGCGTGATAACAATAGCATTTCTTCTTCATATGAATTTTAAGCGGTTTGAAGCAAATAGAATTAACGTTTGGATTTTTTTCAGTGTAGGAAATAAAACCAAGTCTGGAAATATTCACTGTTGATTTTCTTTGAATGGTGTCACTGCTCGTATCGCCCTTTTCAAGAAAAAGCGTTGAAATTTTTTTTTTCGACTCGCATAAGGTTTCTGGATTTTAACAGGGGCGTAGTTGATGGTTTACGGAGAGGGGTTACACCCCCCCTCTACTGTTCACTCCCCTCCTTTAAAAATCTCCTTAAATCACCCCTCAGACCACCACCCCATCCAGCCCTCATACCCCTACCTTTCAACCCCATCATCTTTAAACCTCCGCTATATCACAAAGCATACCAATTTAAGCTGGGGAGTCGTTCGTTCATGGGACATTCGCCCTCCTCACATACCCACCCCCACATGACAAAATGAGTTAGCAAGCAGATAACATTGATCTAATGCTGATTAGGCTAATGGAGTATGATATTTTTTTTTTGTTTCAAGTGTTTCACCGTCGACAAGTAGCTCATCAAGTTCGTGGCTGGCATGCCATTGTGTATAAGTGCAAAGTGTACTAAGAATGTAATGGACATTTCCACAATTATGTTGAACATAAAAAGCCTCCGTGCCATAGTTTAGAGAAATGAGAAAAGCACAATTGCACCGCTAGGTGGATTAAAACAGGTTTTTAGTCTCTCATTTGCCTGCCATTTCCCACCAATTCGTCATTTAAGAAATTAAGTACCTTCTAAACTGCCGTTGAGATCATATTCGTCCCATGTTCTATGAGATTCCCTCTATACATAAGACAATTATGCGTTGAACGGCAGTGAAAAGGTCAGTTGGAAATTCCAGCTTGGAATATAATAAATACAAACAAATAAATAAATAAAGCGATTTTTAATGCAATCTGGCAATAGCAGCACGTTGTAAGATGAGTGAAACTTCGCAGTAAAAGGGAGGCGAACTACGGTTAAATACATTATTTGTTGATCTTAAATATTGTCGTATCCGCCCGTCTGTTAGAGGAAGGTGATATTGAAACTGGAGCTTGCGAAAGTCATCTTCATTTCTATTATATACGGAAACCCATATCGAAAACGTTGAATTTTTAAGCGGAGTTGAGTGTTTAACCGTTAGGTAACGACATAGTACGTGAGTACCTTTCCAGATTTCATTTAAAATTACAATTTGCTTTCCATAACTAGAACCTGAAACTTGGTGACATCATAGTACATCACTAGGCATAAATTTTAGTGAGATAAAATTGAAGATGTAGTAAATGGGCCTGAGGGGAACGTTTTGGTCGTTTCTACCGCATAGCAGACTGACAGGGTAATGGTCATTACTATTATAATTTTAAACTTATTCAAATATTTGTAGATGGTTTAGAATCAGGAAGTCATCTACTTTTTTAAACCTGCTATAAGGATTCGTATGAGATCTTGTTTCCGGACAACCGGTCCTGGAGGTGTGTCCCAGCTTTGAAATACTATTTGCAAATTTCAAAGAATCCTAGCAATATGGATGTCAAAATTCTTGGGTTTGCCACAGAGATTGTTAACAATCGCCATGGGACTATCTGATAATTTGACCCCGGAGCGGTCTTCACAACTTTATTTAGTTGCTTAACCCTTAAAGGCGCAAAGCAATTTTTTTCAAATTTTCTGAAAATTATCTCACAGTTTTAATAATTTAAATTAATTTTAATGTTGTTTTAAAACAACATTGCGCATTTAAGGGTTAATAATTCTGTCTGTCAGTGAGCGGAGCAGACAAATGACTTCAGCTGCAGACAAAAAACAGTATGAAAGCTGTGCGTTACCTAATGCCGCTATGGACTAGCACTTAACGCGAGTGGAATTGAGTTTTGCGCTTAGAATTAACTCGATGGCTAGTACTTGAATGAACTTGAATAAAACAAGTTTACACCGTTGAGAATTAGTTGATTACAAACCCCAAAATTGGTCATATAAGCAAAAAACAAGCTGCCGCAAAACAAGAGATCAGTTACAATGCGATATACTGTTATACGGTCATGAAGACTTATTTCAAGAATCGGCAATTTTTTTAAAGAATTTATTGCTTTATTATTTTGGAAATGCAACTAGATTATCAACAAAATGTTCGATTTAATAGGCAAAATTACTCTACCACTCTGTATCTCTAACATTGTTGACCCATCTTTTTCGTCTACAATTTGTAAACATAAAAAATACCCACGGTTCGGCCAAGCTAATGCATTGAGCCGTGTCAAAGTAAACGGCCTGTGCACACCAAGCGTACTTATATGTATTTACCTTACAGAGTCAGAAGAATCACAACAAGGCCGTCGATAAATCAATTTGGCATCCGTATTAAATATTATATATGAGTCAGTCCACGTCAGATTTACAACCAAATTTTTTTTTGCGATCTTTAGCTGAAAATTGTTCGCACTAAGTTTTGTTTTTGATGAATACGATTCTTTTTTTCAATTTATGAGTTTGTAAAATTTCGAATTTTATTGAATTGAACATTGTTCAATCACTGATAACTCAGAAACTCTTCAATTTGTATGTATGTTAGAGTGGCTCGCGGTTGTATGGGAAAACTTCAAAATGATTTAAACTAGCGGGCACAGCACTTTTTGAGTTCCTTTTGTGGTCCCAAATGCCTGTGTAAAATTTGGTAGCGATTGGTTGCTTCCCGAGTTTGCGCATTGCGTTCAAAGTTTGCAACGGATTTTATATGGGGAAATCAATTATTTTGCATTTACGTTAATAAAGATCGTTATTTCACTCAATATGAAAAACCAACTTTATAAAACAATAGCTCAAACATTGGTTAACAAGTTTGTCAAAGACCGTAACTAGCTACGAGTTTTCAAAAAATAGTTATAACGATTTTAAAACTTATGGTAAAATCCAAATGCAGAAATTGATTACTTTTTACAACACTGCCGGTACACCACCGACATCGACATTAAAAACTTAAATAAATGAGAATATAATCATCGAAGAGACTTGGTACCTTTGAATGAAATGTTCACAATGAATTGCTGAATATCATAGATGTAGTTAGAAAATGAAAAGAAGATGGAGGCATGTGTACTCCCCAGTCCCTGTTTAGATTGTTTTGTATAAGAAGAATCATTACGTCCTTGTAAATGTCAACGACTGAGCTTCCTTAATATTTTGATAGACCCAAATATGAATCATACTACAATATATGTTGTGGGAAATTACATTTACAATATTTAGAATTTACACCTACAAATTTATGTGTTGTTTTTGCTTGGGGCAAAAACTAACTCAGGTCTAGAAATCGCGTTGGATTCTAACCTGAAGTATATTTCTGGTTCGCCAACATCACCTCTGTTTTGCGTGAACCTAACTCAATTTCATAAAAAAACGCTTGTTTTAAGTAACTATCCTGGTTTCGTTCCTAGATTCTCAAACGAAAACGTCAATAGAAACAATTCCGAGACTTCAAGGAATCTAAGGATATGCATTTTTTTTTTCAAATTCTGACTCTGAACGGCTAAGAAATAGGGTTTTAAAATATGTAAAACTTATAAACCGTTGTACCATTTTAAATGAGATAACAGTAGAGCCCTTAAATAGTAGCACTCAAACACGTAAGATTAAATTTTCATTCGGCGGTTTAAACCTGCATTGAAGGTGTGCTCCTTATGTTATACTAAACTATCTAAACAGGAAACTGGGGAGTACACAAGCCACACCCCCTCTTGCTTTCATTTTCTGACTACGTCTATGTTATTCAGTAATTCATTCTGAACATTTCGTTCAAAGGTACCAATGCGATGAATATATTCTCATTTATTCAAGTTTAAAGTATCGGTGTCGTGGTGTACCGACAGTGTTGGAAGAAATAATTAATTTCTGCATTTGTATTGAACCATAAGTTTTAAAATCGTTATAACTATTTTTTTGAAAACTCGTAGCTAGTTACCGTCTTCAACAAAGTTGTTAACCAAGGTTTGAATTATCGTTTTATAAAGCTGGTTTTTCATATTGAGTAAAATAGCAATCTTTATTAACGTAAATGCAAAATAATTGATTTCCCCATATAAAATCCCATACAAACTTTAAACGCAATGCGCAAACCCGGGAAGCAACCGACCGCTCCCAAACTTTGCACAGGCATTTGGGACCACAAAAGGAACTCAAAAAGTGCTGTGCTGAAAAATGTCATTTTCGAGCCACTCTAATGTATGTATGTTGGTAGCCACCATCCTAGCTCGAGTCTTGCTCTGCATGCGGCTCCACTTAACAGTACGCTCAAATTTCGCTACAATTCTGCATTCAGCATACCGCTGTATAAAAGGCCAAAAGGGGGGTAGCGGACCCGTAGGCAATTACACCTACTCAGTATCCGCTGGAATCAAAGAATCTTCTACTCAAAAAATATTCAATTTGTATAAAAAATATTAAATAATAAAAGTTGCCTTTTCGCATGAGCTTACCGAAATTGTTTTTGCAATGCATATTTGTTTTGCTATGTAACTTATGTATTCTGCAAATACTAGAAGCAATTTTTTTTAAGTTGAGCCAAAAACATTTTGTTATTATTTTTTGAAATCATTTATAATTATATTGCGAAGATTCGGTAGAAATTTCGGAATGGATCTCCAAGTACTTCACGAGATAATACAATTATAACAGGTCTGTCACCGGTCGTTTAGTGTAAAATTGGCTTGTTTTCAGTTTATACTGTAATATCTCGCATAGTATTCTGATATCCACTCCAGATTTTTTTCACAAAAAAGAATTAAACATGATTCTTAATATTTAAAATCGGCCCAACTTTAAAAAAATCAATTTGTTTATAATAATTTCAGATTTCATAAGTTATATAACAAAAAATATTTTTTATGTTTTTTTTCGGTAAGCTCATGCAAAAACAACTTTTTGTAAATAATTTTTTTCCATGCATCAAATACTTTCCGAGTTATCAGTGATTGAAAAATGTTCCATTTTATAAACTTCAAAAGTTAAAAATTTAATAACTTGAAAAAAGTATCATATTCAGCCAAAACAAAAAATACGTGTCAATTATTTTTAGCTAAAGAATGCAAGAAAAAAAAATCGAAGGAATTCAAATTTTGGTTGTAAATCTGACGGGGAATGACCCATACAACCATTGTTGTGAGAAGTTGTAATTATGAGATGGATCAAATATTGTTATTCTCCCTAGTATAAAATGTGTTGAGGGGAGTAAGTGCGTTCAACTGAATATTTGAGCCAATACTTTCCAGTCGCTTTTATAAAAAAATATTAACACCAGGTCGAAATTTTTCCCTGATTTGATTACAAATTCCCTGAAAATTCCAGGTTTTTCCAGGTCAAATAGAATTCCCTGAAATGCCCTGATTTTCCAGGTTTTTTCCAGGAATGGAATAACATGATACCAATTGTTACAAATGGTAACTACGCTGATGATCCGATGATTTTCAGCAATGGCACGAAGCTACACGGTGCAGAGAATATGGTAGCAACATTGAGTATCAACAGGAAGTATTGGATGAGCATGCAGGAGAAGATGACGTGTAGGTATAAAAATTGAAATTGGCTATTCTTTTTATATTCTTCATTTATTCATTACAGAGACTTGTCTGCCGTAGTAGGATCTAGTCCGTCTGAAGAATATCAAGGAGTAGAATATATTGATGACGCTCACGATTCCATCAAGTGGAAAAACTCTATGATGGAAACATGTCAAATCATATCCTATGAATGCGCATCTCGCGATAATAGTTCCCCGGAAAGGAATACCGCGATGCGGCTTCATGCTAATATTAGCTACGTTGATGATCCCCATGGAGTGGTGGAATTTATTGAAAGACTTGGGAATGGCAGAAAGTTGCCCGTAAAAACAAAAACAACAGCCAACTTGATTGTCAGCCTGAAGCTTTTGCAGAACCTACAGAAGAAACCAACGGGTATGGAAAATTAGAATTTGCTAACTGTTTTTATAGATTTTTATATTACAGAGACTTGTGTAGTACTGATCAAAACCACAGAGAGGCAGAGCATACTAAATTCCTTAGTAAAATGCAGCCGGATGATGTGAACGTACCAGGGCCGCCGAGAGGGGGGGGGGACCGGGATGTTTCCCCCCAGGCCCGGATTTTTAAAGGGGGCCCGGATTTTTAACAGAAACTAAAATTTTGACAAATACTTTTTCGACAAAAATTTATTTGAGAATACAATTAAAAATTCAATATCTTGTGTATGAGGTAACTAGAATGGCGAAAATTCTAAACCAGTGCATATTTGATATCAACTATGTTTATACCAACGTAAATCTCGCATCGAAACAAGATCAGGCTCGAGCGGGCATAGCGGAATTTGTACATTGAATATCATGTACGCAGCTCACCTGGGTTCGAATCCTTACCCCGCACACAGGAATAGAGATTTGTTATAGGAAAATTTCTAACCTGAATGAAGAAGCGAATGACCTTAAGATTGAAATGTCTATAATCGAAACAAAAATATGATCAGACTTGTAAGGAGTAAACAATTAAATGGTTTGATTAGAAGTCATGAGGTAGTCTTCAAATTTCGCCAATTTGAAATCGATTTTTTTGATTTATTGAATTTCCAATCTTCGAAAGCGCTGGATTAGTATCGAAAGTAGTTATTGATAGAAAAAAAACCCTGCTTAGGGTTGCCACACCAGTTTTTGGAGGCTAATTCCGTGTCTTCGTAAATCTGAATTCGCCCGGAAGAATCCATTGGATTATTTTGCACTTTTGCGTTGCCCTTTTCTTTACCAGGAATCGCCCAACACACAGTCCTCATAAACATCATCCTCGGGTTGCAGGCCCTATGTTCCTCACAAATATTCTCGAAAGAAATTGAAGTGTGATTTCACACCCCGTGATTGTTTACTGAGGAGCAGAGCAAAGCTCGCTCGGGTTATCCTTCACAGCGAGAGTGGATAGTGCTTTTGAATTCTTTGTGAATATCCGAGAAAGCAAATCACTACATCCAACTAAATCAACAAAACTGTTAACAAATGCAACTAAATGTGAACGTCACAGAAAGGTGGAGTGCTTTACCAAAACATTACACTCTACGGTGAATGTGAAGAAAATAAGATATTTTTCCTCCTAGTGCTAAGAGCTACATAAGAAATAAAACAGTATTTGTTTTTAAGCGTTTTATACAATAAAAAGCAATGGAAGCGCTCCAAAACTCTGTCGAGTGATCACTTTACTTCGAAATTCGAATTGATTTTAACGCATACCCATGTGTCTCTTGAAGTCTATCCCCTGCTAAGTAAAATTCTGCTGGTCAAAGTACCACTAGGGGCGGTAACCCTACCTCTATTTGAGAGCACAATTTGTCAAATGAGTCATCAAAAACTCTTGATATACCAAAAGAATTCGAAATTAATCCAAAAATTTAAATTTGAAATTTAATATATTTGGTTTGCCGTTCATTGATACAAAATCTATAAAAAATCATATTCAGATATGAGATGATACCGAAACATTTTTGTAAAGGGGTCATACTCAAATGACGTAGCTTTTTTCGGCGATTTTCGACTACCAATTCCCTCTAGCATAGAGGCCAGGGATGGAAAAAAATACGTTTTACAATTCTTTCAAAAACGGCCTTTGTCAACATTTTCATTATAACAGCAAATTGCGTACAAACAAGCCCCTTTCGTGACAAGTATAGTGTTAATAGTTTTGTTTAGAATTTTATATGTCATGGAGCATAAAGAGAAGATCTCTCAGTTCACAATCCCGCAGCTGCCAATGATTCTAAGAAGCATACGTTCAACTAAATTGCTAAATTGTGTTCGATTGATTTCGAAGAGAAAATTTAACTCTGCTTCCAAACTAAACCAACTAGTTAGCAAGATTAGCTAACTAATGTAGCAAGTTGAATCCGCATACAAAATCTTTTTGTTTTGGAGGAGTGAGCGTGAGATTTTGAACGTCGGTTCCTGAACGTAACGATTTTATTTTTATTTTTGAACTATTTTCTAGCAATCAGTTACAACATTCTTGTAAAATATTTCAAGGTGTGCTAACACACCAACACAAATAAAAGAATAATTTATGTTTTTATGTTTTCGAAACAAGCATAGCGTAAAATCCAACCAAAACCTTTAATTGAAATTTGATTCATGTTTCTCATATTTTTTCCATTTTTTTATTCCTGCGTGGATTGTAGGGTAAAGTGCCTATTTTCACCATACTAAGCAGGGTGCCTCACTAATTCATTAATTTCTCGGCCTACAATCAATGGAATACGAAAAAATTGACATCAACAGCTTTGCTTCGTTGTTAGGAACCAATATAAAGACATAAATGCGCTGAAAACAATGAAATTCTCGTGTTTGAGCGCAACGAAAACTCGAATCGAGTGCCACTATTGTTGCGCTACCATTTGATTCAATGCGTTGAACAAAGATGGCAGACACTGCTCTAACCAACGGCTTCAAATGGGTAGGGTGATAATAGAAACATGGCGAAAATGAGCTCAACACCCTATGTATATTTCTACAATTGTAAGATTCTGCCTTTTTTATCTTTTTGCATACTTTTATTTTATCCATCTTTTTACGTTCCTTACTTTTGCTTTTTTTTTCTATTGCTATCACTGTCACTTACTTTAATTTATAGTTTTTTCTCTGTTATTTAATTTTATTCGCAATTTTTCAAGAAAATTCTGCTTTCTTTATTTTTTTTCTTATTGGTTCATATTTTGATACCCTGTTTTTTATTTGTTTCTTTTGTCATTCCATCTAATTTTTAGAATATGTTTATTTACTACATTTATACTTGTCATAGCCTTTTTCTTTTTCCTTTTGTTTTATATTTTTTGCATTTCTAAAAGCAATTTTACTTATTCAAATTTATTCCAATTTGTCTTATTGTTTAATTTTTTACCTTTCTCCTATTTTCTTCCTCATTTTCTATTTTTTAGTTTTCCGTTTATCGTAGTTTTATTTTTTCCCATTGTTCATTTAATATAATTTTGTTTTTTTATACCTTTTTCTTAAGATTTAATTCGTTATTGTTATTTCTTCATGTTTTCCATTTAACTTATTTTGAAAATACTTTTTCAGTTGATCATTTTCCTATACGTTAACATTGAATTTTTTTATTTTCCTAAAAAAACATTTGATTTATCTTTTCTTGACATAGTGTCGCACTTTTTCTTAATTTTACTTCGTTGTTTGAATTTATTTCAAATTTCATTTCTAGTGCTTTTTCTATTCTTTAAATAATATCCATTTTATTCAGTTTTTTCGTGTTAATATCTTCAATTTTGTGTTTCTATAGTATGGCTTTTTTCTACTATTTTTTTCTATTTTGTCTGTTTGCTCCGTTTTTGTTCAATACCTACAATTTTCTTTACTTTTTCATCTTTTCATCATTTAAATTTTCCAGTTTTTCAAAAATTTTCTGGTTCGTCCATTTTTTTTAATTTCTCTATGGTTATTGTATTCTTGTCTTTTATATATACTCCTCTAGTTTTATGCATTCTTAACGTTTTATTCATTTTTCTATTGCTTTAAATATTTCTTGTTTATAATGTTAAATAAATTTTATTATTCTTGCTTTATCGAGTTATTCAGCTTCATGCATTTTTTATATTAATGTTTGTATTCTTTTTAGGATTTTTTTTTCATTTTCATTGATTCTAATTTTTTTTTCCTAATTTCCTAACAATTTTTCATTATTTTCACCATCTGTTCTATAATGTTCGACTTTTTTAATCTTCGCAATATGGTTTTCTAGTTTCCTGTTTTCCTTTATCAATTTTTTATTGGTTTTGTTTTGGTTTTTCTCGATTAAACATTTTTTGACAATTGACATTTGTTTATGTGGTTGATTTTGTTGTTTTAGCTCTTTTGTACATTCTTTTAATATTTAGTTTTCCTATTGTTTTTTATCTTTTTTTAATCTTGTCATTTCCTTACTTTTATAAATACTATTACAAAAATGGCGCTTTTCAAAGTCACCAAAACTGTCGAAGAGTTATTAAAAACTAGAGCAACAAAATGGTACATAAATATAAAATTTCAGTATACTATACATATTATCAGTGAACTCCAATGCATTTCAAACATTGACTTTTTCTACTCAGGCAATACACAGTGGTGGGGGCCCGTACGTTGGACCCCCCGGGCCTGAATTTTCTCTCTGCGGCCCTGGAACGTACATATCAATATCAGGGGTCTCTTATGACGATACTTTCCATCTATGATCCGTCGCAGCAACAACTTTTTACCTGTGATTTTTGTTCAAATGATGGCAAACACAATGCGGTTGAATCCGTCACGAATTTCATTTGCTCTGTCCCTGATTTCTATACCCAATTCAAAATGGAACAAGAAAAGACGCAACGATTATAAAATGAGGTGAACAAACTTAAACGACATTTATTTGTTTCAACACAAACCAGTAAACGTCGGTTGAAATCTGCACGACAAAGGAAACTGCAGCTTGCCAAATTACAAGTTGAGCATAAGATTTTGAAAAAACATAAAACCTCGAATGAATTGTCAGGTGAACGAGCTCGAAACAATCCTGTGATATTTGATTCACTGTGCAATGCTTTGCGAAAGCCAAAAGGGCGTAGATATCAGGCACCTACTATGAGGTTCGCTGCTTCGACTTACTTGAGTGGTCCACGAACCTATCGCCACATCAAGAACTCTGGTCACCTTGTATTGCCGCACAACAATTCAGCATGAACGCGAGTGAGAGTGAATGAGTATATTATGTACAGCCATCCCCCTAGAAGTAATACCGAGAGGTAGTTCCTGGGAGCAATGATGGCGGAGCCCAATGGAGTTTAGTCGGTATTAATGGCAGCACCGTTGTGATTTCATTCGATGTGCCATTAAATCAGAACTTTCCTATAGCGCGAAAGCTGACAAGTTCCATGGATTTCCAGATGACGGCCTTAAACGCAGAATCGAAAAAAATGATGTGATGAAACTTGCGACCGAGGCCATAACATTTATAATGTCTGGAATATATTCTAGGTTTAAACAGGTACTGTATCATTATTTGCACTCAGAGCCAGTTTTGTCTACAGACTACACACAGACTAGCGAAGGGTAAAAAATGCAGCCAAACAAGCATGATGAGTTTGTGAGGTGAAATATGGCAGGAAGCCCTACAGCTTATGCGTGATGCCAATATATGCATGGTTCTTGGTTTTATGGTTTTTGTCTCCGCAAGTCTGTGTAAAGAGTCTGTAGTTTGGTCTATCCACAGTCACCCTGTAATTGAAAATTATCATAGGCAATAACCAAAACAACCAATGAGTTGTCATGTGCTGAGATAGTTCTCTATAACAATATTGCCGATTGTGGGATTACTGTTCTTTCCAAATATTCCCAATTGTTTCTTTGAGTACACTGATTACTGTATAAAAAGCTTATATACCACTCAAATGCCATCTCACATGTAATTTTCAAATATTTGCTCAAAATTTCAGCGCATAGGATATCTCCTTGTTGCTGAACTCGTAAAATTAACTCTTATATTTCTTATTCGCGTGTTCTCATTGCGCCCAACACTCGCATCCGAGTGTTCTCCATACATGCTTTTCTTTCGTTCGCTCCCCAGCCGGGTAGAATTTCTGCGAGTTCCAGTTGGCCAAAAGCCACTCAAATTGCACATATTGAAACCCACTCTTTCGTTCGCACCCACCCACTGGCGCTCACTCCTACTGTTGCTACCACTCGTCCATGCTCTCACTCGCCCATGCTCCCACTCGTCCGTACTCCCACTCGAAGCCACTCGCGCTCTTTAACTCACTCGTATCCACACGCACTCTAAAAGGCGTTCGCCTTCACTCGCACTCTTGCAGTCGCCAGCGCTCTCGCTCCGTCTCGCATATCGTTCTTCGTTGGTAGACCAAGAATGCTGCAAATGAATTTATTCGGATATTTTATACGCACAATACATCTGGCTTTCGTCACCGGTACAGCACGTCAGGGAACGTCAAAATTAGTTATATGCAGTTCAATGGAGGTATTCACACACATCAACAGCACGGAATGCTTTGACGTATGGAAAGAGTGAACGAGAGACGCATTCAACTTAACTTGATGGAACGATGACGTGGCGTTGGCGGACATTTACGTTGATGGAAGCTGATGTATCGTCTGGATTGAGGTTGATATGACACTGGTATAGCGGAAAAGGAAATGGCGCGGGAAATTCGGTTCACTTGTTGTACAATGAAGTCATAAACGCATCCGAATGAAATGCGGTCGCATTAAAACGCAAAAATACCTATATTGAAGTTTGAGATTTTTTGTGGAATAACGAAATGACAGGAACATCCAGTTTTTATAGTCAAATACCGTGAAGGCACATAATTCCGCGCACTCTGAGTTATTTGTCTGAGCTATTGCAGAAGCAGGCTTGTTAAAAAAATTGAACATGGCATACACATATGCTGCTTTTGTTTATCCATACCGACTGAGAAAAAAATATTTTTTTTTCTGGTGGCTCATATACCTGCAAAATAATAAAATAGAACGCTCCTCCATGTGGCCGCCATGTTTGCATATTTCCTAAGCGATTGCGTTAAGACCATAATGTAGACAGTATAACTAATTTGAAGCGAAACGGTTGATTTTCATTTTCAAACTTGTAAACATCAAAATAAAAAGAGTGTGTTGAATTACAATTCATAAGACCAAAATGGCCAGCACATTTATGAATAGGTATTATATAGGGTATTATCGCTGAAATTACAGTGTGTGGAAAGGTGCACTAAAATTAGGCGAACCCAATTCCGCTCATAAAAATTGTAGTCTCAACCATGCTTATGGTCCGGCAAGGACATTTGGTCGGTGTTAAGTCAGACCGGACTAGGTCGCAAAACTTCAAAAAATGAGATAATGCAAATACTGGATAAAGAATTTCTTCAGCAACATTCAACTTTTGCCAGATTTGAAATATGTAACCATAAACAAGAATCATGGCAAAAAAATTAAAGGGTTGTGTACAGGACACGACCACGGTGACATTAAAAATATAGCTTTTTTCAAGAGCGTGCAAATGAATTTTATCTATCACACATATCGACACACGTTCTTGTTCACTCGCCTGTTTTCATATGTTACAATTTGCTATATACCCTCCCCATTAAAACATAATTTATTGAAGGTCTTTTAACGGTAATCTATTAATTAATCAAGTATCTCACTAGGTGATTGGCATTATTTGGCTGATCCATCTAGTAAAAATAGGCTGGTCTGTCCAGAAAATATATTCAAAAGAAAAGTTCCATATTGAGAGCTGTGATGAGGAAACCCACGCCCGCCAACGGAAATATACAGATTCTCCATAAAATATGAAATTTCATTTTCCATTTAAATTTTCAATAATGTACTAATAAACTTAAGTAAACAATCTTAAGTTTAAGTATTTCTTGATCGATTAGTGGTGGAAAAATGAAATTATTTGATAAATTACATTGTTATGCAACGTTCGCACTACCAGTTAAAACGGGTTTTTATGCCATCTTGGTGACATTTTTCTTGTTGCTAATTATTAAAACGTGTTATAACTCTGTAGTGTAAACATTGTATTATTAAACCAATTCTGCAGCGTTTTATGTTATATAGGTGTTTTATGTGGTAATAGGACTGACATAATTATATCTTCAGTACAGCGGTTTGTTTCATAATTTAAAACAGATTTATTTTAAAATTTAAATTAGTATACCCAACCGTATTTGTTGTATACCTTAAAACGCAATTAGAACTGTGTTTTAAATACATAGGGTAGGACAGATATTCTGACTGGTTAAACTGGGAAAACAATTTTAAGTCCAGTAACGCTTAAGACATGGCTTGAATTTGAATCGAAAAAGAACACCCGCTTCAACTGCTGCTGGGACGGTAAGTTCTGTTTTAAAATTTTCCGTTGTGTGCAGTACGAAACAAAAGTGTTTGAAATTAGAAAACAAAAAGTTCTGCTGGGAATGTGATTGTTTCCGATGCAATTACACTCAGATTTTTCACGCAGGAGATAGAGGCCGTGTAAATGAAAACCGCGTAAATTTAAAAAAAACGCGTTAATGAAAACCGCGTAAATTTCAAAATCCGCGTAAAAAAACCTGAGTGTACTCTCCTATATAAAATACTACGCTGCTGAACAGTGCAATAACTACAGAAGCACGTTTTCAGATGCCTTACTGATAAAAAACATATAACCGAAACATGAAAACAAATAGGCTCTTTACCCTACGCAGCTACAAAGCGCCGTAAACATGGATTAACAAGTTACAACGCACAATTAAATCCAAACCACCCCGCCCACCCACTTTGCAAATCATTCTGTGACACCGTGCTGGTACCCGAAAAATCCGCACACGACCACCGCTGCCGAAAATGCATAGCGTCTACCGCTTATTGTAGTGCCCAGACGCTGCAGCCATGATCTTACCCGTTCGACATAAGAATAAAAACTGATTCAAACGGGTACGCGTCACCTCTATTTATAAACTAACCGTATATGGTTTAGTCACTTAGGTGCGAGTGTGTGCAAATGCCAACGTTACCGAAAATCGATAGCGCTTATTCCCGGTCAAACCATTCGGAATTTTTTTCGGAATCCTGAATGGAGTCATTATGGATTCCAAATCAAATGCAACAACCGATTCTGAGTCGGAATCGGTTGTTGCATTTCATTTGGAATCCATAATGACTCCATTCAGAAATCCGAACCGGTTCCGGAATGAGTTTAACTGGGTTTCATCGCCCGGAGACGACGTTGCTCGTGTGGGATAAGAGCAACGACTGATTTAAACGGACATGCGTTGCTTCTATTTATGACTTTTCGTGTTTCATTGAGCAACTAAGCTGTGACGGCTGTGTCTGAGAAATCTGCGTCACGAATGGTATTTTTCCCGTTTTTCGTGAACTTTTTAATTTTACCAATTTCCAAAAGTCTACTTTTATTGGGGAGATATTAAATTATTACCAATATTTAAGTTAGGTGTTTCTGAATCGGTTGGTGTATGAATGATTAAAATCCATCTAGTAATATCGGAGTTATAAGCGTGCAAACCTTACATAGTTTCGTTGCATGGGAAATAGTTTAGATTTTAGAATGACACCTAGCCCCAGATAGTGGAGTATGACATTTTTAATGTCAAAATAATTATAACGTAGAGGATGCTGCAATTCAAAATTTAAACTCGTTTTTCTCGAAATCAATATTTTGTCACATAGTCCAGTCTGTTTTAACACCGACCATTTCATCTAAAGAGCTGCGAAAACTCCGGGAAGGTAATGGATAAAAGGTTTCTTTCAGCGACATTCAAACATATCTGGAAGAGTACCAAACCAGTCTTCAAACATTGAGCCGGAGTTATGAAAGATTCGAACTAAACCAGGGAGATAAAACAGTACATGTACCTGACCCATACTCTTTTATGTTTTTGGTTTAGTACGAATCTTCCAAAACTTCTGCTTCCAACGGTTACTGGAAGAAATTTGATTACAGAACCTGCTGAACCGGTAACATCGCAAAATCCTTTGATAAAACTTGTCACAAACCAGCAAACGTAAATTCCAATACAATATGAAAGGATAATTATCGTTTGTTGCGACTAGTCTATCAGCAATATTTCGATGACGTTACAAGGAAGAAAAAATTGTTGAAATAAATTTAAAAAGAAAAAAGAGAAGTGAGATTGAATAAAAAGCTACAGAACAGATAAAAACGAGCGAGTAAAAAACTTTTGACGAAGAACAGAAAGAAAGAGAACTGCAGTGTAAAAACCAATCCAATCTAAAACTAATGATGTAAATGTAATGAATTAATCCACAATTCGAACACATAGCACAAAGAAACAATTCAAACGACAGATTCTTTACCGTGGTTCAATGGAAATTATATTCACCGCAGTTACCTAAGTAAACTTTATTCAAATGATACCCTAAAATTGAGTAAAAATTCTATTCAGGTAGTTTTTCGTATTCTTGAACAATACGTTAATAAAAAATCCTATAGATTTAGATGAGGTTCCACTTTTGTTGGAATCCTACTAAATAATGTTCTGCGCGGAATTGGAAGCACCTGTGCGCGGAATTTCATTCAGTGCAATATATGATGCGCGGAATTTGGTGCAACAACACATCTTTCATTTTTTGTAATTTTGTGTACTTCTGTTTAAATTCTCCTGTTATTATAATTTTCCATAGAAACATAATAAAATTGCTAGCCAGTGGGACTTATTGCATAACTCTAACAATTTGGATTGATTTTTCATAACGAATTTTGCTTTACTCATGCCTTGGTGCGCGGAATTATGTGCCTTCACGTTATGTCACTGAAAGAATATATGCATAAATCGCTAAGAATTTGTTTTGTGCAGATAATTTTCGTAAAATATCGAATTGAATAGTTGCTACAAGAGTGAAACTAATTTTCATAAAAAAAATAAAAATTTTAGTGGTGAGCTGTTTGAAATAAAATTCATTTTGCCAGATCGATCCCTTAAATAAAAAAAATAATTGGTATACAAATATCGATCTTAAAAGATCGAATAAAAAGAAATTATTTATAATTGAACACGATAACTTTTCTAAGATGAACGAAAATAAATTCGTGCAAACAACGAAATTGTTAGTAATACACACAAACCTTTTTTTAAACTACGCCATTTCGTTTCATCCACGAAAAATAATTTCAATATCGTACAATGTACACTTAATATGCAAAATACAAAAAAAAATTAAAATTTGTGAATGAAATGACCGAAATCTACTATTTACAATGCACGAAAATACTTCGATGCAGAAAATGACGAATGAACTCGTGCATTGCACGATCATTTTTTCCATTTACGAATTTATATTTTCAGTGTATAATTTCTGAATTGGTTGATTTTTTTTATCATTCCAAAATTCAAAATGGCGGCTCGCGTCGACCCCTGCACGACATCATCTTTGAACTTCGAATCCGTGGCCTGTTTCATTTCACAAGATTTATAAAATCTTTATGACTTATACTGCCTATGATCGCAAGTCAGTCCCATAAAGATAGGAAATCCCATAGAAAACGGGACAAATATGCAATCATGGGTAGTATACATCTATGACCATTCCTGGTACATTTTGCATTAAATGAATCGGATCAAGACCTGTGCTTGATATTCGGATTAAATACACGGTTTCGAGATAAACGCATTTAATGCGGTTCACTACAAAAATTCAAATCCATTAACAAACATTGGCTTCTAGATAATATGTATGTAGGAGATCGACTACCGTCATAAAGTGAATTTCTAAACATAAGCACTTAATTTGTTGAAATTTTCGTGACCAATTCCAAAATACGGTATCTGTCCTCCAAATTACGACGGACTCAGAGCAAATCTATCAGCTGTAAGAAAAGTACAGCGTGCGTTATATACTCTAAAGCATACGTTCACAGTCCTAAATTGATACAGCCAGCAGACTATGTTAGAAGAAATCTCCAGTGAATGATTTTGCGCACTTTCCACTAAGCTGAACGCTGCACTTTAAAAGTGTGAGTAATAAAGCTGCTACTGAAAACTGCGAGCTGCCAAAACACATGTATTTGAAGTTATGGAGATGGTACTCTCATAGACAGGCCAGCCGAACTAACCAGTCTTCGAGATCAATTTATTAGTAGAATGTTAAGTGCGTAATACGGTTCGAATCGAGTTTTTGTGCCACAAGCAATACTAGCATTGAAATAGTAATTTTTACTTGCTCGTCAACTTCTCACGCTGGCTTTTCCCAGATAACGAATTAACTAGGGTCCGGGTTTGTTTTGCCGACTGGTATTTTCCCGAATGGGTTGTTTTGCCGAATTAAGTATAAAAAAAGTTATTTTCAATGGTAATTAAATAGTATAAAAGATGATTCAATATTTAAATTTGACGAAAAGCATGGATGTGGGATGATAAATTATCGAATCAATAGTCAAATTGTAAAGAATAGTTAAGGTAATTAATAAAATCAAACTTTAAATGAAAATAGTTTCTCTTTGAGCGTCTTGGTGGAATTCTGAAAATGAAAATTTTGAAGATGCTGAATTTAAATGAAAATCAAAATGACTAAAGAAACGAAATATCTCTGAACTAATTCCTACTATCGTGATTCACTTGCTTCTCTTATTCATACACATAATCTTGGATTTAGATCATTTCTACAAATATATAGAAAAAGTTTTATAAATTTGTACTAATTCAGATTTGAACATGACTGAACAACATTGTTTTCGGTAATACTGATTCTTCTTGACGAAAACAACAGTTTTTATGAGAATGCATAATATGTGTTGTCAGTCGATGAACTAAGCGAAAATGGAATACAAAAAACTTCTTCGTTATTTTGAAGAAAAGTGAACGAATTTTATTTTTCGGTTTATCTTATGCCATTTTCCGAAATTCCAACTGTTCTATATTTTTTTTGGTTCATCGAGTAACTACAAGTCTATGTTTTAAATTTTTTATTGAATTTCCTATTTCAGACAATTGTATCTAGAGTTATCATGTCCGCCGCGGCACTCCTCGACATGGAAAGGGTTCAACGTCTTCTCTTCGAAAGCTCGTATGTGTGGTTTTGCCTGACTGAAAAATTTTCATTCATAATGAATGTATACATAAACCTTAACGAGAGGTCCATAGGGTGCTTGCAGAGCGCATATGTATTGGTGAGCCGTTGGGCAGGCAAAAATGACAGTTGCATATAATGTATATGGAGCGGATAGATTGATTTATTTTAAATATTTAATTCACAATTTTAAGAGCAAGTATGAGAAAATGTAATGTATTATAGGAATCACAATTAAATATTCATTGCGTGACATAATGTTTTCTATCGTTTGAACCGGATACGCGGACAAAATAAGTAAAGCATTGCCAATGCTATGCTTCATACCCATGGAAACAACGAGCATTCCAAAAGATTTTTGCAGAAAAAATGGTTTTTATTTCAAATTTGTGAAATATCTTGTGCATCGAGAGTTTATGCATACAAAAAAGCTTCTAGACTTGAAAGGTTTTAAGGCCTATACGACTCAAGGGGGCGGGGTAAGGGTTTCGGTATAAAGAAAACACTTTTTGCGATTTTTTAGAAATTTGAGTGAAGCGAATTAATCAAAACTTGTACATTATAATATTTCATTTCATTAACATGCTGTAATTTTTCTATGCAAAAATATCAACAAGCGAGTCGGAGGTGAAGCTTTTCGTAGAACGTCTTTGAAAAAACACGACTTGAAGTGTTAACTGCCATTCAAAGACTACTGAACCGATTTATTTCAATCTTTGCATATACATTCTATGTAAAAAATACCTAACCCCTACGTTGAGTCTTCGAGATATTTTTTCAAAAGTTTTGCTCGATTCGCTTCAGTTAAATTTCTAAAAAAATCGCAAAATAAAGTGTTTTTTCATACTGAAACCCTTTACCCGTACTCCCACCCCCTGATACAAGTTTTAAACATGTTGAATTTGGCTTTCTTATCATAAATAGTAGGGTGAAATTTTATGCTATTTCAATGCATATTTGAAAAATGTAATTTGCAAAAAATATAAGTTTTATTTTTATAGGTGAACAAATATGATATCTGAAGTGTCAGTAGATTCCACAGGAGCAAACCAAATGTTTCTTACGTTTACATGCTTGGGTTTGGAAAATTTGGTTTGATACCAAGTCGGTCTACTTCAGTACATTTAGTATTGTACATTTCCCTACGATTGCACCGAGCAGTTCTGGACAATTAAACGCCAGCGAAAAGCGAAACCATACTTCCTCTTCACGATTGTCCTTTTTGCAACCATCAACTACACACGTTCTAAACGCGAGTTTATATGTAAAAATCTTCAAATAATCCTTTGTGTTTATTGCCATATAATCACAGATTATTATTATGGAACTGGGTGGATTTATTGTTGAGAAGAATATCATTTTGCTCGAACTTTTAACTTGCTGCATGGAACGTAAACATGCAATGTGTGCCCAACAGATGCTTTGACTGTGTGTGTAGCAAGAGCCCTATTGTCACCTTGCCATCAAAATCGTATAACAAAATTACTTTCAGTTTGAGCACTTTATAGTAGACGCCCCTTAAAAGACAAGTTTTATTTAAGACACCGCACCTATAATTTGATTACAGATTTTTAAAAAAATATGAAAAACAATATATTTAATTTGTTCTTTAAATACGACCGGCATAAATTTGTATAGACAGATAACGTATGTATGCAATGACAATTTAATGCGAACGCGCGCACTGTTAGTTTAGTTAGTTTTTGCTTGCGCTGTTTTAGGATTTCATCAGAATGCCGTACCGGATTCGCTCCTTTACGAGCGCTCCCAGTTGCTAAAAGAGTGTATACGTGCTGTTCTAAAGCGGACCCTACACGAGACAAGAATATTGTCAATAAAAATATTGTCAAGACAGCTTCAATACGTCAATCCCATTTGAATCCTACCCTACAGAATCAATATTTTCAAAATGTTCTTACACGATCAATATATTGATCAATAATTGGTTTATTGTCAATATTCCTGCTCGTGTAGGGTCCGCTTAATAAACATCTTCAGAGCTGTAAAGAGTGCTTAGCACACGGGAGTGGGTGGCATGCAGCAAAAACTCGCAGCTGAGGAGTCCCGTCATGGGAACCCACTCGTCGTTAGAGCTGATATCTAGCGAGCCGACAAGAGCGCGAGTGACACACGAGCTTATAGCAAAGGCAGATAACTCACATGAATCAAACATAATTGCCGCTCGTGCTGACTGTCACATATTTTAGAGTTCTTTGAAAACGTGTGTACAGCAGTAGGGAGCATACAGTGTGAGTCTCGCGCTCGCAGGCGAACGAGGAGGATGTGTTGGCTTCTCGCTCTTTTAGCAACACTGCTCACAATAGTCTAGGTAATGAAAAACAACTCAAAATTGTGGGTTAATTCCTCTTGTTTTAACCATGGACCAGTGTAGTACCAACATGAGAATGGTACGCGAAGCTGGTGCCACTGTTACAAGTCCATTTTTGGAATTAAATGGCTCGAAAATTTCAGTAATGTACGACACGCCTCATCTGATAAAAAATACCCGTAATGCGATTTTTAAGTACAACGCTGTTTTTGATAATAAAATTGCTTCCAAAACTCACATTAAACAGTTATTTGATGTGGATGTACAGCAAGATCCTGCTTTAAGACTAGTTCCAAAACTGAAACCGAAAAACATTGAATTACCACCGTTCTCATCAATGAACGTTGCATTAGAAACGCGAACATTAAGTTAAACATTAACATTAAAATATTCATTATGCTTCTTATAGGCTAAGGAGGAATCAAACAGGCTGAAGGCTACCCAAAAACACCCACACTATTTAAGTGGCCTAATTGGTAATATCTACGCCTTGCGATGGCTGTGGACAACGTTGAAGGAGGACTAGAAATGTTGCTATCTTTGTACGAATCCGCTCTGTCAAGACTGCCTGGAATTTTTTTTTCCGAAATTAGGCGGCGTTGCGGTTTTAATGATGCTGCCAATGCGTTTCAATTCGCCAGCGCATTCAAGTATGGTATGATAGCAGCAGTTGAACAAAATTTTAATGGCAAAAATTGCCAAAATGATCAGGCAGTACCTCTTCTCAACGAAGAAGATTTGGAGAGTTTTCCAATGGCAGAACAAGACCAATATTCAGATTATGAATTTGAAGCCCTTGATGTATCCGTTTCTCAGGTGGTTCAAACCAAGGAAATTAATGTTTTAATTTACGTTCTTGGAGCCGCTGTGCGAAAACTTCTTCATAGAAAGTGTGGAGAGAAATTGATAGCCCTGCAGGATGACGAGATCCTAGAAAACGAAGATTATTTGTTCACTTTATTGAAATCTTCAATTTCCGCACGTTCGGTTAACATTCCGAATAACACTTTATATGCTGTTGGTCTACAGGCCTTTTGGAGCTTCAAACTGAAGTTTCGGAAATTTCTTTTTGAAAACAGAAGAGGTGTCAAGAAACGCTTGAAGGCCTATATCGATTATAATGCTTTCGATTTTGCAGTATGCCGGTCATGCTTCGATAGACTTATTGATTATATCTTTAACACTCTAATACAAGGATTTCTAGGAAATGTTCGGATTCAGCGCAAAGTGGCTGACAGCAATAAGCGTCGACAAAAACGAAACCGGAAGGCATTCCGTATGAATTTGCCAGCCCAGTAGTGAAGTGCTGTTTCATAGTGAAGTTTCGCGTGACCTATAATCAAGAGGGTGAATGTTTTGACGTTTCTTTGAAAAATGAGTGAAGCCAACATAAGCTGGCTTCCTGGCTCGGATAGTTGCCAAAAATGACAGCGAACGCGCTTTAAGCAACATTCACATTGCTACGAGCCAATGTTGTTAACACGACCTGGAACTTGTCGAATGCAAACAAACTTCATCTTGATGTGCTTAACCGGTATGCAGGCGATAAAATCGTACGAATTTTATAGAGAAGAAGCAATGCAAGAAAAAAGCGTGTTTTCTCATATATTGTTAATATTTATTTATTCTGAATCCCACTTTCAAACAGAGTTGTACAGTTCATGTGCACAGACCTTAAATATTTGGAACGTAGCTAGCGCCACTGGCATTTGGTGGTAACTTCAGGCAACAAACAGTTTTCATGGGGCTGCCTATAATAAATTAATGATACACATAATCAAATTATTACTACTAAAGCTTATTATATTCACCCACAATGCATTCTTTCCTCAACTACATTTGTAGCAATCTAATAGGGGCATTCACACCTGTGAACAACTTGCTTCCAGTTTTGCATTTCACTGCATTTTGACAGGTATACAAATAGAATCTGTACCTATTCATCCGCATCTTGGCTATACTTCTCATGGATTAGGAATCATGTATATATTGTCTATCCCGAGATAAACTAGCATTTCGTCGATTTGTTGCTCTGTGTTTCACACATGAGTGCGAACGAAACAAAAATAAACGTCAAATCGTTTTTTCGCTTGTACTAATGCAAAGTGAATAGGCGCGTGATTCGGCGCACGGCTTGGCGGCGCATGGCTGATATGTCACGATGTGGATTTTAGGAAAGATTCGCAATACGTGGGCAAAATCAGATACCCTATCAGATCTGTCATCTGGCTTTGATGTATTTTGAAACAAAAGAGATTATAACTACTAGAGGTCGCATGTCGCTGCTAACACTGAAAATTTATCATCTCGCTCTCACATATGCTAGGCCCATTAGTTTGACACCTATTGCCCCGGGCACACACATGTCAAAGTAATGGGATACAACATGCTAGAGCGAGACCCCATGTTTCAGTCCGTGAATACATGGAGACAGTAGCGCTTTGCTCTCTCTAGTAGTTATAATCTCTTTTTTTGAAACCCGTTCGTAATGCTCATTAATCCAACTGTTCAATCCTTCATCGCATCATCGAAATTCTTAGAAGAAGTTTGTGTCCGATAGCCTCCACGGTAGACGTTTATGGTAGAAATTGATGTCAATTCCATCACGCTTACTTTCATCTTACGAGCAATACTCGAAGGTATCGTAAACATCCTCGACGGTTGGTTTTCAAAGTTATTTCCACAATAACAAAGAAAAATGACATCCATAGCTCTTGCTAATTACGCAATCTATTTTTCACAACGTCACCTGAAAATTCGTTCGATTAAGTGACAACTGTTTTGGTCTTCTATAATTAAGGATTACTTAGTACCACTTTCACTGGAGATGCCAAATGCCCGGGACGAATCGATTATGTACGGGACGCAACACGTAACCCGAGCAATTTTGGAAGTATTTTTCACTAGCACTCGGCCTCAACAAGCTGTCGTACACTGGAAATAATTCCGGTGCGGGCTCTGATACGATAGAGTTCATGTGCTGGTCTCTAAAGACCGATTTCTTCACCCTCGCTTAGTTTTTTAACCAGGTTTAACGCACCGGTAAACCTGGTGTAACAGCTAAGTGAAGGTGAAGAAATCACTTCTAAAAGAATATTATATGTAACAACGCTTCGACGGTTTAAATATAGAACACAAACACCGTTGTCAACAACTGGGAATGTATCAATTATCTTATAATTACTGCAGCAACGGTTGAACCGTAACTGCAACTTGGTAGCAGAAGAAATCTCATTGTTTTGAATTTTTTTTCTCTTGTTTTCGTTTTGGGTAGATTTGACAGCTTGTTGATGGTGAACAAACATGGCGGACCAGGACGATGGCGATAAACGGAACTTGACGATAGGTGTCGCTAGTGAATTTTTAACGTATTTTCATTTAAATATTTACACAACTTTTCCGAATTAAAATCTTCTAGCTTGTATGTCTGTTCTCTGTGGTTAAATGACGATTTAATTCCCCTATTCCAAACCAATGTTATATATAGTAAAGACGCTGAATCCCTCTGGTTAAAGACTCGACACGTCAATCGTTTGTTTACCATTTATCTGTCAGTGTCATTCCAATCGAACACGAGACCTGTCAATGGCCCTCGTTCCAGAAGGATTCGATGCGATTTTTTTTCGGATTGAGGACTTTTGACAGGTCTCGTGCTCGATTGGAATGACATTTACAGATAAATAATAAAAATAAGATTGAGATGGCGAGTCTTTATCCAGAGGGATTCAGAGTCTTTAATATGTAGGTGTGGCAGATCTAAGCTACCCTGTCAAAAAAATGCGGACGAACACCCTGTCAAAAAATACGGACGAACATCAGAATATATTGGCACAAATAGCACGTTCCCCGTACATAGACTCGCCTGTGCTAATTGCCCCTAGGGACAAATGCAATTTGCGAATGCTATTTAAAGGCAATTTCAATACTTAGACAAATTTTCTGGCGGCTGAAATGGACTTGGTTGTTTTTTTGCGTTTTTTAAACATGGCAGTTCATGTTTGGCTTAAGCTTAAAATTGTTTTTTGAACAATTGGTGTGTTCTCACTTGTATTTTGTTTGTCTAGTGCACTTCATTTAGCCAACGAATGTAGAAAATTGTGGAATCGTAAGTAGTAGAACAAGATCTCTGACCTAAAGTCTTAATGAACGTCAGATTGTGATAAGTTTTAGTGTGCAATACCAACTTCACCTTTGATTCTTCCTAAAAGTTGGTGGTGATTACCTAGTATACTGGTAAGTATATGTAAGTAGATAATGAATCCGAAAATAAGTATTATTTTTAATTTTCATATTAGCGAAGACTACATATTAAGAAATATCAGTCTTCTTTCCTTCCCCCATACAAACGAGAAGCGACAGAGGTAATAGCGCCTTTATTGGAGGAAGGTAGGAAGCTTAATGTAAAAGTGTATATATGTGTGTGCATTACAATGGGAAGTACCACCTTTACTCGCAAGTGGCGTTGCTGTTACTGTCTCCAGATTTTGGACAGAGTTGCCAGTCTTCTTGATATGCAGTCTTCGATATTAGGCAATTAAGGGCGATTAAATGGCGCGTTCCGTGGGCGATTTGGGGGCGAATTAAGGGCTAGTTGGGCGGCAAAAAATGACGGCGGCTAATCGCCCAAATGTTGCATTTGAAAAAGCCCCCTAATTGCCAGGTCCCTTAGTCATGAGTAGTGATGCATGCTCCTATTCACGATCTTTGTGTGAGTAATGTGATTTATATTCATGATTTCAGGATCATAGTCCCGATTTTCATAATTTCTATTCGCGTTATCGAGATATTTTAGTCACGAGTACAGTGATATATGTTCATGAACTCAGGATCTTAGTCACGATTTTTGATATTTTTGTCACAAATAGTTATTGATTTTAGGATCTTAGTCACGATTTTGAAATTTATTTTTCACGTTATCATATTTTATTATAGAGCTTACTTTCGAACTTGACACGTGGAGTGATGTGACTGATGTTCATGACATTAGTAGTTTTATTATGATATTCGTAATTTCTCTTCACCTTATCGCGATCTATTATTTTTTGCTATTATTAGTTTTTGTACTCGGCGTATCGCGCCAATATAAACAGGAACATAAATGTTCCTGTTCATTAGCGGGATCTTGTTCCATGAACTATATCACGAACACGATTTGTAGCTCTATAATGTATTATTGGCGCTCAGCGCAGTTTTCTATTTCTGTTGAGACATCACACTGAACCTTATCAAATCAATAACGATACTCTAGGTCTTAATAGTTTTTTTTTTAATTTCTACCACTCGTGCCTTTTGCTGGTCGCTAGCAACTGGACATATTGACCATGTTGCATGAAATTGAAAATGATCAGGATATCTTCTAAATATCACAAGCACACAAGATAAATCCTTGGTCAAGTACTAGGAATCATGAACTAATTCCCAAACCCATGAATATTATTTCATGATTTTGTGAAATAGTTTACGTGCACAAATGGGCAGTTGTGACTATTGTACAAGGAATCATGAACCAGTTCACGAATAAATGAAAAATATTTTATGATTTTGCAAACTATTTCACGAGTACGAATGGCAAATCGTGGCTATTATACTAGGAATCATGAACCAGTTCATGAATAAATGAAAAATATTGTATGATTTCGCGAAACAGTTCACGAACGCGAATGGTAAATCATGACTAGTATACTAGCGATCATGAATCAGTTCACGAACACATGAATATTTCATGATTTAGTGAACTATTTCTCGAGCACTCGAGGATATTGGATCGTGACTATTATGTTAAGAATCATGAATTAGTTCATGAGGATGAAATAGTTCATGAGAAAGTATCCAGACTGTTTCAATTTTGTGAACTAATGTTCCTAAATCTATGAATATCGTCATAAATCAACCTTAGGGTTTACGAATAATGTTTTTAAATTTGTGTACTAGTTTACGTACAGAAAACCGATTTGGTACTAACATGGCGGAAAACATGACATAAGTTCACAAAACAAAAACAATATTTCCACTAATAAAAGCGTTACGCGGGCGTTACTGAATGGAATTTGAACATAATTATAAAAGCCATTATTTTTGTTCGTGGTCCTGTTTTCGTAACGTAAAAACGTGGTTGTTCCAGTATTCACGGCACGTTATTCTCGATTTTTGGAACAATCTTTTCCGTGTAGAATGGGTGCAACATTAGATGGATTTGCGGGTCTAGTTCACTCTAAGAAAAGAGACGACAACAGGCTTCTTGCTCTTCTTAATTTTATCTACTAGGCCCTGTCGTAATTCCAAAGACAACAAGCATCCATCGTTGCCAGATTCCATTTGCATGTTTTTCACAATTGCTGAAAATAATTGTCAAGAATTCACAATACTAGCTGCATTTAAAAATTTAATTTTGCGTTTATTCGTGTCTCTCTTAACAATATACGTAGTTATATCGTCATTCAGGGTATTTGTTCATTTGGCATGAAATGTTCGTGTGTATGAAAAGTAACCAAAATAAATCCAGCAGCACTGTTTTTCATCCCGTTTGAAAATATTATTAACGCTCTTGGCTGCCAAAACGACCAATCAGAAGCTGGTTCAATGTTGAGGTTAGGACTGGATAAAATTGGCTACGCGATTGTGTTCTCTTCTCTTAGAGTTCACTAATGATCAATCGAAGAAGCTTTGACCACATGAGCCACCTATGACGATTCTTGATGCCAACGGGGAACTTTCCAAGTTCCTCAGTTAATGTCACACTTATTTTAATTTTTGAAATATTACCATCGTACCCGTTTATATAAAAAATCTATGTGGCCGTAGTAACAAACCAGTAACTCCGGAGCTAAAAGACAATGAGAGTTTTATGTCTTTCATTTGAAACCAAGTTAGTTAAAATCGGTGAAGAATTCGCTACGAAATAGATGTGACGTTAGTTTATGTGCTTGGCAAGTTTTCTGGAGGCATCTAGAACCGTCATAAGTGACCAATGTGGTTACTTTAATTGGTCAAGTTACTTTAATTGGTCATTTTAGACCCGTAAATCCAAGTAATGTTGCTCCCATTCTAATTAGAGCACTCTAGTTAGAGTGCGGCCAAGGCGTGTTTGACGTATCCAAACCAGCAGAAATCTGACGTATTTCTATTGTGAATACGTCAAATTTCATGTTCGTTTGGATACGTCATGGCCTCTTGGCTACACTCTAAATAGAGTGCTTTAATTCTAATATATATTATATCATTTGGGCATTATGGTATTACCAGTTATTCATAATACCATATCTTTCATGACTTTTCAACACGTAACTCCGGAAGTCGGATCAACTAAAAATTCAATAGTAGGGTAACGAGGGTATTTTGGACCAGTACCATATTTTGGACCACCTGACGATGATTTGTACATTTTTCCATTTAAAGCTCATAACAAATTGAAATATTGCTAATGTAACACTTAAATTATCATGTTAGAAAGCACCCCCCGTTATATTCTGAGTGAAATGGTTTAATTGGAAGCAATGAATTGAAAATTTTTAATCGTGTTTTCACGTTTCAGCTGAACTGATCCAAAATCAGGAGGAGGTACCCGAATAGAAATGTACAGTAACAAAACCATGATTTTCACTGTGACAGTACAGTAATTTTACAATAATTTACAGTAAGTTTTAGTGTTATGCTACAACACAAAAACAATAAACTTTAACGTTTTTACAGTAAATTTCAATGTAAAATAGACTTTTACAGTGAAAAAGGGGGGTGGTTATGTATCTTAACATTAAAAAAATAAATTTTTCTCCATACATTTTTTTTTCGAAAACAGTAAAATTTAATGTGAATGCACTGTATCAGTTTTTTGCTGAACAGCGAAATTTATTGTTACATGAAATTTTATTGTAAATCTACTATGAGAACTTGGCATCGAACAATGTTGAAACAGTAATAACTATAATATTTATTGTTTTATGATTGTTTGTAGGGTAAATGCTATTGTAAAATTCTATCCGGGTAGCATTGTTGTAACCAACATCGAAGAGTTTTTATTTCTAAAGTGTAAACATTTCAATCATGCAAATATCGTTACCATGCTTATAAAATGTATAAGAAATTGATTTTAGGTTGAAAAAAGCAATTAGATGTATGGAAATTGTTATTTTGGGTATGTCCAAAATATGTGAGCTATTTCCAAACGATAACATATTATCGCCATGCTCCCAATCAACTCTGACAGCTCTTTGCATATCTACTCTGCATTTAAAAAAAAGTTCACTTTTTGTTCCTAGAAAAGCACTTCTTAGTCAATCATGTACAAATTCATCCTACAAAGTAAGATATGTGAACATTTAGATGGTCCAAAATCTGCTGGTGTCATTTTTTGGATTTAGTGTCATTTTTTATTGTTGCGGTATCCCATCTAAGTGGAATGCTCGGGAAAAGTGTCATAACGGTGGTTTCGGAAGCCTGCACCTGTTACAGACCAGCCAAGTGAATTTGGTGAGATAAATCTAATTTATAATTAATTTTTATTATCCATATAGTTGAATATTATATAAATAACTCCAAACCCACATCTCAATTCTCTTCCCTACTAACCAATTCTAACATCCGTAATGCCTATGGTGATTGTGTGAGTTTCCCACATCTTCTTAAGCAGGTATTCAATTAACATTTCCTTCCCTTTGGCGATCGTAAGGACATGGCCAAGTGTGTAGTGAACTATACTATTGTATACAAAGATGTCACTGTACCAGCCACACATGATGATTGCGGTCGTTTTTGTTATGCTATGCTATGCTATTTAGATGGTCCAAAATCTGTTTCGAGATTTATACAAAATATGTTTGCAGCAATGGCACAAAGGATTCGATGGTCCAAAATATGCTTTGTTTACGGTTCAAAATAAAGTTGAGTGGTCCAAAATAAGAAAAATGCGCGTTAACGATTTTTCATTTTTCCCAAGTATTTACGTTTATTTGACTATTTAGAACACTACTTATCCAAAAAATGATAAGCCCGTACATATTAGCCATGTTAAATGATCCAAATTACGTAGCCAAGCCGTATTTTTTCAGATTTTTTTCTCATGACTTCCTAAAGCGGTCCAAAATACCCCTGTTACCCTATTATAAGAAAAGAGACAGACTGATTACACCCAACTTTGAATGAATTTAGCACTGACTACACCGGTTTAGTGAACTGTCAAAAACTATAAGTTTGTGCAAATCGATTCAGCCATCTCTGGGGAAATTGAGTGACATTTTTTGACGCAAACACATACACACTGAGCTTAAAGGAATTGCGGTGCTAAATGGCGTAGTGGAAGTCAAAAGGGCTCAAGAAGTTGTGGTGCTGAATGGCACAAGGAAGTCAAAGGGCTCAGTAAATTCAACAATCTGTAGTAGCCGCCCAGAGCACATTCTCAACTCACAGCTAGTTTTTTGTACTGCATTACAGAAATTGGCTACTTTGTGTGCAGGGTCGACAACTGGTGGTGTATCGAGGAGTGGTGCTCTAACCCTATTAGAGGAACTATGTAACTACAAAGTAGTCAGACTAGCGTCGGCGTGTGATAGTGCCGGGGAGGAATTTGGTTTGGTGGTAGAAGTAGTTGTTTTATCGGGGTAAGGTTTCTCCCCACCACGTTCCTTGAGCTCCTCAAGGTCTTTTTGAAGATTTTGTATTAAAAAGAAAAAAAACGCACATACCTACATACATTTTGCGATCTCGACAAACTTAATCGGATGATATGTGACACACTGCCCTTTCGGCCTCTGTTGGAAAGACTATTTTTGAAGTAATTGCATAGCCTATCTTCATACGACAAAGGCATGTGAACATGGCACTCGAGTGTCACGTGCAATCATCCTTTTCGTATCTCGAAACATGAAGCTATCGGTATTAGGCTCAAGAGAAAACTATTTTATCAGATGATTTGGAAGCTTATCGCAGAATTCTAGTTTCATATTTTGATTTTCTTATGCTATGTCTTATTACCTTCGTTTAATGGCAGATATGATTCATAACCAAATCGCAAAGGCAAACATGTATGTGGTTTGTCAGATATGAGTATTATGGGAATTTCTTTTCGTGTGGGCGGTAATAATTTTGCCTGCCCGTACTACAAAAGGCACCTTTCTTCATATACTAGCAAATCATGATTGCCAACCATGCATGTGCGAGAAAGAGAAGCAACACAAAACTTTATATGAGAATATCTTTTTACTACAACATGGGATCAATTTGTTGTCTGCAGTAATATTGATTCTTACACGCAAAGCTATATACCTATCTGTGAATTATGAAATGCCCACTTGATACTGAAATTTTTTATTGAATTTTTTTCCGTTGCCGATTTTTCATATATTTTCACATACAAACTAAAAAATTCTTGTGGGTCAACCAAACGCAACCGCCCAAACTCATTTTAGCCACCGACTTATGGAGCCAATTGCGATTGAGCAAAAAAAAAAACGATTTAATCCACCTAGCAGTGAGATGAGACATTTCTTACACATTTCACTATTGGATTAGTTTGCAGAACTCACTAGAAGTAGGCACCCAACTAGAGGTGGGATGAAAACAGTTTCTAGTCTTGCACAAATAAAATCTCGAATAAACTGAATAAATTATAGAAATCAACAAAACGAACGAAATAAAAAAGTAAAGCAAAAAATGAAATAATAGGTTTTTAAATTCATGAAATGAGAAGTAAAATTAATGTAAATCAAAATTATAATATACACGAATTAAATTAGATTAGGTTATTAAATAAAAATTAAGATTATATTTAGAAATAGTTATAAGATTAATAGAATAAATTGACTCATACTAACAAATTGAATGAAATAAAACGAATAACTGAACACGAAATGCATAAAATTAAAGATATGAATAAAATGAATCAAATGAATCAAATGAATCAAATGTATCAAATGTATCAAATGTATCAAATGAATCAAATGAATCAAATGAATCAAATGAATCAAATGAATCAAATGAATCAAATGAATCAAATGAATCAAATGAATCAAATGAATCAACTGAATCAAATGAATCAAATGAATCAAATGAATCAAATGAATCAAATGAATCAAATGAATCAAATGATTCAAATGATTCAAATGATTCAAATGATTCAAATGATTCAAATGAATCAAATGAATCAAATGAATCAAATGAATCAAATGAATCAAATGAATCAAATGAATCAAATGAATCAAATGAATCAAATGAATCAAATGAATCAAATGAATCAAATGAATCAAATGAATCAAATGAATCAAATGAATCAAATGAATCAAATGAATCAAATGAATCAAATGAATCAAATGAATCAAATGAATCAAATGAATCAAATGAATCAAATGAATCAAATGAATCAAATGAATCAAATGAATCAAATGAATCAAATGAATCAAATGAATCAAATGAATCAAATGAATCAAATGAATCAAATGAATCAAATGAATCTAATGAATCAAATGAATCAAATGAATCAAATGAATCAAATGAATCAAATGAATCAAATGAATCAAATGAATCAAATGAATCAAATGAATCAAATGAATCAAATGAATCAAATGAATCAAATGAATCAAATGAATCAAATTAATCAAATTAATCAAATTAATCAAATTAATCAAATTAATCAAATTAATCAAATTAATCAAATTAATCAAATTAATCAAATTAATCAAATTAATCAAATTAATCAAATTAATCAAATTAATCAAATTAATCAAATGAATCAAATGAATCAAATGAATCAAATGAATCACATGAATCACAAGAATCAAATGAATCAAATTAATCAAATGAATCAAATTGATTTAATTCATCCAGTGAATACAATGAATCAAATTAATGAAATGGATCAAATGAATAAAAAGAATGGATGAACAAAATGAATAAAGTAAAAATAAATGAAATGCATAAATAAAACAAACGAATCAAATAAACAAAATGGGCTGAAGTGATAAAATGAATAAAAAGAAGAAAATTAGCAGAATTAAATGCATTGATTAAAATGAAAAATTGAACAATGGTAAAAGGTTCTAAATTAATATAAAGAAATAAATTGAATCAAATAAATTATTTGGATGAAATGATTGGAACTGAAAAAGTAGTCAGATTATTAAAATGAAGAAACTGAACAAAATGAATAAACTGGAAAAAATGAATAAAATGCATACAATGAAAACAATTAATAAAATAAGTTAAATGAATGATATGGGTAAAATGCACAGAAAGAATAAATTTATCAGAGTGAATCCAAAGAACAAAATAAGTAAAATGAAAGCAGATGAACAAAACGAATAAAAAGATGCGGAATGAAACAATTAATTAAAATGAAATGGTCATATATTTGATGCTAAAAACATTTTTGAATTAAGAAAATGAATAAACCGGATTGTACGAATTTGAGAACCATTGCATCAAAAAGTTTTGAAATGTTTTGAAAATCCCATATTCTGAGAAAAGGCTAATAAATATGCAATGGACTTTCTAGGGCTTCCATCTTTTTTTGGTTTTATTCTTTTTGTTTTCATGCTTCTTTACTTGACGGCGTCGTTTTAAGATTATCTGGTGTTTCTACTTTATTGTTGGACCTTAATTATTTATCAGGAACCTGGAACGTTCAATTTGGAATTCGAAGTTTACATTTTGGTCACATATTCTCGAAAAAAGGATTTATGTACAGAATAGAATTTACTGGTCCAGTATTTTAACGCGCAATAGAATATAGTAAAGTGAGACAAGGTTACATGTGCTTTCAAGCCCCTTGAACAGAGAACGACAGGGAGAATGCGATTCGTGGATGAGACAGGTAGATATTTCAAAAATTTTATTTGCATTGAAGTAAATAGTGTGAAATGTCTAGGCTATGTCGATAGCATAAAAGCCGTGCATTCAGTTGATTGCAATGCAGTCGCTTTCCATTCATCTATATAGCTTTCATATTGTTTCGTTCGGAATTATCGTGCAGGAAATATAGATAAATAAGTCCTATACAGACCAATACTGTGAAAAAGAAATGGTTCAAACCACTCAGTATATCCAGATATGGACGACGATAAGTTAGAAGACACATTGCAGTTGCATCCCCCATCGAGAGTGGGTACTTTGGGAGACTTCTTTTCCTGGATCTGATTTGTGGATATTTTTGGTCTTTGATTCGTTTTTTTTTCATGAAAGTTCGTACCAATACAACGAATGTGCAGCTGATACAACTCATGGTTCATTCGCCTGCGCAACGTTCTGTCTTCCATCTGCAACACCTTCGTTCGAAAACTCCAAGGGCGCGTTGGTCCTCCACGAGCATAGTCCAGGTCTCGTGGCCGTAGAGGACCACCGATCTAATCAGCGTATTGTAGATAATCAACTTCGTGCGGCGGCGAATTTTGTTCGACCAGAGCCAAAAGTAGGCACGATTTCTCGCCAAGATCCGTCTCTGAATTTCTCTGCTGTTATCATTGTCGTCGGTTACCAGTGAGCCCAAATACATGAATTCGTCGACCATCTCGATTTCGTCACCGTCAATCCGAACTCGGGTGGGAGGTTCACATTGTCGTCTCTAGAACTTCCTCCTCTCATAAATTTTGTCTTCGAAACGTTGATGGCAAGTCCAATCCTGCTGGATTCAGCTTTCAGTCTTTGGGCATATATTTCATTCAAAATTCAATAGAGATACGAATAGTTTAAATATCGCACGTGGAATGTCTCTTTTGAAAATTTTCATCGTCAAACTTTTATATTACCCAGTTAAGCCAAATATTTTTCTGATATAGCCATGAATTTCCTTAATTATAGTGTAGATACAGGCTTTGAATGCAATTGAATTAAAGTTGAGTTGATGTAGCAGCAGACAAAAATAGTTTTGTTTTCTCAAACCTTCGCAATTACAATTAATAAATATTTCAGATTGGCAGATTATCACACAACTTAGAAATGGATACAGAAATAGCTAGATAGATGAGATAGAAGAGAGACAGAGAGAGAATGAGAGAGAGAGAGATGGGGGGGGGGGGGGCGTGTGAGGAATGGCAAATGATGGTTAATGCAGTGACATTATTTTTATAGGTATATTATTATGATATATTGATTTCTTTCATTCTTGTCATAATTAATGTGAGTAGTAATTTTTGCGCCATAACCAGTATAACCTAAATCTTGGAAAAGAGCTAAATTTTCGCTAGATTTTTGGGCTTCAAACATACAGTTGCTTTCGGTGACGCCACGAGTATAATTATATGAGAAATCTTTTATCTCACTACTAGGTGAATAATTGTTGATCTGTGTATTGATATACCATCCAACATTTACCTCATGATTGAACGCAATGCCTAATCCAAGGAATAAATACTAGAACTCACTGTTTCTTTATCAACACATTATTTTGTCTTTGAAGTGAACTTATATATTGATTTTTGAGAAATAGTTAGTTTGTTATAAAGGTAATTCACAAAATGTTCTCAACATCGAATTTCTTGAATCACGTAGATGTGTTTTCATACCCCGATATTTAAAATCGGTTTAGTTTTGCCCCTAAAACACCAGTAAACCAATACTCTGTATGAAACGGTCTCATTTTTAGTTAGTGGAAATTGGTAAGCGAGGACTAAAAATACAAAATGTTTAATATCTCCGCCGCTCGTGCACGGATTTAGACAATCTATAGCTTGTTAGAAAGGTATTTTAACAAGCTTTCTATTTATGTTCATTTTTTGGACAATATTGTAATGTTCAAAAGATATTTGCAAAAAACCTGCTGTGTTTTGACAAAATCGCCCATATCTCAGAAAGTAAACAACATATCGAAAATCAAAAATAATAGTGTCAAATGGCAACGTTAGGCCTTTCATTTGAAACTAATTTCATTAAGATCGGTTCAGCCATTGCTGAGATAATTACATGACATTTTGTACATACACACATACACACACACACACATACAGACATTGTCTCAATTTGTCGAGCTGAGTCGATTGGTATATGAGACTCGGCCCTCCGGGCCTCGGAAAAAGTTTTCAAAGTTTGAGCGAATCCTATACATTTCTTTTGTAAGAAATGTAATAAAGACAATTTTAGTGCCGGTCTAATAGGCACGGAAGAGGCACCTCTAAACAAGATAGTTAAACAATTTTGAACTTTGAAGTTTGAAATCAATCTTAAATTGTTGAAAAAGGATGAAGTGCTTTTATTGACATTTCCAAAATCATATTGAACATAATCACCCAAGGGTCTTAGTGCTCGTTAACGAGAGAGGCACAGTTCTACACGTTGATAAACTAAATTGATTTTGAAATATTTATTTTACGATAAAATGGTATGTGAGAACTCAACAGAGGACGAAATGTCTGTTTCAGAAAGAGATATATGGTTATAATTTTCTACGTTTCATAGGTTTCACTCAGGCCTTAAGTTTTAATTTAGTTGAATCGAAATTATAAACTGGATGGAGATGCTTACACTGATTATACCGCAAATGCAGGCAAACGTTCTATTTCCGACGTTTCAACGTTAATTGTCCCTATAATCATTTTAACATTTCCAGAACCGTTTTTTCACTCCTAACGTGTTCGGATTAGTGATGTGGTCTCTATGATATCGTTCTTCACGTCAATCATTTCAGAGTTTCACAAGCAGGAAGGCCGAAAACAGTTCTACACTACAAAGAAAAATTACGCCATTAATTTTTGCCAGAACTGAGCAGATTTTAATGTTAGTTATAATACATTTACCACTTGAACATAATTACTTCATGCGCAGTTTCATAATGGCCTTAACGAGAACATCTGCATGGTAGTGTCGGCATCGCACAGGAAGCAATCGTAAGGTGTACATAGTAAGGATTTAATTACAGCAGGACTCAGAATGGTGCAAGGTATATCGGGGCAAGTTGAAATGCGGTGTAATATGAAACGAAAGCGTGGATCACTTTAAAGCTAAATATCACAATCGAAAGCTAGAAATAACTCCAAAATTTTCGAAATAGAATTCTTTTAAAGTTTCAATACAGGGTAAAATTGTCAGCAGGCACAGGATCTAAAATATGAAAATTATTTATTTATTTGTCTCATTTTTGCGATTTGCGCATACAGATTACATCTTAACCTTATGTAGGTTAAACCAATTATATTTACTTAAATCTAAGAATATTCAACAAACAAACAGAAATAATACGCTTCTTACAACTGACAAAAGATAACGAAATTAGTAGTTACAACTTGCACTGTCACATTTGTTTAACACTCGGCATTCGCCTTTCAAATTCCTATTTAATCGTGGAAATCGCGGAAACAAATTCTCCGCAACCAGTTCGACTAGCATAATACGATTCGTTTTATTGAATAATCGACTCCCACCTTAAACGAACTGAGAGTTGAGTATAGTTGAGTTGTACCAATGCAGTAGTGGGTTATACGCCTAAATAAGGAACCAACATCCCCATTTTTTTTCGATTAGTATATCACACTAAATTCATAAAAAAATAATAAAATTGCTACCTTTGAATTTTGCTCAAATAATAGTTAAAAAATGATTTCCTTTGAATTTTGAGCTCCTTTTGACCCAGTGGCGTAACCAGAAATTTGGTTGGAGGGGGGATTGATAAACAGTTGCTTTCGGTGACGCCACGAGTATAATTATATGAGAAATCTTTTATCTCACTACTAGGTGAATAATTGTTGATCTGTGTATTGATATACCATCCAACATTTACCTCATGATTGAACGCAATGCCTAATCCAAGGAATAAATACTAGAACTCACTGTTTCTTTATCAACACATTATTTTGTCTTTGAAGTGAACTTATATATTGATTTTTGAGAAATAGTTAGTTTGTTATAAAGGTAATTCACAAAATGTTCTCAACATCGAATTTCTTGAATCACGTAGATGTGTTTTCATACCCCGATATTTAAAATCGGTTTAGTTTTGCCCCTAAAACACCAGTAAACCAATACTCTGTATGAAACGGTCTCATTTTTAGTTAGTGGAAATTGGTAAGCGAGGACTAAAAATACAAAATGTTTAATATCTCCGCCGCTCGTGCACGGATTTAGACAATCTATAGCTTGTTAGAAAGGTATTTTAACAAGCTTTCTATTTATGTTCATTTTTTGGACAATATTGTAATGTTCAAAAGATATTTGCAAAAAACCTGCTGTGTTTTGACAAAATCGCCCATATCTCAGAAAGTAAACAACATATCGAAAATCAAAAATAATAGTGTCAAATGGCAACGTTAGGCCTTTCATTTGAAACTAATTTCATTAAGATCGGTTCAGCCATTGCTGAGATAATTACATGACATTTTGTACATACACACATACACACACACACACATACAGACATTGTCTCAATTTGTCGAGCTGAGTCGATTGGTATATGAGACTCGGCCCTCCGGGCCTCGGAAAAAGTTTTCAAAGTTTGAGCGAATCCTATACATTTCTTTTGTAAGAAATGTAATAAAGACAATTTTAGTGCCGGTCTAATAGGCACGGAAGAGGCACCTCTAAACAAGATAGTTAAACAATTTTGAACTTTGAAGTTTGAAATCAATCTTAAATTGTTGAAAAAGGATGAAGTGCTTTTATTGACATTTCCAAAATCATATTGAACATAATCACCCAAGGGTCTTAGTGCTCGTTAACGAGAGAGGCACAGTTCTACACGTTGATAAACTAAATTGATTTTGAAATATTTATTTTACGATAAAATGGTATGTGAGAACTCAACAGAGGACGAAATGTCTGTTTCAGAAAGAGATATATGGTTATAATTTTCTACGTTTCATAGGTTTCACTCAGGCCTTAAGTTTTAATTTAGTTGAATCGAAATTATAAACTGGATGGAGATGCTTACACTGATTATACCGCAAATGCAGGCAAACGTTCTATTTCCGACGTTTCAACGTTAATTGTCCCTATAATCATTTTAACATTTCCAGAACCGTTTTTTCACTCCTAACGTGTTCGGATTAGTGATGTGGTCTCTATGATATCGTTCTTCACGTCAATCATTTCAGAGTTTCACAAGCAGGAAGGCCGAAAACAGTTCTACACTACAAAGAAAAATTACGCCATTAATTTTTGCCAGAACTGAGCAGATTTTAATGTTAGTTATAATACATTTACCACTTGAACATAATTACTTCATGCGCAGTTTCATAATGGCCTTAACGAGAACATCTGCATGGTAGTGTCGGCATCGCACAGGAAGCAATCGTAAGGTGTACATAGTAAGGATTTAATTACAGCAGGACTCAGAATGGTGCAAGGTATATCGGGGCAAGTTGAAATGCGGTGTAATATGAAACGAAAGCGTGGATCACTTTAAAGCTAAATATCACAATCGAAAGCTAGAAATAACTCCAAAATTTTCGAAATAGAATTCTTTTAAAGTTTCAATACAGGGTAAAATTGTCAGCAGGCACAGGATCTAAAATATGAAAATTATTTATTTATTTGTCTCATTTTTGCGATTTGCGCATACAGATTACATCTTAACCTTATGTAGGTTAAACCAATTATATTTACTTAAATCTAAGAATATTCAACAAACAAACAGAAATAATACGCTTCTTACAACTGACAAAAGATAACGAAATTAGTAGTTACAACTTGCACTGTCACATTTGTTTAACACTCGGCATTCGCCTTTCAAATTCCTATTTAATCGTGGAAATCGCGGAAACAAATTCTCCGCAACCAGTTCGACTAGCATAATACGATTCGTTTTATTGAATAATCGACTCCCACCTTAAACGAACTGAGAGTTGAGTATAGTTGAGTTGTACCAATGCAGTAGTGGGTTATACGCCTAAATAAGGAACCAACATCCCCATTTTTTTTCGATTAGTATATCACACTAAATTCATAAAAAAATAATAAAATTGCTACCTTTGAATTTTGCTCAAATAATAGTTAAAAAATGATTTCCTTTGAATTTTGAGCTCCTTTTGACCCAGTGGCGTAACCAGAAATTTGGTTGGAGGGGGGATTGATAAACATCGTAGATTTTTCGAAAACGCTTAAACTTAACATTAGTTTGATAAATTAGTGAATTAAGTTAATAGATAAATTTCTTTATAATTTATTTTATAATATGTCAATGAAATTGAAGAATAAAAATTTAAAAAGGGGAACTTTTAAAGTGGAATAGATATTCAAAAACTTTTCTAACGGCCTAGATCATATAATTTCGAAACTATCAACTTTGAAGGGTTAACAACCTCGAAGAAGCTATCCAACATTAAAAGTGCATCTTTTGATATAATAAGTTGGGTGATTAATCTCCTAGAAGTAATTGTGGAGAAATGATAAATCAAAAATAGTGAGAGTTTTTAGCAAAGTTGTTGATAACTTTGGTGAAAATATGAAAGTTATATAAATGCAATATATCGAGATATAAAACGATATTTTTGAAATTTTTCAAAGCCAGTTTTTTTCAATAAAACTTTTTATTGTTAGCTTCAGAGTATACCTTAAATAGAATGTGAATTTTATTGTTTATCACAGCAGAAGAGATTTATCAATCACAGTAATATCAGAATAACTGGTTGCAAAGGTTTTCATTCACAATGTACGAAGTATTCATGTCTCCAACAAATCTAGTTGTAGAATGTCTTCAACAAAGTTTTTTTTCATTTGTATTGTAGACGCTTTAACTTTAGGATTCTTCGGCTCTTTTGTCGTGTTTCAAATTTCAAACCTTATTTACAGGGGTTAAGAAACGAACCCAGGTGAGATGCGTATGACTTGTCGACTTACCACTAGTTTTTTGAACAGTTTCGAAATAATGTGATCGCGACAAAAAAAAAGTTAAAGGGTTGTGTACAAGACTCGACTGCAGTCAGATTGAAAATGCTGCATTTTGGTGTGGCTTTCGCTTAGTGGCAGGGTTGTCACATTCACTAATTTTCTTAAATGTTTTGCAGAAATCATCGGGGATTATTATTTTGAATATTTGAATAATTATATTACAATTCACTGGTAAAGGAACAGAATTAACAAGCACAAACTTAATACAAGTTAATTAAAGGAATTTTCTAATTTAATTATTTTTCATTTATATATTCTTCCTAATATATAAAGGACGGTTTGATAATAACTATTTTTTGGATGCGGGACGAAAATCCTTTAAAACAATTCGAACTTAACCGGCGATTCGTTTCTGCTGCATAAACACAGACGAACATTCCTCTTTTGTGGCGCAGATCAAATGAGCACTATGTGACACCAGGCGATCTCTTTATTAACGTTTTGGTGCAGATGGAAGACCCTCCTTTTGTACGATAAATAAAAATATTTTCATCATTCTTTTTGGTGTGACTTTCGCTTAGTGGCAGGGTTGCCACATTCACTAATTTTCATAAAGGTTTTGCAGAAATCGTCGGTGATTATTATTTTGAATATTTGCTTATATTATTATTCAATGGTAAGGGAACAGAATTAACAAGCACAAACTTAATACAAGTTACTTAAAGGAATTTTTAATTGAATTCTTTTTCCATTATGTATTTATCCTAAGAACGGTTTGCTAATAACCATGTTTTGGGATGAAAATCCTATGGAACGATTTGAGCCTTGCCTGCACGACTAATATTAATGCTATGAACCAGCAATTCGCCATCTCGCTTCTGTTCCGCCATCGTCATTTGGAACTGCGAACAAAATCCTTCCAGCGGATAGATAAACGTTCCTCTTCTGTAGCTTGTGTCAAATAAAAGATCTAACAGCTATCCTACAAGCAATAGCTGCGATAATCTAATTGGTCCTCCAGCAGAGCAGGCATGGCAATGAAGAAATTCGGTCAAAAATATTCCTTTTATATCAAGCGATGGAATGTGTAGAATGCTTATGAATGTCGAGATGAGGTCCGCGTTAGGGAAAGTCTTGCGCAAATTGTATACGTTTATCCCTATTTATTCCATATTTACGGATTTTTCAATAATGTGCTAATAAAATACACAGATAAATTTGATAACTATTTTTACTGGCAATTTTTAGAATCAATTGGTGTTCGAATTATGAAAATGACCACATTTTTCCAATGTTTTCACAATAATACAGTTGAAATACCAACTTGTAGTTGCAACCAAATAAGTTTTAAGTTGAACTTCTCTGAATCGATTAGTGTATAAATGACGCAAATCCATCAACAATTAACAACGCTACAGTAATTTAAAATTATGCCACATTTTCGTGACACTGATCGAAATCTGATTTTAATTTTACACATAGCCCCAGCCCCATATAGTAGAGTAAAACATTTTCAATGCTAAAAGGCATTTTCGAGCATTATTTTTACTTTTATTCACTATTAAAGCTCGTAACTTCAGAGCGAGTCGTCATATTCAAAATTTTATTACACCATTCAATTCAACGCTCAGATATACACCATATTCACTAAATCATTTTGAAATTTTTATTATTTTCAATCCTGCCTAGAGCCTATTAATATAATCGATAATGTAACAAAAATCAGGTTGAGGTCGTCCAAAAAATCGATTTTTTTTATTCTTCTATCGTAAAGCTCAGGTTCTCAAGAATGTTACCGCAAATTTTTATAGAGATCGGAGCAGTGGACGCAAAGTTATAGCGTTTATCATCTTGCTCCCTTAGACTATCAGCACCGGTGCGTAAGCAAATGCGTGTGTATTTTGATTACGCTAAACGATAATATTTTATTTAGACACCCGTTTTCGCACCGGTCGTTGGTAAATAGGTTGCCAAAATAATAATCTGTTTTTACACCGGTAGTTGTTATTATAGTTACGTTACATTTTTTTGCAATCATGCAATTAAATAATCGTTTTTTAATGATATGGACTTTATTCAGTGAAAAAAATATTGCTAGAAAGAAAATACATTTATTTATTGAATTCAATAAAACCATTTCAGTAACAAACATCGTTCTCTTTTCTAAAAATATTTTATTGCAATGATTGTAAAATTATTCAAACTGGAAATGTTTATTGAGATTAAAAGTTAATTATTGTTTCAATGAAAAAAATGCTCATACCATTAATTTTGCCGTTTGAAGCAATAAACATTGTATTATTGAATTGAATAAGACATTTTTTTGTTCAAATATGCCAAAATTCTCTATGTAATAAAAATTCTAAGAAATGTTATGGGTTCGGAACGGACAACGAATTCTAATAACTAATGTTTACCCAGAAGTTATTGTCTGAAGCACATACTACGGCCGCTCTGAATCAGGAGTGTAATGAAAAGGATCTCATGCTAGATATTACAAACAAACTTGCGGAGAAGGAACCTTTACGACCATTCAACGATTGTTTTGCGGAAACAGTTTATACGAATGATCAGTTTCGAATACGCTTTCGTTTTAATGTATTTCGAAGCCTTTGAAGAGGAGCCAATACTATATTGAAAAGCCAAAGAAAGTTGGGTTTTACCAAATTATACGGAAGCCATCTGATGTGCGCCCTTCAGACGCTGCAGTCAAATATATTTGGATGGGAGAAAAATTGCGCGTTAATGTATGTGAGAATACTGCCATACACCAGGTAATAGACGATTACACTGATTTTTACATAAATGTTGTAGCCCAAATGTCCATCAGCTGTGGTCATATTGTAGACAGCATAGCCGGGTAAACATATTTGGGTTTTAAGTATATTCAAAGGCAATTTTGAATCGCAGAATAGTGGGCTTATTCGTGAATACTTGGTACGCTGGACTGTAACCATTCGAAATGAAAACATTACTGTACAACTTGGACAGAACAGTATACAGTAAAACAAAAATAATTAAGTGATAGTATTTTATGTGTGGCTTCAATAATAATATTATCTTGCGTAAAATGCGTTATTTTCCTAGGTTGATACACGGAGCACGTTGTTATAGTAATCATATCTCATCTAACTAACCTAGAACTAGAATCAGGAATCAGTAGCGACTAGTTCAAATAGCACGATCCCCATGTTGATCGGAGATTTGTGCTTAAAAGACAATTAGCAAAATTCACGTTGAGAGGAAGTTCCAAACCAATATTCACCAAACACAACTAGTGCTTGTGAACAAAAGGAGTATCGTCAACTCTTTCGTGACTGCTGTGAATTGCGCTGAACCAACAATAGTTTCTCCGGAATTTCCCCTCAATGTGGATTTAGACCCATACCAAAAGTAATTTTACTTTTGCTATTAATAAATGACATCCAATTCAGATTGTATGTGTAAAACATATAACTATCATTTTTAAGCAAACAACAATTGGTATCTGTGGTATTATAGAGTCCCATACAGAGGAATGCGCAACGCTACCTGAAATGATGCCATCTTCTTTGTTTCTGGCACCCATATTTTTTGCTGTAACTTTGAGTGACTTCAACCGAGTTACACAATAAATCAATATGGAGTGAATTGAAAACCCACTGTTTCGTGGCTTATAGCACTTTATTCTTGATACTATTCCATGTAATTTATTTTACATTGTTACAAAAAAGCATAATAAACTGAATACAGTGTCTTGTTTCGACGATTAAAATATTTCGCCATGATATTAACTAACTAATACATTTCTTGCATGTTCTCCAAAAGATGAATATTTGTTTACTTCACTCTGTGCGAGCCTTTATAACATAAACAAGGCCTTTGGCAACAAGCAGCCGCTAGCCGGCGCTACTATCGGCCAATAGGCTTCCAGTAATCGATATATGAACTTTGCGTGCACCTATGGGTAAAGTAAAGTTCAATCGGAAATTCTGGTTGGTTCTAATTCGTATTCGTAATTCGTATTCCAGCTGATTTCCCGAAAAAGCTTAACTGTGTAGTATTCCGGCGCCAAAAACACAACTAATTCTAATTACAATCGGTTGTATCGCTGGAGCTGAAATACTAACTATAACTACATCTACTTCAAGAAATAAACAGTAAGTGCGTACCCTCGAGCAAATTGGTACACACGAATTTGTGGCAAGTTAATACAGATATATATTAACTGAATTCAACATTTTGTCGGCGATACGGTAATTCCAAAGATGGAATCAAATAATGAGTTATTGCTCAACAAATATAAATTTGATTCCAATTTATCAGTATGGCAAATGACATAACACGAAATCTTGCTTTCAAACAACGGTCCTGCGGGGTAGTGCAAAATTCCTAGCGTCAGCGATAAGAATTTTTTCATAATTCGAAGTAGCGTACTGTGTCTCCAACTTTTAACTCAAACAATTGGAAATTCTATTAGATCTTCGTCTGTCAAATGCATTAGCATCGATGCGATGAGCTTAAGCGACAATAATGTAATGTAATGTTCAGATGTGCTCTTTTGAATATCATCGATGTATTTCCCAAATCAGTCTTCGAATTGTTATATTTGTTTGCCTGTGCTTAGAACGACCCAAAGCATCATCAGGTGTTTGCCATGGCCTGACACGGGTCTTAATCATAGGTAGGTTAAACAGTGGAACGTTCGAAAATTTTTGAACGTGACATTCGCTGCTTACCAAATTGGTCATCAAATCCACATCCATGTATCCACAGTTTGCATAAAATTGTCGGAGTAAGTCAAAAACTATTGCAACAAAAGTGGCTATCCTAGAATTATAGGACATTTCCACATTGTTCGACGCGGAATACTTCTAGTAAATTTATAATAAACGTCTTGAAACAAGCAATTTCATTGTCCAACAATAAATTATAAAGTTAATTAACATTTCGTGTTACTGTTTCTAAGAACAATATTAGAAATGTTAAAATGTATTAAAAATATCATTTTTATAAGTTAAGTACAACCACCCAACCCCGTCTACTCCCCCCCCCCTTATTCACAAACTAAGTGAATTGAATTCCAAGTGCATTCACGTTCATGCATTTCACTATACTGCCTATGATCGCAAGTCAGTCCCATGAAGATAGGAAATCCCACAGAAATTCCAATTAACGACCGACTGACAAATGTCAAAAACTCTCCAAAGGAGATGTTGGCAGTGTAAATGCATCTGTTCTTATCTCTAAATATTGTCAGATTGATTGTCAAAGTAAATTTGGCACGAGATTTTGACGTTCAGATGCTTTTTAGTTGGACAATGGTCCAACTAGCAGAGGTCCAACTAAAAAGCGGTCCAGTTAAAAAGTGTCCAACCAGCGAATCACGACTGTACACCACAACACAATATTATCCCTCGAAAATATGATGAACTACCGGATGAAATGAGATGGTGATGATGTAACAGGTGTGATCTGCGTCCTGCCATGCGTACCTATTAGCAATTAAATCCAGCATTTTTGAACTAAGCGCTGCAGAGTGTGTGAGAAACCATTATCGTCGTGATCTTCTTTTTACTACTGGTCCTGAATTAAAAACTTTGCGCGAGAAAAATACACGCATTTTCTTTCTTCTCGAATCTAAGTTTGGACAGTCCTCACAATCATCACCATTTGTTCGCAGCGATTTTCGTTGGACTATCATTAGCTTTCGTATTGGCCTCCACATATAAAAATTTTCGGGCTTTTACAAGCTTCAAAGCCAATGAAATTCCGCTTCTTGCCTGCATCCCATCAATCGGATCCTGGGACACATCATGCCCAGCTTGACATAATGCTACATCTTCCAGTTCAATCCAAGCTACTTAGATGCACTCATTTTTACTTCCACGCAGAAAACATACAGCATAATCAAAACTGTGGGTAATTGAATACAAACAAATACTGTTCAATGTATCAAACGACAAAATAATTGGTGTGAATCGAGGCTTAAAAGTATATTTTCATTAAAGTTACAATAAACTTTTAATTGCAATAATTGTTTTAATTTCTGTAAACTTTAAAAAATGTTAATGAATTCAATCAAATAATTTATTGTCTCACAACCGATAGTTTTATTTATTGAGCTCAATCCATAATTTTATTTAAAATAAAAATCTTTCACGAGTCGAATCAAAATTCACGCAGAACACTTCTGCATAACATTTATCGCGAGATCCTATTTTTTACATTTTCCTTTGTTTTGCCTCCTTTCTGCGAATAGCAACGTTGGCGTCGGTTGGAAGAAGTTACCAAATATAGACACTCGCTGTAAACCGAAACGATAAGTTTCCATTTCCCAACCTGTTTACCAACCGCCGGTGCGGTGTCGTGTTATGATGACGGTTAGTAAATTGCTTATACCCACGCCCGGTGCTGATAGTCTAAGGAGGTGTTGCTTATACTTGAAATTTTAAACGCGATTATCTCGAAATCATGTTTCCCAAAAGCGTCTTTGCGGTGACTACGATTGCCGGAAAAGTTTTCAATCGATTTTAACATTTTTTTTTGACTTGTTCGTTATTTAACTGTCGTGTCCTTGAACGATTCCATTTTTTCCGGAGTTACGGCTTGTGGTCACTCACGAAGTTCCCATATAAGGTTAGGTTACACCAAAAAACGTGTTCTTTTAAATTCTTAAATTCTATTTATTGTTCAAAAAATATTTCAAAATTAAAACTTTTTACAGATGAAAGTTTATATATATATATATATATATATATATATATATATATATATATATATATATATATATATATATATATATATATATATATATATATATATATATATATATATATATATATATATATATATATATATATATATATATATATATATATATATATATATATATATATATATATATATATATATATATATATATATATATATATATATATATATATATATATATATATATATATATATATATATATATATATATATATATATATATATATAAGCTCATTTATCGAGCGTTCAAGTTGAGGTAAGCTTCTGGTGGCAGTGGCAACCTGGTGCGCAGACAAGGTTTCGCGACAAAAACGCTGGAGAATTTTGTGGCGAACATTTTGCAGATACCTTGCGTATTGTTCTCGATTTCGCCATCTAAAATCATTGTCGAGGGTAAACCGGTTTCGTTTCGCTGCTCATTCACATATCTCCAGGAACACTTTGGGTCCGATTTCAGCTTACGTTGCATTTTTCGTTCGTAGTTGGAAAAACAGCGTGCATTAATTTTTTTTAAATTCATGGTTTAGTCTGATGTAATAATCTCTTAATGATAAAGTGCGGTGCTTAGTAAATTTTCGAAGCGCTGCACGTTTAGCTGTTTTTAGCCGTCGAAGCTCTGCAGTGTACCACGGATGTTTGTCAGCTTGGCGACTAATTATCCTAGGAACATGGCGATCGATCAGGTAACTCAAGATGTTACAGAAAGTCTATGTGGCAGTATTTACGTCGTCAGTATCCAGAACAGAGTCCCAGTCGATATCGTTTAGTACATCAAGAGTACTGGCATAATCAGCACGCTTAAAATTGTGAAGTGGATTAGACGAAACATTCAGAAATTTTGAATTCGGACCGTCCTCGAGCGCGAGATGCAAGGGGTGATGATGTCGAACGTGCTTGGGGACGCTGTCGATATATGGTGCTATATCTTGAGCGCTGACGAAGCAGAGATCTAAAGTGCGGCCGTTTTTGTTTGTGATGTGATTGATCGGCTGAAGTGTGGTCGTACTATAACTATCCAGAATGGATGTGGGACCCATGTGAAGCTGAGACTCTTCCAGATCAGGGTAAAGAAATCCGCTATGAGCACGAAGATCCGTTCGAAAATCTTTAAAATCGTGACCGACCATCTTAGATCCCTATGAAATTTTACACGTTTCACCGGCATGGAAGACTAAACATTTTCCACAATTAGTAAGATTATTTTGACTCAAGAGCAGTTTTTCAAAAGAGCGTAACCATTTCCGCGCGCACAAATTTCAAAAAAAAAAATTGTTCGGTTGCAAATTTTTGGGTGTTCTGGAAAGAAGAAGAAATTACCCTTTCAACGGTGTGCTACGTTATACTCTTTTGTTAAAAATACAATGCGGTTTTGGGATAACATTTTGAAATCAACCATTATTTTGCGATTTTGTCATGAAAGATATGAAAATTGCTCAACATTTTTATTAGGAAGCGTCTTTGTGTTAATAAACTTTTAAAGAGAACATTTGATTCCGCATCCAACGACCTACTGATCATCCAAAGCGTTTGAAAAATGGCAGAGTTATTAATTTTTCTTCAAATTAGAAACACGCAGAAACTTTTAGGAAATTTTCAAAAAATCGATTTTTTGTGTTCGATTACGTATACAGTCAAAAGTATGTGTATGATCCTTGAAGTTAATATTGGCAAAAATAACGGAAGACGTAATTGTAGAGTTTTATAGTGCGTGACAATGCCTTAAGGGTTCGTGCGAGCAAGTTTCTAGTTTGGAAAAAAAATATAACTCTGCTATTTTTCAACCGATGTTTAGGATAAATAGGTCCTTAGATGCGGAATTAAATTTTTTCTCTGCTCTGCTGAGTAATTTTGATTATATTCATGAAATAATCCCAAAATAATGGTTGTTTTAATATTGTAGCATTTTTAACAAACGAACATAAAATACACTCAGGTTTTTTTTTACGCGGGGGATACGAGCCGCGTAAATGAAAACCGCGTAAATGAAAACCGCGTAAATTTCAAAATCCGCGTAAATGAAAACCGTGTAAATTTCAAAATCCGCGTAAATGAAAACCGCGTAAATTTCAAAATCCGCGTAAATGAAAACCGCGTAAATTTCAAAATCCGCGTAAATGAAAACCGCGTAAATTTCAAAATCCGCGTAAATGAAGACCACTTAAATTTAAGAATCCGCGATAAAGGGAACCTCATTGATGGATACCGCGTAAATTCCAAAATCCGCGTAAATGAAAACCGCGTAAATTTCAAAAACCGCGTAAATGAAAACCGCGTAAATTTCAAAATCCGCGTAAATGAAAACCGCGTAAATTTCAAAATCCGCGTAAATGAAAACCGCGTAAATTTCAAAATCCGCGTAAAAAAAACCGCGTAAAAAAATACCGCGCAAAAAAAACCGCGTAAAAAAAACTTGAGTGTACAGTCTATTTTCAACCACCAAATGCATCTGTCACAATACCAGTGTGCTCTCGGCTGCTACCCAAGCCAGCGTAAACAGTTGCTTTTCTCTTGTGTGCATTGTCTGAAGAACAAAAGGAACCGTTACTATTATACTTGTGTGGTGATCTATCAATATGACTGAGTCTCATCAACAAAATGTGATTCTTCGGACTAACACGGTGGCCATTGACTTCCGGTCTTTCCGCGTAAGACCGAGTATTGGTGATGTGGAACATTTGCTGAAGGTGACAATGCAGCTTCGGTTTTCGGATATCAGCTTCATCCAGTTGGAGCACGTTAGGCACGCGGTGCTGATAACGTTCAACAAATTCGCCCAGGCGAAAAGATTCATTGCGCAAAACATCTTAAAACACGTGCTGGATTGTGACACCGCTAAAATTAAGATCCCTGTGTATATGGATAACGGAAACGTGGAAGTCAAATTACATGATTTGGCACCACGTACCTACAAAGTGGCCATTAAAAGATTCATGTCGTATTTCGGAGAAGTGGAATCCATTACGGTGGATACGTGGAGGAACTACTTTCCAGGTATTTCAAATGGTGTTTTTGTGGTGAGAATGCGGGTAGACCAGCCCATTCCCTCCTACCTTACCCTGCAGTACACAACAGAAGGGGGTGATACGATTATACAGCGAACTCTATGTACATATCAAGGACAAATTAACACGTGCCAGTTCTGTGAACAAACGGCACATTACGGACAACCCTGCCCAGAAACCGTTAAGAAAAGCTCATCTATTGAAAGGAAAAGCAACACTCAGTCTCCGATATCATTCCCTGAGCCACAAACGGTTGCCAAATTTGTGGCTGCAGTTCAAGCAATAATGACAACTGTGAAAGCCGCGTCAAGTACCACTAACTCAACAGCTAATTCCAGCAATGAGGGAGCTACTAGCAATGACGGAGGGTTCACGCTCGTGACCCGAAAATGAAAGAAGTTAGGAATAACACCTGATCGCAGTAATCCTGATGATGACCCGGACATGTGCGACGACGACAGAGTTATGAATGACGCACATGATACAGTTGACGTGGATGCAAATATTTCCCCGACACGAAAACGGATCTCCGTGCGCAATGGCAAGTCGCGCGTACGGGATCGATCTTAGTATTATTTATTATTTTTATTGTTTACATCATGTAAATATATAAAAGACCCACGGCTCCGTGAAGCTAAACGAATTTAAAAAAAATAAAATAACATACCGTTGGAAAGGTCATTTCCTTTCCTTTCCAAAACACTCATAAATTTATATTAGGCTTAAACATGACAGAGTAAAAAAAGTTTTTTTTTGGTATAAATCAAGATTTTGAGGGCATATAACATTTATCATTCATTATTTTGTACGGTTTTTGTTTTAGTGTTTCGGATTCTCCTCGTCAGTAACTAGCACCAACTGGGTGTCTAGTTGGACGATGTATCTAAGCTAGTACTCAAATTAGCACTAGTTAGACACTAAAATCCAAAAAGTCACACGTCTTGCTTGAACACTAAACAACTGGCTTATACCGAGTGATGTCTCGATAGTAAGCACAGAAGTTCTGTTTGCCGACGAAGAATATGAGCCGAAACTGTCTTATGGTTTGAAGACCCAAACGCCTGAATTTATGAAAATTCCCAAATGGGAAAATTTTTGGACGATTCCAATTTTTTTGTGCATAAGGACACATACCTTACATGAAGTACGGTTTTTGTTTTAGTGTTTCGAATTCTCCTCGTCAGTAACTAGCACCAACTGGGTGTCTAGTTAGACAATGTATCTAAGCTAGTACTCAAATTAGCACTAGTTAGACACTAAAATCCAAAAAGTCACGTCTTGCGTGAACACTAAACAACTGGCTTATACCGAGTGATGTCTCGATAGTAAGCACAGAAGCTCTGTTTGCCGACGAAGAATATGAACCGGAACTGTCTTATGGTTTGAAGGTATGTGTCCTTATGCACAAAAAAAATTGGTATCGTTCAAAAATTTTCCCATTTGGGAATTTGCATACATTATTTTGTGTTTAATTTGATGAGATCTACGACCTATACTAGGTCATTTGAAAAGTATAAAATCACTGTAGCACCGTGTTATCTGTATAATCTTGATTTATACCAAAAAAAAACTATTTGAACCTGATCGAGCTTTTGCTACAAAACTGTAATCGAACCCAGCATACTGAGAAGACAACTTATTTTTGTTTGTCTGTAACTTGCGCGACATTGATTAAATTGAGTAATATTGTCTTAAGTTATTCTGATAATCTTATTTGCTGGCTCGACTGCGTTGATATTTGTTGCTACAACAAAAAAAAGGAAGGTGAACCGTCCACAAATCATTCATACTTTACATATATGTATGACTAAAGGAAACTTTTTTGCAATCATCATAAGAACACAAAATTCAACTATAAGATTTTTAATTTGCTCACATAATGTCAACAGCATGCCTTTAATCCAAAACCAGTGTGATTCAAGTATTTCTAAGAGAAAAATTTTGTTCGGTATTGACTTCCACTGATTTTGTGATGACAGTTGGCAATGATGTTATCGTTGTATAGGGCGCTTGCAGAGCGCATATGTATTGGTGAGCCGTTGGGCAGGCAAAAATGACAGTTGTATATAACGTATATGGAGCGGATAGATTAATTTATTTTAAATAATTAATTCACAATATTAAGAGCAAATATGAGAAAAGGTAATGTATTATAGGAATCACAATTAAACATTCATTGCGTAACATAATGTTTTCGTTCGTTTGAACCGGATGCGCGGACAAAATAAGTATAGCATTGCCAAAGCTATGCTTCATACCCATGAAAACAACGAGCATTCCAAAAGATTTTTGCAGAAAAAATGATTTTCATTTCAAATTTGTGAAATATCTTGTGCATCGAGAGTTTATGCATACAAAAAAGCTTCTAGACTTGAATGGTTTTAAGGCCTATACGGGGTAAGGGTCTCAGTATAAAGAATACCCTTCTGGCGATTTTTTAGAAATTTGAGTGAAGCGAATTAATCAAAACTTGTTCATTATAATATTTCATTTCATTAACATGCTGTAATTTTTCTGTGCAAAAATATCAACAAGCGAGTCGGAGGCGAAGCTTTTCGTAGAATTGCATTGTTAACTGCCATTCAAAGACTACTGAACCGATTTATTTCAATCTTTGCATATACATTCTATGTAAAAAATACCTAACCCCTACGTTGAGTTATCGAGATAATTTTTCAAAAGTTTTGCTCGATTCGCTTCAGTTAAATTTCTAAAAAATCGCCAAAAAAGTGTTTTTTCATACTGAAACCCTTTATCTGTACTCCCACCCCCTGATACAAGTTTTAAACATGTTGACTTTGGCTTTCTTATCATAAATAGTAGGGTAAAATTTTATGCTATTTAAAAGCATATTTGAAAAATGTAATTTGTAAAAAATATAAGTTTTATTTTTATAGGTGAACAAATATGATATCTGAAGTGAGTGTCAGTCTGTGTCTGTAGATTCCACAGGAGCAAACCAAATGTTTCTTACGTTTACATGCTTGGGTTTGGAAAATTTGGTTTGATACCAAGTCGGTCTACTTCAGTGCATTTAAGTATTGTACATTTCCGTACGATTGAACCGAGCAGTTCTGGACAATTATCCGCCAGCGAAAAGCGAAACCATACTTCCTCATCACGATTGTCCTTTTTGCAACCATCAACTACACGCGTTCTAAACGCGAGTTTATATGTAAAAATCTTCAAATAATCCTTTGTGTTTATTGGCATATAATCACAGATTATTATGGAACTGGGTGGATTTATTGTTGAGAAGAATATCATTTTGCTCGAACTTTTAACTTGCTGCATGGTACGTCAACATGCATTGTGTGCCCAACAGATTCCTTGATTGTGTGTGTGTAGCAAGAGCCCTTATGCTGTTATGAGCTTTTTAAGCTCTGCATACTCTTAAGAATTTTTTTTATTCATTTCGTTTATTTGATAGGCACAAATGCCTTAGTTTGGCGGTGCCAAATTTTTTTGTTTTTACATTTTGAATAGCTTAAAACTAGGAGGTTACAATGATGAAATATTTTTTTATAAAAGAGAAAAATTGTACAGCTATCTTAAGACTAGAAAAAAATAATTCTATATACAAGAGAGGAGGCAAAAGATTTTTTTATGAAAAATTTTAAAACAAGGAATTCAATAGTAATAGTAACTAACTTAAAACTAACAATATAGTTTAGTACACAAAAGGGGGAACAAATATTTAAGAAAAATTTCACAGGTGTTTTAAAACTAGGGATACAATTCTATTTACAAGATGGGGGACAATAATTTTAACAAAGATTAGAAATTACAACTATCTTAAAACTAGGAATACGGAATACAAATTTGATTTTTTATCGGAGACTTATGCTTGGTCATTTCCAAAATCGGTGTAGAAGTAGTTGTATCAAGGACAGGGGAGAGAAGGCGTAGATGGTGACCGGGAGAGAAGAGTAAAACTTGCAACTTTCGGGCAAACGGGAGATCAGCGAAACAAATTAGCGCCTCAGTCTAGTAGGTCGGATTGGCGGATGGTATTCTTCGGACCCGCGGGGAATCCTTCAAAAGTCATCGGACCTTGAGTCGCTCCGTAGTGGTAAGGGCGACGGCGGTTACATAGTGGCAGTCTGGAGCTGATCGGTTCCACAAGGCAGGAAGAAACTTCTAAAAACGAGAAATAAAAACAGAGGGGCTAAATTGGGATATTTATTGTTTTTATGCAAGTATAAATAAGAGACATATAAGGGAAATCACGATTTGCCAGCATATCTCGGACTGGGACATTGGGTGGTCTACCTCGGGCCCGAAGGGAATCCTTTAACTGAGACCTGGCGTCCAAATACCCGGCGCATACCCAGACAACGTGCTCGATGTCGTGATAGCCCTCGTTACAAGCGCACAGATTACTCTCCGCAAGCCCAATACACCGCAAATGCGCATCTAAGGTGTAGCGGTTGGACATAAGTCGGGACATTACACGAATAAAATCCCGACCCACATGCATCCCCCTGAACCAAGGCTTCGTTGATACCTTTGGGATAATCGAATGTAACCATCGTCCAAGTTCAGCATTACTCCACGAGGTTTGCCAACTGTTGAGTGTCCTCTGACGACAAATACTAAAAAATTCGTTGAAGCAGATTGGTCTTTGTCACCATTTAATGCGCCCACCTTTGCTAATGAGTCGGCCTTTTCATTGCCCGGGATAGAGCAATGAGAGGGGACCCAAACAAAGGTAATCTGATAAGATTTTTCAGATAACGTACACAAGGAATCCCGTATCTTCCCCAGAAAATACGGGAATTGCTTTTTAGGCTTCACCGCACGAAGAGCCTCGATAGAGCTGAGGCTGTCCGAAATGATGAAGTAGTGATCTGTGGGCAGAGTGTTGATGATCTCAAGGGTGTACTGAATTGCAGCTAACTCTGCGACGTAAACTGAAGCGGGATCATTGAGCTTCAATGAAGCGGTGATAGCGGTGCTAACGATACCGAAGCCAGTGGACCCATCGTGATTTGATCCGTCAGTGTAAAACATTTTGTCATAGTCGACTTCTCGGAATTTATTATAAAATATATTGGGGATCACTTGTGGGCGTATATGGTCCGGGATTCCACAAATCTTTTGCTTCATGGATGTGTCGAAGAATACAGTAGAATCAGAAGTGTCTAGCAAACGAACACGGTTGGGAGTATATGAAGAAGGATTAATGCTCTGTGCCATGTAGTCGAAGTACAAGGACATAAATCGGGTTTGAGAATTAAGCTCGATGAGCCTCTCGAAGTTTTCAATTACCAACGGGTTCAGAATGTCGCATCGGATGAGCAATCGATATGAGAGTTCCCAAAATCGATTTTTTAGCGGAAGAACGCCCGCCAGCACTTCGAGACTCATCGTATGGGTCGAGTGCATGGAACCCAAGGCAATGCGCAAGCAACGATGCTGGATTCTCTCCAGTTTGATTAAGTGTATGTTCGCAGCGGAGCGGAAACAGAAACACCCGTACTCCATCACCGACAATATCGTTGTTTGGTATAACCTGATCAGGTCTCCTGGGTGGGCACCCCACCATGTTCCAGTTATTTTCCCGAGGAAATTGATCCTTTGTTGGCATTTCTGTTTCAGATACCTAATGTGACATCCCCAGGTACCTTTAGAGTCGAACCAGACCCCGAGATATTTAAATGTGAAAACCTGATTGATCGTTGCACCCATTAATAGAAGCTGGAGTTGCGCCGGCTCACGCTTCCTAGAAAAGACAACCAATTCAGTTTTCTCCGTGGAGAACTCGATACCCAACTGAAGAGCCCAACCATACAAATTGTCCAAGGTATTTTGTAATGGTCCTTGCAAGTCGGCAGCTTTGGGCCCTGTAACAGAGACCCCCCCCCCCCCCCCCGTCATCTGCAAGTTGCCTTAGCGTGCATGAATTGGCAAGACAATCGTCAATGTCATTCACGTAAAAATTGTAGAGCAGGGGACTTAGACATGAGCCGTGGGAAAGACCCACGTAGCTAAATCGCGATGTTGTTAAATCGCCATGCGAAAAGTGCATGTGCTTTTCAGACAACAGGTTTAGCAAAAAGTTATTTAAAATTGGTGAAAGACCATGCTGGTGCAGCTTCTCTGACAGAATGTTGATAGAAACTGAATCAAAAGCCCCCTTAATATCCAAGAAGACTGATGCCATCTGCTCTTTGTTAGCATAGGCCATTTGGATTTCTGTAGAAAGCAACGCAAGGCAATCGTTCGTCCCTTTGCCTTTGCGGAGGCCAAATTGTGTATCTGACAGTAAGCCATTTGCTTCAACCCAATTGTCGAGGCGAAACAAGATCATTTTCTCGAACAACTTCCGAATACAGGACAGCATTGCAATCGGCCGATACGAGTTGTGGTCGGAGGCTGGTTTTCCTGGTTTTTGGATGGCGATGACCTTCACTTGCCTCCAGTCATGAGGAACAATGTTACCCTCAAGAAACTTGTTAAATAAATTCAACAAGCGCCTTTTTGCAGTATCAGGCAGATTCTTCAGCAAGTTGAATTTGATTCTGTCTAACCCTGGGGCGATATTGTTGCATGATAAGAGAGCAAGTGATAACTCCACCATTGAAAACGGTGTTTCGTTCGCGGTATCGGGAGGAGACGCGGCGCGGCACGTTTTCTGTACCGGGACAGAGTCCGGACAGATCTTCTTGGCGAAAGCGAATATCCAACGGTATGAATATTCCACGTTCTCGTTGGTACTGTTTCGGTTACGCATATGTCGAGCCGTACCCCAAAGAGTGCTCATCGCTGTTTCTCTCGTTAACTCGTCGACGAACCAGCGCCAATAACTGCGTTTTTTGGCTTTCATTAGACTCTTCATTCGCCTTTCTAAAAACGCGTACTGTTGATAGCTAGCGGGTAACCCGTCTTCCCGGAAGGCCTTATATGCAGTGGACTTTTCCGCGTACAGCTCTGAACACTCTTTATTCCACCACAGGGTGGGAGACCGTCCATGGGTATTCGCGCTTGGTACTGGTTTAGTCTGAGCTTGATTCGCACTGTCGAGAATCAAGCCAGCCAAAAACCTGTACTCTTCCTCCGGAGGAAGTTCTTGAGTGGATTCGATTTTCGGATATCGCGGTCGCGTAACTCTTCCAATCAATGTTCCGTGTGAGGTCATACGAGACATTGATTGTTTCCGATGGTCTTGAACCATTAGCAATTGAAATCACGATAGGCAAATGATCGCTACCGTGGGGATCAGGGATCACCTTCCACCTGCAATCTAACTGTAGCGATGTCGAGCAAAGCGATAAATCCAACGCGCTTGCGCGTGCTGGTGGTGCACGAATCCGCGTCATTTCTCCCGTGTTTAAGATGGTCATGTTGAAATTGTCGCAAAGAAATTGGATTAATGTTGATCTATTATCATCATAAAGACAGCCCCATACCGTACCGTGCGAGTTAAAGTCTCCCAGAACTAGTGCCGGTAAGGAGGAAATGTAGATGGAAGCAACGCAAAGGTCTTTACCTTTGATTATAACTTGACAAGCGACAATTTCAATGCCTGGTGTCGAAGGGAGGTTAATTCGGTTGAAAGAATAGCATTTTTTGATCCTCAAAAGTACTCATCCGTAAGGGTTTTCTCGATCCAGACGGATTATATTAAAGTCATGGAAGTTGAGATTTATATCGGAAGTTAACCAAGTTTCACATAATGCGAAAACATCACATTTTAAACTGTTTAGTAAAAATTTGAAGGAATCGATTTTCGGGAGGATACTTCTGCAATTCCACTGTAGGACAGTGATCAAATCAGTGACCTCGCTGCAAGGAGGGGCCATTTAGCAGTCAACTGCTTCAAAAATGTTTGCACTATAGTGAGAAAACGAATTAGAATGCTTTTAAGAGGATCAGTAACATTGAAAGCTGTGAAAATTAGGTCCACTATGTCAGAAAATTTCATTAGTTCGTTACTGGATTGAGTGCCTTTTTGAAAAAAGGAGACACTTGGGGTTTTTGGTGTCCCTGGAAGTAGTGGATACTCCTTGTTAGAATTAAAATTTCCAAGTCCTGGAGCAACTTGCTTCGGATTTTGGGCATCACTTCCGTTGGATTTATTAAATGTAGTTGGCACACTCTCTGAGGAGGACACCTTGGCACCCTTACGAGGCAGTCTAGGGGAGGCTAGCTTTCTCCTCTTCCTAGATTCCCTCGGGTTAACAAAAGATGTTCCCTCTTGGGGATCGTCAGATTCTTGCTCACCACGAGCCAAAAGAGCAAAGGAATTTTCGGAAGGGACAGATGGCGAAGCATTCTTTAGCATTTATGCATAAGAGTGCCTCGAGCGATCCTTAAGGGAGAGCCTAATTTTATCCCCGCGCTGCTTGTACGCCGGGCATGACTTAAGAGCGTGCGGAGGGCCCCCGCAGTAAATACACTTTTCAGTTTCTCCACCGCAAGCGTCATCCTCATGCTCTCCCTCGCATTTGCCGCACCGTTTTTTATTGCCACAATAAGTGGCTGTGTGGCCCAGTTACTTGCAATTGCTGCAGTTCATCACCCGCGGTACAAACAGGCGAACCTTATCCAGGAGGACATAGTTGGGAAGAGAAGACCCGGAGAAAGTCACCCGAATCGAGTCTGACGGAGAATAAGTTGTCTTATCATCTTCAGTTTTTGCGGAATACAATTGCTTGCGTTCCAGAATCTTCACCTGTTGAAGTGAAGAGTCCTTAAAGCAGCCAACCCCGTACTTCAACAGGTCTTCGCACTTCAGACTCGGTTCGGCGACGACCCCATCGATCTCCACTGCCCTACAAGGCACATGCATCCTGAATTGCTTCGTAAAACGTTCGCTGCGAGCAATCTGGTTTGCCTGGTCGAGGTCATTTACTATAACGCGTTTCTTATTAGCTCGAACACGTGTTATCTGAGCTACGGACGGGTAGTTGGCAGTCAGTTCCCGTGAGATCTCTAGAATATTAGGCGATTTCGTGTTAGGCCGGAAATACACCACCCAGGGTCCATTTGAACTGGCTGGGTATGTTTTAATACGGTGAGAACTGGGGGAATCAGGGGAGGGAGTAATTTCGGGTTTATCCGGTAAATCCATGGGAATATCATTCCCATCCAATGCTCCTTCGCCCTCGGCCATTTAGGCACGAGGATAGCCCGTGGTGTAAACGAGAGATGAAACTTATATTCAGGGGAAAGGGAAAAAGTAGAGACCGATCGGGGAAAGGGAAATGAAAGAAAGAAAAAAAAAATACTTAGCTTATATAGCGGCCTGTCCGACTATTCTGGTATTCACTTCACCAGCCTGGGCACCGGCGAACAAAGACTGCCTCAAACAATGGTTGACATTTACTGACAATATATATTCTTATTCACTTTATGCACCACACCAGAAAACGAACTGCTTCGATCGAGAGCTCGGAGAGTAATCACTTAAGAAAATTGAAAGGAAAAACATTAAATGCTTGTATGCAAATGATGATGTAAGTGTGTTTTACTATCCGATTGAAGAAAACAATATAAGTAAGAGTCCACATGAACAATTTCTATACCCCCAAACCCTCTCCGTGGATAAGCGTAGGGTTTTTCATATCAGCCACCCGCCCCTAAATCGTTCACATTATATATGGATGGGCCCAAGACTTCAACAAAATACGTGTCTGCTCAGTTCCATAAATAACACCTAGTGGGATTAACAGAGAATCTTCGTGATATACATTTTATTTATTCAAATTTTGTGGCATTATTAGAGAGGTTCAACTTCCTTCTTTGAGAACTGTTTTAACTTGCCCTGGTGTACCTCACATATATTATACACCTATATACACTTATAGTAGGTGTAGCGTAAAGGAAAGGAGGAGTACTTCCTTATATTTGTATGTGCGTTTTATCGAGCCATGCGCGACTCTAGCATTTTGCATTTAACATTCATATCACTGCTGAGAGATATGTGATATGATAAAAAATTATCGTATAGCTCAGCGTATTCGAAATCGAACTGGTAATTATGAAACATTTTGTAGAATGCAATCTTAAATTGAAGTGTCAAGAGCGATACATTCCATAACGAAGCTGAGCTTTCATTAGCACAACACACAATCTTTTATCTGCATATTTCCAGGATGATGCAATTTTTCTGATCAAATTCACACAAATGTACGGTTGCTCTTGAACAGCGATAGGATTACATTTGTCGTCTTCTTGCTCGAATCAGGCAGCGCGAAAGAAGGAAACACGGTGTGTAATGACTGTACGTTATGATAGAATAATGAGACTCAACATGACAATAGAACCGGGTGACAGGCATTTCAAAACATTTCCTACATCTCATTTTGCGGTTTCATTTACTGGTTTTTTTACGAGCAGTTTTTTTCCTCGCAAACTTATCCTACATGTAGATATGATAAATCGTCGGAGAAGGATTATTTTCGGAGCAAATAAAACGATATTCCTTTACATAACTTTCAATATGAAATTTAAAAGGAAATGTTAGTATATATTCATACATATATTTATTACTGATTTGTATTGCTAACTGAATAAACACCCTTGAAAAGTAATGTTCTATTTTTTGTTGATTCATAGTTTTTTCCAAAAAAATCAAATTAAGAATGTGATCTAAAAAGGTCGCATTAAGTCTTATTGTTATGTTTCCTATAATAAATCTAACTTAGTTTAACTTTAACTTATTATTCAACTATTCCAGATGCACAAAACATTCATATACTCCAGCCGATTATTTCATTCACAAATAGTTTTGTAAACTTAGTATTGATGACTTTTTTTCTGAGATGTGATGATTGTAATTAAATTTGAAAGTCGCGGTTTAGCTTCTCATAATCTTATACACTCCCTTGTCATATTATTATACTGCTGAAAAGTACTTTACCGCCATTCAACTACAATGCACGTTTAATATTCGACAGCTTTAGCTCACAGAACAGTCATCCATGATCGAACAAAGATATTTTAAAAACGTGTGTAAACATTTGAATTACTATACGATAAACACTAGCGCCGCCACATCAACCTATCCCAACTATCCGTCAAATCCATTCCGGAACCGGTTCGAAATCCTGAATGGATTCAGAATGGAATCTTGCTCAAAGAAAACAACCGATTCCGACTCTATCGGTTGAGGCATTTGAGCTGGAATTCATGCTGGAAGTCCAAACCCGTTCCGGACTAGTTTGACTGGGTAGAGGAATAACCGCTGTCTATTCTGTCGAACTCAGCCACAAAAAACATGACGACAGTAGCGCACCTGGTTTGGATATCCCAACTACCTTCGAAACCGTTAGAGATTTTACACAAGTTGAATGCTGAAGATGGACGTCTGTTCTCTGTTTGTTAAAACAAACACGATTTCAGTTAAACCAAATAAAACAAACAGTTTCATCATCGATGCATACCACGTCGTGTATTCGTAGAAAAAAATGTATTATTGTCGCAAGTCGAAGAGTGTTAATGTTAAATGAAATGTTAAAACAGAAAAAATAATTTACTTTGAATGATTTCGAAGCATACTTATTGTTTAATTACGATGTAATATGGATTTAAACGGAGTTACGATTACACTTTGCTTTTCATTTGTTTATTTAACGTTTTCGAATTTTATACCGTCGCCATCTATTTTTGTACATGGTGATTATTCTGAAAACTACATAGAATATTTCCATAAGTAGGAAAACAAGAGTTCGATTGATAATTTATTACAATAAAACGACTAAATTGAAGTGAAATTTCTATTTCTTAGATTAAGTATGATAATATGGCCAGGGATTGTATGTTAAATGCGATGATAGTCCTACATATCCCAGTAGTGCTTTTTATCTACGACTGCATTTAAGTTAAGTCTATGTTCCAAATATTTTTGCATGCAAATCTAGAAGTTTCATCATGGTGTTGGCTGAATAAAAACACAAGGGATAGTGAGCGAAACAATTCTTGGAATCCGTCCCGTTGAACTTGTTGAAGCTAAGACCACGTGAGAACGATTGCTCTATCCTCTTGGGAACGTTTTTGTTGTTTTCTATGCTATAACTAAAGTACAAAGATAAAGATAAATTTGAAAGTTGAATACTTTTATCACCAAATTATGACAACTCACAAAATAAATTCATAAATAGCGTTGGCAGCGGTATTTTTTGGTTCAGCTCCGGCCGCAAGCTGACAAATGAGAGACAATGAACACTTCAGTGGGTCTCTTTTCAATATACTGTTCCAGTCTATTTTCTGTTCGAAGTTCTGCAAGTAAAAAAATGAATAAAATTACCGAAGTATTGTCCGTACTTTTCCAAAGGAGACGACGACGATTATTTTTCGTCGCAGCAAGATTCGTAGCGCTATTCGGCGCACGATTCGCCGCAATGTATTTCTTATGGGATGGATGACACTTTAATAAAAGGTGGTGCAATTTTGTGTAAAAATCTTACTGTAAATAAAACATACAAAAATCTGAAACTTTAGAAGCACAGTTTTCAGTTAGTTTTATTGACAAATTCAGCTAAAATAAATAATTAGCACACATTCAACTTGGGTAATACGTATTTTTCGACGTTTTTGAGCATTTATTCCATTGAAATTATGTTCAGAAAGGACATACTTCTAGGTAAGTATATGAAAGAATGCATATGTAATGTTGATTATGATTATGATGAAGGTCTCACTTAATTCCTCTACAAAAGTGGGAGCTGAACGATTTATCTAGAAAACAATTTAAATAGTTAGAAACACGTCAATACTAGTAAACTCAACTGAATCGAGTTTTTGGTCCTTAACATATTTTTGTTTGATTTCGTAAACAAATTTTTGGAAAATTTGTTTGTTTATTTGGGGTTTAACTCCAAGGCTCATTCGTTTTTTAGGGAAGTTAGGAAAACATTATATTGCTATGTTAACTACAATACACGTTTAATATTTTACAGTTTTAGTTAAAACAAACAATGTTACCAAATAAAACAAACTGTATTATTATGGATGTATATATACATATATATATATATATATATATATATATATATATATATATATATATATATATATATATATATATATATATATATATATATATATATATATATATATATATATATATATATATATATATATATATATATATATATATATATATATATATATATATATATATATATATATATATATATATATATATATATATATATATATATATATAGATTTTGTTTCGGGAGGGGCTTAAAAATTATTGCATAAATGTATTAATTCTGATGACTTGAGATAGTCACTAGAAACTGAACGTAATTATGAAAAGTTTTTAGCGAAAACAATTCCAAATCTAAGACAATAGACACTAAAAACCCCCAAAAATATGTTGTCTGTTACAAGAAAGGCTATGGTGCATCGACGAATTAAGTTTGATTAATATTAGTTTACAATTTAAAAATTTCTCTAGCTACAACAATGAATATTCAAGAGTTCAAACTATTTAGGGCTGCTTGAAACTGCTACCATTCTAGACTACACGTTTACTAAGGTGTAGAAGACGCTAAATTGGAATGAGTAGAACAATATCCAAAAACACGTCTCACGAAACTTTACACGCATTTGGTAATCAGGAGAACGAAACCAACGTCAAGGTTGTCTCCATGGATAGGAACTGGGACGGGACATGCGAAGACGGTCTTCTTTTTTCCTCCCAATATTGATGTTATTTTGCAGGGAAAAATCCGCTTGCTAAACAATTTCAAGCAAATACCGATGATAGTGTTGTGCCGATGCGGCATAGATTTCTGCCGATGAGGTACTGATTTGTGCCGAAAATAATAGAGCTCAAACATGACATAAACTATGTTATCGTTTGTCTTAACCGTGTAAAACAACATTAAACATAACTGTTGTGCCGAATATTAAAATTGCACGTGTAGTCCGTGCATTTTGCATATTTGTTTGTGTGCATTTACATGCATCTAAACAACATGTAAAATGTTTTCTAAAAACACCTTGTGTATAGCCAGGATATTACGATACTACCCAGACACTGTCCATTCCAAGAAAATGAAAATCGTCAAGAAAGGTCTGGTTCGCAATGACAGGTCATTGCCGGTTCGCGGTGACAGTTACTTTGTTTCACTTTGGTACGTCCTGTCCCAGGATAGGAATATATCAGTGTGAAATCCAAGTTTACCGCTGCAAAGAATGTCAGAACAAAGTGAATGTCTAAATTTGCTTCAAATCTTCTGATAAGGCAGGCGATTTGTAGGTGCGGAAAATGGGTTCAACTCCTATTTTCATGATCAGGCGTCTTGCTACTATTACTAGTTCTGTGACTTCATCCGAAGTTTGCGTTAACTCAACTTTATGAAATTTTCAATTTAAATCATTTGAGCGATCATGTCGTAATCGTAACAATCCTGAGAAAAACACATGTTTTTTTTTTTCATTTGACTCTCGTGGGGAATGGGTTAAAGACTATCTTCGACAATATTATCAGGCAACTGAGAATAATTATCTATTTATCTATTTAAGTAGATCCTTTTTATATACTTTTTATACCATTGGACTTACGAATTAAAAATATCGTAGACTGATTTTCCTAGATCCCTGAAACTATAGTAAAAGTCAAAATGTAAAGTGAATGCAAAAAACTACTGATTTCACTTCAAAGCAAGAATAACAACCTTACTCTATTTACTTCCAGCAATCTTGAAAAGCCGTTGGAACTTGTGAAGATTACCTAGATTAAGTAAGTATTATATTTGAAGATTTGAAGGTTTTATTTCGGAATTCATGGGTTTTTGGACAATGTAAAATATATATTTCAATGATTTAATCTACTAAGGGGCCATGCATAAATGACGTAGCATTTTGGGGGGTAGGGAGGGTATACCAAATTTGTGACGAAGTGTGACGAGGTCGAGGGTAGGGTCAGAAGTTGTGCGACGTAGCATTAAGTTTAAAACCCATTGTTTAGAGAAAACAACTTAATGATCCTCCATTCCCAAGAGAAATAAATTTAAATTTAAACACGTTACTTTTGACGCGGTTTTTCATGAGATAAATTTTACGTTTAGCGGAATTACAAGTTCGCAAAAATACGAAAAGATTTTGTATGCGTATTTAACTTGCTACATTAGTTAGCTAATGTTGCCAGCAGACTTAGTTTGGTAGCTGAATTAAATTTTCACTTCGGATTCAACCAAACAAAATTTAGTAATTTAATTAAGATGAACGTATGCTTCTTAGAATCATTGGCGGCTGCAGGATTGTGAACTGAGAAAACTTCTCTTCATGCTCCCCTTGCCATATAAAATTTAAAAAAAAATATTAACACTATATTTGTCATTGAATGGGCTTATTTTGAACGCAATTTGCCTTTTTAATGAAAATGTTGATAGTCAAACATGTATTTCAAATAATTGAAAAACATATGTAATTTTTTTTCATCCCCCGGCCGCTTTGCACGGGACGAGGGGGAGGGCGGAGGTAAATGCTACGTTATTTACGAGGGGGGGTTAGAATTTTGTGACCAAATGCTACGAGGGGGGAGGGAGGGGTCAAAAATCGCCGAAAATAGCTACGTCATTTGTGTATGGCCCCTAATGGAAACTACCCAGAATTTAATCTACTGAGCGAAACTGTTCACTGAACTTGTTCACTAATCGAAATCAAACTAACGCACCTTTTCAATGTGTCGCTTGAGTAGCAAAAATTTGCCGATGATTGGAAATATTCAGTTATGTTTCCGGTACACAAGAAAAAAGACAAAAGCAACATCGAGAACTACCGGGGAAACACTTCGCTGATAGTCGAGTCTAAAATCTTCGAATCACTTATCAACGAGGTGCTGTTTTTTGCTAGTAAACATTACGTAATCACTTGTCAGCACGGATTCTTCCCTGGTCGATCGGTTGAGACGAATTTGGTTAGCTTCACATAGTTTTGCATAGAAAACATATCCAGGAAATTCCAGGTGGACACGGTCTACACAATTCTTAAGGCCGCTTTCGACACCAGTTAACCATGAGATACTGCTAGCAAAGCTTGATAAACTAGGATGTACCACGAGATTCTGCCACTGGCTTCGATCTTACCTTGTACAGTGCGAGGTCGTCGTGCAAATTGATAACAACGTGTCTGAATCCTTTTGCAATAATTCCGGAGTTCCTCAAGGTAGTACACTAGGTCCATTACTATTTTCATTGTTCGTGAATGTTGCGGTCATCGTTCTAATGCGTGGAGAGAAACTTTTTTTCGCTGATGACTTGAAGATATTTCTTGTGAGGAATGAAGCCAATAGCCGTGAGTTACAGTGTCTCATTGATACATTTTACAATTGGTGTCAAAAAAAATGTTGATCCTTTGTGTTACGAAATGTTTTGTCATCAGTTTTCTTCGTAAAAGGGACATGCTTATTTTCAACTGCAACATTGCTGGAACTCAGCTGCAACGCGTTGACCACATAAAAGATCTAGATGTTATTCTCGATGAAAGGCCAACTTATACCAATAACCTGTCAGCGACTATTGACAAAGCAAATCGACTGTTAGGTTTTATGTTCAAAATTTCCAGCGAATTCCGGGATCCTCTGTGTTTCAAGGCTTTATATTGTTCACTGGTGCGCTCGCAGTTGGAATTAGCAAACATCGTCTGGTGCCCTTATCATGCAACGCGGAGTGAAAGGATTGAAGTTGTCCAGCGCAAATTTATACGATATGCTTTACGTCAATTGCCTTGGAATGATCCGTTGAACCTGCCATCATATGAGAACCGTTGCTGACTATTAGGACTTCATACTTTGCAAGAACGTATACACGCTTCGCAGGAATTTTCATATCAAAGCTTCTGTTGGCTGAGTATGATGTTCCCGATCTACTTGGACAAATCAACCTCTAGGCCTAACCCGTGTTCTCCGCCCTCGGACATTGCTACACATCGAAATGCGTAACACAAACTACGCTGCTAATAGTCCGATTTTAGCGATGGTTCGTCGCTTCAACCATCTAGCTTGCCGAGCACATCGACCTCAATCAATATAATTCATCACAATTTCGTCAATTGGTTAATTATTTTTAGTTTAGTTCATTAAGACTTAGTGTCAGATGAACACAATTTTATATATATATATATATATATATATATATATATATATATATATATATATATATATATATATATATATATATATATATATATATATATATATATATATATATATATATATATATATATATATATATATATATATATATATATATATATATATATATATATATATATATATATATATATATATATATAATTTATTTAATATGTAAAATAAATGGTTTAATAACTCCAATCTTATCGTTTTTGTTGTTTAAACGTCGCTTACTTACGTTCAAAACGCTCGTTCGATTGATTGTGGTCGTCTCTCGCTTCCCGGACGCCATAAATAGTGGTTTGGACAGTTTCATAAAATCTTGAGCCAGAAGATGCATAACATACAACGAACCAAGACCGACGACTGCTAGTATTAGTAACCTTTGGGAGGATGAAACAGTAGAAGAAGAAACATTAAAAATAAAAAGAACTGTCCTGCAGATACGATGAAAAAAATTTACTTGATGTTGGAAATGCAAACCATTTCGCCAAGTTTGGATAATATGCATCAAGAGAGAAAACCTGTATGTTTTCTAACCCTACGCGGAAGGCGCAACACTCTGGTTCAGTCGAATGATGTTATGGCGCTTTGCGCTGTATGTGACTACTATTGCGTGTACTCAACTACGCAGCATATTTGGAAGAGAAAGATCGCATTTGATAGACAGTTTTCAGCGGCAGTGTTTTTTAAATTGCATAATGTTATTTGAGAGATTTAGCCGAAATTTTCAGTTTATTTACATGATTATATGAAGGTAGCTTGGCAAACCATTTGATACGTAGTTTGTTCGTGGGGCGAATTTAATGTAGCAATGATGATATCAATAGTCTTTTAGTGTAATGAGTATTTCATCGCCTGTTTCCTTTACCACCCTACCCATTTGAAGCCGCCGGTTGGGTTATGTTTGCCATCTTCGTTTTTATTACATTGGTTCCTAGGAACGAAGCAAAGATATTGATACCAATTTATACGTTTTCCATCGATAGTAAGCCGAATAATTAATGAAATAGTACGACACTTTCCGTATAAGATCCAAAATCGGTGACTAATTATCCCGCGCAAATGAAAAAAAAATCTTGTATAAAAATACTTAAGGGGGGTACTGGTGTAGCGCGCAAAACAAAAAATAGACTTCTCTTTTATCCGCTTAAGTTTTAGTATTGAGACTAGAGCTTCCATCCTGGGAATTTATTTCCCAGGAATCCCGGTATTTTTGGATTTCCCGGGATTCCCGATTTTCGGGAAATTGTGTTTTCTCATTCCCGGGATTCGGGAATCTCGGGAAAAAATATTTTTAATTTATCCCAAAAGGCTTAGGTTCTGCGAAAGAAATTCTGTAGGAAATATCTTTATCGGCAAACATTTGGAGTGAGCAGTGAAGGCAGATTGTGCTTTTCCAATTGATTTGCATACCTTTGGACTATACATCTTTAGGCTCGCTGATATGTTTTCTTGATTTTTTAGGTATATAGTTGTAGAACGTGCATAAATATTCGATCGGTTCATCGAATGCATATTTCGTCTAATCTGTTATACCGTAACTGTAATATCTGTAAATTTTTAGATGCATGAAAAGAAAACCATAACGCTGTAGCTGTCCAATATCATGCGTATCCAACCTATTCGACTGTCGCTTTGAAGGATGCAGGCAGGATTTTTGAAGGGATAAGATCAAGCAATCCAGATACTCGCTCGTAACAGGAAATTGATGGTAGGCTTCATCCATCGCTGTACAGTTCGTCCATTATCTGCTTGATTTTGATTCATACTTAATTCGGAATGATGCTGATCCTACTGCGACAGAAATGGATTCCATATAGGATGGATGTGTATAGTCGCATACTTAAGGAAAACTTTTACTAAAAAATCGACGAATAGACCTATGGGCAATATTAATACATTAAACGAAAACTACTTCATAGGAAAAATATAAAGACGGTTTATTAACCAATTTATGTATTTAAAACCGGTTGTACCACTATAGGAACACATGTACCAATAGTGGTGCAATCGCTAATTTCGGTTCCTATTGTTGCAAATCCTATTGATTTCTTATGGGACTTGCAACTATAGGTACATTATATCAACTATAAGTGCAAGAGAGCTCAAAATTTTCAATAGTTTTTTGAGCAAATTTTGAGGATAATAGTTTCATTGTCGCATAAAATTAGTGCGATGAATCGATTAAAAAATATTTGTTAATGGTTGGTACCTTAGTTAGGCGCATAACCCACTACTGCAACTATTGGTACACCTCAACTATAGGAGCACCCACCCTATCACAATTTTCTCATTTGATCGGAAATAACTGCACAATACCCTGAAGCAGCTTAATCTTTTCATTCAAGATTACCAAAGAAGGTGCTTTGCATTAAATTGATCCATCGTATCAGAACAACGAATTTCAATTTTGGGCAGTAACTCCAGCAGCTGCGTTTAGTCTATCGTCCCAATCGTATCGGTTTATTTATAATTTATAATTAATTAATATCAACAGACACAGTGTGGTCCTAATGATAATTTCTTAATCTATTTAAAAAGTGATCTGCTACGTGGAATGTGAAGATCGAACTCGGATGAAACTCTGTTGAAGGTCCGCTGCAAACCAATGATGGCACCGTTTACTCCATAGTTAGTCCGGCGAAGAGGTAATCGGAGGAATAAATTATTGCGAAGGGCGCGAGGGCGAACGTTCATGTTTATCGCACTGAGAAGCTCGGGGCAGTCAATTCGATCTTGCAAAATATCCGAAATCGTCATAGCACGGAATAGATCAAGTCGCACTTGCAATGTATCGAGTCCAATAAGCAAACCCCGGCTTTCATAACTTGGCAGCTGGTGAGGGTTGCTCCAAGGCAATCGACGAAGGGCAAACCGAACAAATCTGCGCTGTACTGCCTCAATTCGATGGACACCGTTGAGATAATGAGGGTTCCACACAACTGAACAATATTCCAGAGTTGATCGAACGAGTGAGCAGTAGAGAGATTTCAAGCAGTAAATATCTGAAAAGTGCTTAGATATTCTCATTATGAACCCCAAACAGCGTGATGCCTTTGCGACAATATAGCTGATATGCTGTTTAAACGTCAGTTGTTCATCGAGAAAAACTCCGAGATCTTTGACACAATTCGCTCTGTCAATTGTGGATTCAGCTAGACAGTAATCGAATCGAATTGGCGTTTTTTTCCTCGAGAACGTAATGACCGTACATTTCTTGGGGTTTAGGGTCATTCGGTTGATCTCGCACTATTCCGCAAAGGTTACCAGTTGGCGTTGAAGGAAAGCTGTATCATCAGTATTCCGGATTCTATGGTATAACTTGAGGTCGTCGGCGAAAGACAACCGTGGTCCTTCTAAACAAAAGTTAACGTCGTTGAAATACAGAAGAAAAATCAATGGACCGAGATGGCTACCTTGCGGAATACCAGATGAAGCAAAGAACTCTTCGGATACACAATCACCTATCTTGACTGCTAGACGACGATCACTGAGATACGATTACATCCAACGGAGAATATTAGTACCAAAGCCGAGTCTATCCAATTTTGTCACTGCAATAGCGTGATTTATCTTGTCAAAAGCAGCTGAAAGGTCCGTGTAGATAACGTCAGTTTGAAGGCCGTCCGACAGAGCATCTGTAACATATGTTGTGAACGACAGAAGATTCGTAGATGTTGAACGTTTCGGCATAAATCCATGCTGAGTCTCGGAGATATACTGTTTGCAGTGGCTGGAGATGGGTTCCAACACAGCCATTTCAAACAGCTTAGGAACTGCGCTTAGCGTTGTAATACCACGGTAGTTGTCAACTACCTTTTAATCACCTTTTTTGTGAACTGGAAACATGAAGGAGGATTTCCAGAGTTCAGGAAATACTCCGGTTGTTAGCGACAATTGAACGGTTTGACCACTTTACACCAGACCTTTTGACATTAAAAATGTCTTACTCCACTATCTGGGGCTGGGTGTCATTCTAAATTTTGAAAATCTCCTATGTAACGAAACTATGTAAGGTTTGTACGGTTATAACTTCGCAATTAGTTGACGGATTTCAATCATTTATACACCAATCGATTCAGAAACACCTGACTTGAATATAATTGCTAATTAGATTGATGTACTATATAAGTATTCTATTGAAAATCGGTTAAAATTGAAAAATTTCACGAAAAAAGGGGAAATGTGCATACACGAGGCGGCTATTCCGAGCAGAGCCGTCAATACAGAGCATTTAAGCGGTCAATCAAACAAAACAAAAGTTATAAATATATGTGCTGAATTTCCTTTTTGCCTTATCATTCGATACTTGATGGTCGACGAGTAGTGTACGGACGTACGTACCTAAACGATTCTCATAAACAAACGGTCAATAATTGCCGTTGTACTGTATGGAACAAACAGATTCTTGCGTGATTTGAGAAATAATCATAACAATTGTGTAGTAGATTCCGTAGAGGATACGATTACCGTAAATTTTGATAGAAATGATTTTGTAAAAACATTAATTAGCCGTGCTTTGATTGGTGGTTTACTCGTTAGCGCCGCCTTTTTGGCGATGAACCACATCTGAGATACGTAAAATGAATTGTCTGTAGGAAAATGTTTTCAGTTTGCATTTGATCATCGTTGAAATCAGTTCGTTTACCGCCGGCGACCCGCTTGGTTAGTTCCTGGAAGGGACGCTCCCCGTTAGCAGCAAAAAAACAAAGGCGCTCTCAAAATTGCCTCCATCACTAGACGTGTACAGAAGTCGTATTGTTGTTGGAAAGGAAACGGTGAAATACTATTAACAACAAACGGTCCTTATTAGGACCACAAAATCATTTTTTTTTTTATTCATTTCGTTTATTTGATAGGCACAAATGCGTTAGCTTGGCGGTGCCAAATGCTTATGTTTTTACATTTTGGATATCTTAAAACTAGGAGGTTACAATGTTGAAATATTTTTTTTACAAAGGAAAAAAAAGTTTACAGCTATCTTAAGACTAGAAATAAGATTCAATATACAAGAGAGGGCCAAAAGATTTTTTCATGAAAAAATTTAAAACAAGGGATTCACTTTGATATACAAGAGGGGGAGTAATAGTATTTTACGAAATATTTTACGGTTATCTTAAAACTAACAATATAGTTTAGTACACAAAAGGGGGAACAAATATTTATGAGAAACTTCACAGAAATCTTAAAACTAGGGATTCAATTCTATTTACAAGATGGAGGACAAGAGTTTCAATAAAGAGTAAAAATTATAGCTATCTTAAAACTAGGAATACAGAATACTAATTTGAATTTTTTAACTAAAACTTATGCTTGGTCAAGATATTCAAAGGGTGGCTTATTTCCGCATCAGTGTAGCAGCAGTTGTATCAAGGACAGGGGAGAGACAGGGAAAGAAGAGCAAAACTTGCAACTTTCGCTCGAACGGCGGAGGGGGGGGGGGGGGGAGGGGGATCAGCGTATCAAATTTGCGCCTCAGTCTAGTAAGTCGTCGAGTACCGGATTGGCGGATGGTATTCTTCGGACCCGCGGGGAATCCTTCAAAAGTCATCGAACCTCGAGTCGCTCTCGCTTCAGTTTCCTTCTATGAAGGCGTAGTGGTAAGGGCGATGGCAGTTACATAGTGGCACTCTGGAGCTGATCGGTTCCACAAGGCAGGAGGAAACTCTAAAAACGAGAAATAAAAGAGAGGGGCTAAATTGGGATATTTATCGTTTTTATGAAGGTATAAATAAGGGACATATAGGGGAAATCACGATTTGCCAGTATATCTCGGACTGGGACATTGGGTGGTCTACCTCGGGCCCGAAGGGATTCCTTTAACTGAGACCTGGCGTCACAATACCCGGCGCATACCCAGACAACGTGCTCGATGTCGTGATAGCCCTCGTCACAAGCGCACAGACTACTCTCCGCAAGCCCAATACGCCGCAAATGCGCATCCATGGTGTAGTGATTGGACATAAGTCGGGACATTACGCGAATAAAATCCCGACCCACATCCATCCCCCCGAACCAAGGCTTCGTTGATACCTTTGGGATAATCGAATGTAGCCATCGTCCAAGTTCCCCGTTGCTCCACGAGGTTTGCCAACTGTTGAGCGTCCTCTGACGACAAATACTAAAAAATTCGTTGAAGCAGATTGGTCTTTCGTATATGTCACCATTTAATGCGCCCGCCTTTGCTAATGAGTCGGCCTTTTCATTACCCGGGATAGAACAATGAGAGGGGACCCAAACAAAGGTAATCTGATAAGATTTTTCAGATAACGTACACAAGGACTCCTGTATCTTCCCCAGAAAATACGGGAATTGCTTTTTAGGCTTCACCGCACGAAGAGCCTCGATAGAGCTGAGGCTGTCCGAAACGATGAAGTAGTGATCTGTGGGCAGAGTGTCGATGATCCCAAGGGTGTACTGAATTGCAGCTAACTCTGCGACGTAAACTGAAGCGGGATCATTGAGCTTGAATGAAGCGGTGATAGTATTGTTGAAGATACCGAAGCCAGTGGACCCATCGAGATTTGATCCGTCAGTGTAGAACATTTTGTCGCAGTCGACTTCTCGGAATTTATTATAAAATATATTGGGGATCACCTGCGGGCGTATATGGTCCGGGATTCCACGAATCTCTTCCTTCATGGATGTGTCGAAGAATACAGTAGAATCAGAAGTATCTAGGAAACGGACACGGTTGGGATTGTACGAAGAAGGATTGATGCTCTGTGCCATGTAGTCGAAGTACAAGGACATAAAACGGGTTTGAGAATTAAGCTCGACGAGCCTCTCGAAGTTTTCAATCACCAACGGGTTCAGAATGTCGCATCGGATGAGCAATCGATATGAGAGTTCCCAAAATCGATTTTTTAGCGGAAGAACGCCCGCCAGCACTTCGAGACTCATCGTATGGGTCGAGTGCATGCAACCCAAGGCAATGCGCAAGCAACGATACTGGATTCTCTCCAGTTTGATGAAGTGTATGTTCGCAGCGGAGCGGAAACAGAAACACCCGTACTCCATCACCGACAATATCGTTGTTTGGTACAACCTGATCAGGTCTCCTGGGTGAGCACCCCACCATGTTCCAGTTATTGTTCGGAGAAAATTGATCCTTTGTTGGCATTTCTGTTTCAGATACCTAATGTGACATCCCCAGGTACCTTTAGAGTCGAACCAGACCCCGAGATATTTAAATGTGAAAACCTGGTTGATCGTTGCACCCATTAATAAAAGCTGGAGTTGCGCCGGCTCACGCTTCCTAGAAAAAACAACCAACTCAGTTTTCTCCGTGGAGAACTCAATACCCAGCTGAAGAGCCCAAGCAGACAAATTGTCCAAGGTATTTTGTAATGGTCCTTGCAAGTCGGCAGCTTTGGGCCCTGTAACAGAGACCACCCCGTCGTCTGCAAGTTGCCTTAGCGTGCATGAATTGGCAAGACAATCGTCAATGTCATTCACGTAGAAATTGTAGAGCAGGGGACTTAGACATGAGCCCTGGGGAAGACCCATGTAGCTAAATCGCGATGTTGTTAAATCGCCATGCGAAAAGTGCATGTGCTTTTCAGACAACAGGTTTAGCAAAAAGTTATTTAAAATTGGCGAAAGACCATGCTGGTGCAGCTTCTCTGACAGAATGTTGATAGAAACTGAGTCAAAAGCCCCCTTAATATCCAAGAAGACTGATGCCATCTGCTCTTTGTTAGCATAGGCCATTTGGATTTCTGAAGAAAGTAACGCAAGGCAATCGTTCGTCCCTTTGCCTTTGCGGAAGCCAAATTGTGTATCTGACAGTAAGCCATTTGCTTCAACCCAATTGTCGAGGCGAAACAAGATCATTTTCTCGAATAACTTCCGAATACAGGACAGCATTGCAATCGGCCGATACGAGTTATGGTCGGAGGCTGGTTTTCCTGGTTTTTGGATGGCGATGACCTTCACTTGCCTCCATTCATAAGGGACAATGTTACCCTCAAGAAACTTGTTAAATAAATTCAACAAGCGCCTTTTTGCAGTGTCAGGCAGATTCTTCAGCAAGTTGAATTTGATTCTGTCTAACCCTGGGGCGTTATTGTTGCACGATAAGAGAGCAAGTGAGAACTCCACCATCGAAAACGGTGTTTCGTTCGCGGTATCGTGAGGAGACGCGGCGCGGCACGTTTTCTGTACCGGGACAGAGTCCGGACAGATCTTCTTGGCGAAAGCGAATATCCAACGGTTTGAATATTCCACGTTCTCGTTGGTACTATTACGGTTACGCATACGTCGAGCCGTACCCCAAAGAGTGCTCATCGCTGTTTCTCTCGTTAACCCGTCGACGAACCGGCGCCAATAACTGCGTTTTTTGGCTTTCATTAGACTCTTCATTCGCCTTTCTAACGACGCGTACTGTTGATAGCTAGCGGGTAACCCGTCTTCCCGGAAGGCCTTATATGCAGTGGACTTTTCCGCGTACAGCTCTGAGCACTCTTTATCCCACCACAGGGTGGGAGACCGTCCATGGGTATTCGCGCTGGGTACTGGTTTAGTCTGAGCTTGATTCGCACTGTCGAGAATCAAGCCAGCCAAAAACCTGTACTCTTCCTCCGGAGGAAGTTCTTGAGTGGATTCGATTTTAACGGATATCGCGGTCGCGTAACTCTTCCAATCAATGTTCCGTGTGAGGTCATATGAGACATTGATTGTTTCCGATGGTCTTGAACCGTTAGCAATTGAAATCACGATAGGCAAATGATCGCTACCGTGGGGATCAGGGATCACCTTCCACCTGCAATCTAACTGTAGCGATGTCGAGCATAGCGATAAATCCAACGCGCTTGCGCGTGCTGGTGGTGTAGGAATCCGCGTCATTTCTCCCGTGTTTAAGATGGTCATGTTGAAATTATCGCAAAGATCTTGGATTAATATTGATCTATTATCATCATGAAGACAGCCCCATACCGTACCGTGCGAGTTAAAGTCTCCGAGAACTAGCCGCGGTGCCGGTAAGGATTCCGTGATATTACAAAGCGTTCGGTGCCCTACCGAGGCTCTAGGAGGAATGTAGATGGAAGCAATGCAAAGGTCTTTACCTTTGATTAAAACTTGACAAGCGACAATTTCAATGCCTGGTGTCGAAGGGAGGTTAATTCGGTTGAAAGAATAGCACTTTTTGATCCCCAAAAGTACTCCTCCATAGGGGTTTTCTCGATCCAGACGAATTATATTAAAGTCGTGGAAGTTGAGATTTATATCGGAAGTTAACCAAGTTTCACATAATGCGAAAGCATCACATTTTAAACTATTTAGTAAAAATTTAAAGGAATCGATTTTCGGGAGGATACTTCTGCTGTTCCACTGTAGAACAGTGATCGAATCGGTGACCTCGTTCGATGACTTAGCCATCGAAGGATACGATCGCTGCAAGGAGGGGCCATTTAGTAGTCAACTGCTTCAAAAATGTTTGCACCATAGGGAGAAAACGTATCAGAAGGCTTTTAAGAGGATCAGTAACATTGAAAGCTGTGAAAATTAAGTCCACTATGTCAGAAAATTTCATTAGTCCGCTACTGGACTGAGTATCTGTTTGAAAAAAGGGGACACTTGGGGTTTTGGATGTCCCTGGAAGTGGTGGGTACTCCTTGTTAGAATTAATATTTCCAAGTCCTGGAGCAAATTGCTTCGGCTTTTGTGCATCACTTCCGTTGGATTTATTGGTTGTAGATGGCGCACTCTGAGTGGACGACACCTTGGCACCCTTACGAGGCAATGTAGGGGAGGCTGGATTTCTCCTCTTCCTGGATTCCCCTGGGTTAACCAAAGATGTTCCCTCTCGTGGGTCATCAGATTCTTGCTCAACGTTAGCCAAACCAGCATAGGGATTTTCGGACAGGACAGATGGCGATGCATTCTTTAGCATTTCTGCATAAGAACGCCTTGAGCGTTCCTTAAGGGAGCGCTTAATTTTATCCCCGCGCTGCTTGTACGCAGGACATGATTTAAGAGCATGTGAAGGGCCCCCGCAGCAAATACACTTTTCAGTTTCTTTGTCGCAAGAGTCATCCTCATGCTCTCCTTCGCATTTGCCGCATCGTTTCTTATTTCCACAATATGTGGCTGTGTGGCCCAACTGCTTGCAATTGCTGCAGCTCATGACCCGCGGTACAAACAGGCGAACTGGTAGGCGAACCCTGTCAAGGAGGATGTAGTTGGGAAGAGAGGACCCGGCGAATGTCACCCGAAGCGAGCCTGATAGAGAGTAGGTAGTCTTACCTCCCTCGGTGTTTGCGGTATACAATTGTTTGCATTCTAAGATCTTAATCTGTTCAAGAGAGGGGTCCTTAAAGCAGCCAACCCCGTGCTCCAACAGTTCTTCGCATTTCAGGCCCGGTTCGGACACTACCCCATCGATTTCACAGGCCACACAAGGCACGTATGCTTTAAATTCCCGCGTAAAGCGCTCACAGCAAGCAATCGCGTTTGCCTGGCCGAGATCATTCACTAGAACACGTATCTTGTTTGCCCGAACACGTGTTATCTGAGTTACGGCCGGGTAATTAGCAGTCAGATCTCGAGAAAGTTTTAATATATTAACCGGTTTCTCTCCGGTCCGAAAATATACCACCCATGGCCCAGAGGAACCTTCTGGGTACTGCTTTATACGGGGAGCAATGCGAGTATTAGGGGGATCAGGGACTTCCATGAATACATCAGATGGTATTTCGCCCTCGGCCATTTAAGCACGAGGGCAGAGCGTTATATAAACGGGAATGTGTCTTATTATTTGATTACAAGGTAGAGTAAAAGTAGGGAAAAGGAAAGAAAGCAAACGAGGAAAAAAAATAAAGCAAAACTTATCTGCAAACAACGTCGATTGTTCCGCACCAGCGAAAACAATGTACTGGATTTACTGCCGGCACCAGCAGAATGGCAGCTAACGAACGAACAAAGGATGACCTTGAATCACTGAAATTTACACAACGAACACCACTGTGAAATATAACGATCCGTTCCGTTCAAAGGTTGGGAGACGTATGAATGACACAAAATCATTCTCAGAATTACAAATGAAATTTCCATTTCGTGCTTTGGTAAATAACTTCTCTCTCTTATCGGGTTAGTTATCTTTTATAATAATATCCGAAAAATGTGCGATAAACCAAATAAACTGACCAATTGGATGGAAGTAAGAAAATACCTACAAAAATTTGAATCAGAAAAGTGACTTTGACGGAAAAATGCTTTGATCGTTTCTTTGGCAACTGAAGTTGCCGATTTGTTTTCCAACGTCAATTATTTGCGCGGTGCTGTACGGAACAAACAGATTTTTGCGCTATTTTTCGGGAAATAATCAAAACAATTGTGTAGTAGATTCCGTAGAGGATACGATTTGTTACCTTTTGTGTGTACTCCTAAATAAGTCGATGGCATTACAGGATGTATCCACGAATAATATGGCTGGCTCACAAAAATGGTCACATTTTTAATGTCATCGTGGTCGTGTCTTGTACACAACCCTTTAATTTTTTTTTTAAAAACGGTCGATGAACAATATTTGTCATTTTCGTATTATATCATAATCAGGATCTTCATTCGATACTTTTTCATCTGTATGAACCTAAATGTTATCAAAAATTTTGCAATTATGAGTAAACGGCCGACAAAATTTTGGTGTGACAAAAAAGGAAATAAGTAAACGGCCAACCCACATTTTTGTTTAATTTTAATTTTGTTGCCCTATACTTTCATTCTATGCATTTTAGCTTGATCAAGATTTATTTCTCCAACAAAGTATAACCTGATAACACCATAGTTTACAAATTTTCAACGTCGCAAAATGCTTAGTGTGGAAGCTTCCCGTGACTGAACTTTTTCTCAGTTTCTACAGCATAAAGTGCTAAGTTATTTTACGCTTGTCGTGGCATGCGCAGACTCAGGTGATTCGCATTCGATAAAAATGCCAAAATAGGAGTCGGGTCTACGACTAGTAGAAGACAAAGGGTTGAGTCGTAAGCCTGCTCATATGGCCCTGTTCTATGCTTTTCTAAACTTCCTTCCCTCACATGATCTTATTCTCTTCCTTGAGTACTATGGCTCTTAATATTGAAAATACTTCACACCTTCCAGTCCTTCGTTAACCCCTTCATATCCATGTTGTTTATAAACAATAACGTTTTCAAACAGCTATAACTTTTGGTTTTGGCAAGATTGGTTTACAAAAACAAGTAAGGCTAGTAAATGTGATTGATATCTTTCTTTTGAGCACTTACGGTTACAAATATTAGCTCAAGAACTGAAGATATTTCCGGTAGTTTACCTTGACGACAAAAAATGAAATTTTGAGATATCTTCATTATTGTGAAATATTACGGAAAACTGATAAAACCTATCAGTTTAGACTGTGTTCGACTACGTTTTCCACGTAATTGTAAATATTCTAGGAGAATTGTATTGAGCATTGGAATGAACAAATTTAACTAACACTGCAAGGGAAGCACCTATCTTAATGAAAAAGACTCCACTATTATCAAGAAAAAATAGTTTTGGAATCTAAAAATACTAATACATGCCCTAGGCATGAAAGTGTTCTTTGAATGTCGTTACAACATAAAAAACAAAATTTAGGATAATCGCGTTAAGCTGAGAAAAAATGTGTTTTCTAAATCAATTTTGTGTAGCTTAATACGAAAACGAAGTCCATCTTCTTCTTCCAAGCAGCGTTACCGAGATTCTTTTGAAAGAACATTGTGATAGACGAACACATACACGCATGCGATGAATTGCCATACCTTTGGGCAGTTGTATATACGCTGGGCAAGACGCGATCGTCAAGCAGTCAATATCCAACTAGCGACGTGAACAGTGCGTTACCGTCAGACTACTTAGCGAGCTCTGGTAAGTTCCCACATAATGGCGATGAGGATGGGATCTAAATCATCCTAATAGAAGAAACGTTAACATTATGAATTATTTTCTCGGAACAAGAATTGTTTAAAGCAAATTTTGTTTATTGTTGTGTTGACTACGATTATAAATAATGCTGTTTCTGGGAAACAATGCGTGAAAAAAAAATCAAAATGAAAGACGTCCATTTTGTAGAAAATTAGTTCGGTTTGATTTCGGAAAAAAGAAGAAAATTAATATTTTAGAAAAAGATGAATATGTCGCTCATGAATGTTTAATTTATCAGAAAATACCGATTCAATTTCGGTTGTTCGCTCTTGGATGTTGCGATTTGATGAAATGTGCATTGAGCTACAAATGAAGTTGTGACAAGAAAAAAATGAATGGTATATATACATAATGCAATGTTTTTTTTGACGAAGGTAAATAGCGAAATAAGCAACATACGTGAGATTAACTATACTTAAGAAAATTTATGTTTTGCTTGTTTATGTTTTGTATTGCCTAACGATATTGTGAACAATTGTATTCGACAGTATTCAACATGTAGAGCAATCAGGATCAAGGGCAAAGTGCAGATGAACAAAATGTATCGGTGGTTCATCAAAGTGTTTCGTTCTTCAGTCCGGCATCCTACAATTTACCACACTTCAAATTTAAGCATTTGCCACCACCTGAAATTCGATATGCTTGGAATTCTTGGATCCGTTGGTTTGAAAGAGTTATGGCAGCAGCCAACATTGTTGACGGTTCCAACAGAAAAATGCAGCTGCTAGCGATGGGTGGCCTTGAGCTACAAAGTGCATTTTATGGAATACCTGGTGCAGAGAATGATTTAAATCCTAGCGTTGATCCCTATTTAGATGCGAGAGAAAAACTTACCCAACACTTTTCACCGAAACATCACGACAGCTTCGAAAGGTTTCTTTTTTGGACAATGGTCCCAGAGGAAGGCGAGCCTATTGAAAAGTTTATTTTGAAAGTTTAACAGTAGGCAGATAAGTGTTTCTTCGGGAAAACAGAACTGCAGAGCCGACACATCGCTATCATGGACAAAATTATACAATATACATCGGAAGACTTGCGGCAAAGATTATTGGAGAGAGAAACGCTGACACTAGATGATGCAATCAAGATTATTAACGCGCACCAATCTGTTAAATACCAGTCTGCGAAAATGGCACCCCGAGTTCCCGGAAGCATCGTTAATCGTCTATATGAGTCTAGCACACCGCCTTTGACAAAATCGCCTTGTTTACGCTGTGAATTTAGCAGGCACCGGGAAGGCGAACGCTGCCCAGCTGTAAACAGAACCTGTTTGAGATGCAAGAGAGTTGGACACTTTCAATCAGTATGCAAGACCAAACCTTCGACGGGTATATCTGAGAAAAGAAAGTATATCTGAGAAAATGAAGAAAAATAATAACAGTTGCATAAATTCTAGGGTTTTATTGATCGAAAGCGGCAACCAGTGCTTGTTACTGATAATGATACACCACGTCCTGCTAAACGGTTCAGGACTGTTTATAATATCGAGGAAAGTAAACAGGATGAAGATCCGGCATCCGACGAAGAGAACTTGCCAGTATCAAGGCGAAAACGACGACGAATTAATAACCTGTAGAATAGGTGGAGTTGATGTGGTTATGCTGATAGACTCAGGATCTAAACATAATTTGATTGATGATACTACTTGGGAACTCATGAAGTTACGTGACGTAAGAATTAGCAATGAACGATACGATAAGGCAAAACGGTTTTTGGCTTACGGGCGAATTCCATTGAAATTGGTCACGGCTTTTGATGCGGAATTAGAAATTAATGACGGAGGAGATTCTTTAAAAACATGTACATCATTCTACGTCATTGAGAAAGGTCAACAGCCATTACTTGGCAAAATAACCGCTCAGCAAATCGGAGTATTTAGAATCGGTTTACCCAGTCTTCAACAAAGCATCGTTAATCATATCGATGATAATCGAAAGGCGTTCCCAAAAATAAAAGGAATCAAGCTAGGACTACCCATCGACAGGAGTGTCCATCCAATTATACAACCTCTGCGCAGGTGTCCAATACCGCTTTTGGAAAAGGTGAAATTAAAGCTAGACGAGTTGTTGGATGCAGACATCATCGAAAGAGTAAAACATTCAACATCTTGGGTTTCTCCACTTGTGCCAATACTTAAGGAAAATGGAGGACTTCGACTATGTGTGGATATGAGAAGGGCAAATCAAGCCATTCAGAGATTAAACCATCCTTTGCCCATCTTCGACGATTTACTCCCCAGATTTCGAAATGCCCGTTTTTTCACTACTTTAGACATTAAACAAGCATTTCACCAGGTGGAGCTGATAGAAGATTGTCGTGATATTACAACGTTTATTACGAACTGGGGTATCTTCCGTTACAAGAGATTATTATTTGGAGTCAATTGTGCACCTGAACTGTTCCAGAACTTGATGGAAAGCATTCTAGCGGAATGTGCCAATACCGTAATTTTCATCGATGATATTGTGGTGTTCGGATCGACGGAAGCAGAACACGATGCAGCTGTTAAGAAAACATTAATCGTTATGAAGCAATACGACATTCTATTACACGAAATAGGAAACTATTTTTTGGGACACTGCCTTCCCGGTAAAGGAGTGCTGCCAGCAAGCGGAAAAGTTGAATCGATTTTACAGTGTAGAGCGCCTCGAAATAAGGAAGAATTAAGAAGTTTCCTAGGTCTAGTGACCTATGTTTCGAGATTTATTCCTAATTTGGCCACCGTTAGTCAACCGTTGAGAAATGTTCTGAAATATAATGAATTATTTGCGTGGACAAATGAACATCAACAATCTTTTGATCGGATCCAAAGACTGATTGGCGCTGTACAGTACTTAGGGTACTACGATCTCAAAGATCGAACATTGGTGGTGACTGATGCTTCCGGGATGGGCCTAGGAGCGGTATTGATACAATTTAAAGGAAATAAGCCACGTATAATTAGTTATGCGTCGAAAAGTCTATCCGATACAGAGAAAACGTATCCGCCTATTGAGAAAGAAGCGCTCGGCATCGTTTGGGCCGTAGAAAGATTCAAAATATATCTGCTGGGTATAACGTTCGAACTCGAAACAGACCCCCTGGAAACTATTTACCGCCACTTCACGACCGACAGCCAGAATTGAACGGTGGCTCTTGCGAATTCAAGCATTCAAGTTTAAGGTAGTTTACCGAAAAGGCTCAGCCAATCTGGCCGACTCGCTGTCGAGACTAGCTTCACAAGTAGATGATCAGGGGTGGTCAGACGAATCGGAGGTGTTTATTAGACATGCAGCAGTTGAAGCATTATCCTCGCTCATCATCGAAAATGATTGTCAGCAGTTTGATTCAGACACCGAGGTGGTCATACGAGTTGTTCAAGAGTGCGTCGCAATTGATATCTCTGAGGTAATAAAAGCCACCTCCGAAGATATTGAATTGCAAAAGTTGAAAGAGGCCATCATGGCCGATAATTGGACCCGCGATGATCTGAAGCAATATTCAGTATTTAACTCAGAATATACATACGCAAACAACCTTATTATGAGAGGCTCAAAATTAGTCATACCAAAGATCTTACGCCACCGAATGTGTCAACTTGCTCATGAAGGTCATCCGGGTCAATCGATGATGAAACGAAGACTACGAGAACGATGCTGGTGGCCAGGTATGGACCAAGATGCCATATCAACCTGTGAATCGTGTGAGGGTTGCCGTTTGGTGCAGATCCCGGACCCCCCTGAGCCTATGATACGCAGACGATTACCTGAGAAGCCTTGGATCGATATAGCCATCGATTTCTTAGGACCAATGCCTACTGGGGAATACATTTTGGTAGTCAGACTACTATAGTCGTTACATGCAGCTGGAAATCATGACGAGAATAACTGCGGAAGAAACAATAAAACACCTCAAACGAATTTTCAGAATTTGGGGACCACCTAGAACAATTACGCTGGATAACGCGAAACAATTAATTTCCGTTGAGTTCGAGGAATACTGCAAAACAAACGGCATTCAACTGTCAACAAATTGCTTGAGAGAGAAATTTAACGTCACAGACAGACAAGGACCAAACATAACTGTTCAGTCTAATGACACAGGCCGCAAATACGATCGGAATAGTTCACATTTGACATTAGGTAGTTGTTTAGTTAGTCTTCGAGTGCACGATCATTCGAAAAAGAGATCTTGTTTAGTTTTTGGTTTTTTTTATACTCTGCTGCTACCGAGAGTATACTATGTTCCCTAAACAAAAGCAATTTGAACTCCACTCGGCCGACCGTGGGAGTATTGCCTAGAAAAGCTAATCTTATCTGCGTAATGGGCCGGATCACTATTTATTGCAACAGTATTTGGACAGAATTCGCTACTTCTTCTCTACGATATATTTATTGGCTTGAAAACTACCGAGTGACACATTATACAGGCTAGAGTGACAAGCTAGAGTGACACATTATACAGGCAAAAATAGCGCGAGATGTTATAAATCAAGGAAAGTATTTCTTATTTTCCATATCAGATTGTTTGTGGAATACAAGTATACGAGCGATAATAACGAACACTGAAGTGAAATATAAAGGATTGTTAACCTGATGCACGGGCTTGTTAGCAATAACGGAGCTTGAAATTAGGTTCATAAAAATAGACGCGGTGAATTTTCAATACGTATTGACTCGTGATCATAGATACTAGTCAGATTATTCGTATTGGGGCTAATTTCCGATCAACTATTCATTTTTACGGCAATGTTTTCTCGACTAGATCTGTTCGCACCCTCTCATTCTGCTACTATTGGCAGAAGGCTGATAGCACCCAGTCGTCGCCGGTCTAAGGACCAAATGTCATCAATAGACTTAGACTCGCGTGGAGGCATGAGATAGGCAACTTGTGAGAATTTTGTTATCCCACCGTTTGACGACCAATGATTTTATCACGAGATATTGACCAATTACTAAGAGGAGAAAAAAAGTTTCTCAACAGTTGTTACGGCATTTAATTAGCAAGGGACTGGAAGGTGAAGTATATTTTTCAATATTAAGAGCCATAGTACTCAAGGGAGAGCAAGGAGTTGAAGGGAGAAAGTTTAGAAAAGCGTGGAAGCATCATATATGCAAGCTTAGAGTTTACCGGCGACTTAACTTTTTGTCTTCTACCGTAGTAGTCAAGATCTTTTTGTCTCCTAAGGTAGAACACGAAAAGTTAAGTCGCCGGTAAACTCTAAGTTTGCATATATGATCCTTCCACACTTTTCTAAATTTTCTCCCTTCAACTCCTTGCTCTCCCTTGAGTACTATGGCTCTTAATATTGAAAAATATACTTCACCTTCCAGTCCCTTGCTAATTAAATGCCGTAACAACTGTTGACAAATTGACTCAATAGGTGGTTAACAAAAAATGGTTAACAAAAATGGTAAAAAGGGACCATACACAAATGACGTAGCTTTTTTCGGCGATTTTTGACCCCTCCCTTCCCCCTCGTAGCATTTGGTCACAAAATTCTAACTTCCCCCTCGTAAATAACGTAGCATTTACCTACCCCCTCCCCTCGTCCCATGCAATGCGGCCGGGCGATGAAAAAAAATTACATATGTTTTTAAATTATTTTAAATTTCAAAATGTTTGACGACTTTTATCAACAAATTGCGTGCAATATAAGCCCATTTCATGACAAATATAGTGTTGATATATTTGTTTTGAATTTTATATGTTAAGGAGAGCACGAAGACAAGTTCTCTCAGTTCACAATCGTGCTGCTGCCAATGATTCTAAGAACCATACGTTCATCTAAATTACTAAATTTTGTTTGGTTGAATCCGAAGTGAAAATTTAATTCAGCTTCCAAACTAAGCTAACTAATGTAGCAAGTTAAATCCGCATACAAAATCTTTTCGTATTTTTGCCAACTTGTAACTCCGCGAATCGTAAAATTTATCTCATGAAAAACCACATCAAATGTAACTTGTTTGAAATTAAATTCATTTCTCTTGGGAATGGAGGATTATTAAATTGTTTTCTTTAAACAATGGGTTTTAAACTTAATGCTACGTCGCACAACTTCTGGCCCTACCCTCCCCCACGTCACACTTCGTCACAAATTTGGTATTCCCTTCCTACCCCCCAAAATGCTACGTGGTCCCAAATAAAAAAACCTGTTTTAATCCACCTAGAGGTGCAATTGTGCCTTTCTCATTTCTCCAAACTATGATTTAATAGCTGGTTCGTACAATATAACATTATGGAAATGTCTTTCATTCTTATTACACTTGGTAAGTATATATAAGACCACCTTTTTGCATTCATCGCGGTATCGGTTTGAATCGGAGTTTTCTATGTGATCGCACTCCACAACCCGTAACTCCGGAGCCGGAAGACGGATGGAGATGGAATTTAATATCAGTTTCCAGGGACGCAACACCTTTCGTTTGAGACTAAGTTGACCAAATCGGTCTAGCCATTTTCGAGAAACCAATATAACCGTTATTCTGAATTTGGATGCTTCCGGATCCGTCGATGATGGCCAGTGTTGCCAAAGAGACTTTGAATGACTGTTGGTGACCTAGATCTACAAATTCAACAGTTCTGTTTATATTTTGGAAAAAATTTCACCTTCTTACATTCATCGCAGAATTCGTTAGAATCGGGATTTGCTGCGTGATTGTACGTATCACCCTGTAATTCAGGAACCAGAACTCGGATCCACACAAAATTCAACAGCAGCTGATGGACCTTTCATTTACAATCAAGTTTGTCAAAATCGGTTCAGAAAATTCCGAGAAACAGATGTGGACAAATCAACAAATTTTGTTTTGTAACCATACTCTTCAACTCGTAATCCGGAACAAGATGTTGGTTGAAAATGAAATTCAATAGCAATCTATGGGAACATTATACCTTTCATTTGAATCTTAGTTTGTATAAATCGGTTCAGCCATCTCCGAGTAACCGATGTGGACATTTTGTTAACAAATCCGCACATACACACATACATACATACATACATACATACATACATACATACATACATACATACATACATACATACATACATACATACACACATTCATACACACAGATATTTTGCGATCTCGGCGAACTGAGTCGAATGTTATATGAGACTCGGCCCTCCGGGCCTCGGTTAGAAAGTCGGTTTTTGGAGCAATTGCGTAACCTTTCTATATGAGAAAGGCAAAAGAATAGTATTTAATTAGCTTAATCAGCATGAGTTCAATGTTATCTTCATGTGATTATATTTTGAAATGTTGGTGGAATGGGTTTGAAAGTGGAGGGAATGGGGGGTTAGTAGAGTAGGAGTGGAGGATGCGCCAGAAACCCTTCATCTTATTTCGGTATGCGGGGTGGATGAAGGAAATGCGGGCGTGAGGGTGGTCCAAGGGGAGGGGAGTGATGAAGGAAGGAGGTGTAAGGGCAAGGCGAGGGGGGGGCGACGACGACGGAATACTCAACTGCATATTTTGCCTTCCATTTGAGACTTGGTTTGAGAAAATCGGTTCAGTCATCACCGAAGAACCGATGTGACTTTAATTGTAGAATATGCCCGGAATTCCGGACTTCCGGAATCGTCGATAGTTGACAATATATTCAAAGAATGTTTGATTGGCAATCAGTGATCTAGATCTGCGATTAGAAGTAATTTGGTGACCATTTCAATAGTTTTTAGCCTCTGAGGTACTACGCTTGTACCGATTTATATGGGAAATTCCAGTGTATCCTTACTAACACCCCTGTAACTCCGGAAGCAAGAGTCAGAACCGAATGAAATTCAGCAGCAGTCAATGGTATTACTGTATCTTTCATTTGAAATCAAGTTTGTAAAAATCGGTAGAGAATTCGTTGGGGAATGGGTGTGATATTAGCTTAGGAACTTGGCGGGTTCCCCGGGGGCGTCATGAACCGTCATAGGTGGCCAATGTGGTCAAAGCTGCTTTGATTGATCATTAGTGATCCAGACTCGCAAACTAGAGTAATGTTACATCAATTTTAATATGTTTTACATCATTTGAACATCATGGTGGTACCAGTTTATATGGAAATTTGCTGTGTGACCGCACTCTTCAACCCGTAACTCCGGAACCGGAAGTCGGATCAACTAAAAATTCAATAGCAGCTTATGGGAGCGTTATACCTTTCAGATGAAACTAAGTTTGTGAAAATCGGTTCAGCCATCTCTGAGAAAATTGTGTGAGTTTAAATGACACACACACACATACACACACACACATACATACACACACAGACATTTGCCGATCTCGACGAACTGAATCGAATGGTGTATGACACTCGGCCCTCCGGGCCTCGGTTAAAAAGTCGATTTTTACAGTGATTGCATAGCCTTTCTTTATATGAGAAAGGCAAAAAGTTTATCGAAAAAATCTTCAAAACGTTGAAAAATACAATAAGTTTTTTCTTTTCATGCTCAACGACCAAAAATGAGTCTAGAAATGTTTCTTGCAACTTTATTTTGTAAACTAGTGTAATCTCAATATTACCTTTCATTTGAACACTAAAAGCCGTTATGTATCCGGTACCCGGATACCTTTTAAGATTTCAATTAATGAAATTCCAATGTTTTATCTTTAGCTGGAAATTGAAACTTTGAGACATCTTAGAACATCACTAAACAAGTAATATTGTTGAAATAGTAAGGGGGAGTGAGGAGGGGCTCCTGATTTTTTTTTACTACGTAACAGGCCCGGGTACCCACAAAAGTGAGATACCAATAACTACGGTAATTTCCAACCGATTTTGATACTTTTTGGAGTTTTGGATTCGGGAACTCATCCACTTTTAGACTTGGTAAAAATGAATAGGGTTACTTCATTCGGTTCCCGGAAATCCGGATTTTCGGAAACACGTTCCAGTGCTGGGATACTATTTGTGAATTTCAATGGAATACTAGCAATATGGGTATCAATATTCTTGGAATAGCATCAGTAGGCTAAATCTCGTGGTTTTGGAACCACTTGGTGGTTTGACCCCGGAACGGACATTCTGGAGCGGGTTCCCGTGGGGCCGTAAGTGGCCATTCCATTCCAATTCCATTTTTTAAACTGCCATAGGGTCCCGTAACAACAAATAATAGACTTCCGAGACAATTTGAAGAGTTTTGATACTCATATTGCTAGGACGTTATCAAAATTTACAAATCATACCCTAGTACTGGAACATTACTCCGGAAAATCCGGAGTACAAAGAACCAGATCCATTCATCCGGTTCAACTTTACAGAATCAAAAAGTGTTCCTGAATCCAAAACATCTAAAAGTGTCCAAATCGGTTGAAGGAAGCCATAGTTATGAGCATTTCAAATTGTGGGTACCCGGGTACCCACGTTGGCCTGTTAAAGGTATTTTTTTTGTTGGGCACATAACAGTTAAAAGTATCCGTAGATCTGAAGTAGCTCCAATAAATCTGATTGGATGCAGCTGCACAGTGGTCGGAAACGCCAAAAAACGTGAACTTAATTCACTAGAGGCCAAACCATCGAACATTTTCACAGGGTTTCTTTGGAGGAATTCGTATAAAATTCCCCACAATCTGATATTAATTGAAATTAGGCATGGCTTACTATGATCGAACTAAAAAAAATAACTTTTTATACTGACGAGGTAGAAAGTTGGTGTCTTCGACAAGGTTTTAGAAATGTTTACAGTGAAGAATTTTGTTGAAGAACTTGAGCTTGTAGGACTAAAGGTTATTGATTTATAAGGCGTTTTCTATATCAACCCCTTAAATATAGTTTTTTTTAATATAACTTTTTTCATCGTGACTTTTCGTGCAAACTATGTTCAAGACAAATCTGTAGATATCAAAACTACATAATATGGTCGAAGACTGTATGTAAAAATACTGATTCGTTTCTAAGTTATTGAAGAATTTTACATTTTTTTTACACAAACTTCAACTACGTATAAGAAAGAAAGGTGCAAACCAAAATTCACGAACAGGCACTTTTTTCGCTGTCCAAACTATGCACAATAAAGGTAAGAAGGTTTGGTGCGTGGCACTCTAGAACCCTCTGAATAGGATAAGCTTACTTTATCATGTTTTTTGGCTTTTTCCATACAAAAATCAGCAAAGCAAATTTTTTTGTGTTTTTTTGCCCCAATTTTTGAAATTCTTTGGTTACAAGTATTCAATTACAAGTATTATTTTCATTTATACGTGAATATTTCAGATTTTATAAACGTGGGAGCAAAAATGTGAAGTTTTTAATATCAATGGAGATCCCAAACTGATGTATACCCAAATAGACATGTCACAATGAATTTAATGCTTACAAAAGGATGTCATACTATTAATTACTAAATTTTACGGAAAAAATCGAAAAATGTTTTTTTTGCTGATTTTTGTATAGAAATAGTAAAAAACATGATAAAGTAAGCTTACCCTATTCATAGGGTTCTAGAGTGTCACGCACCAAACCTTCTTACCTTTATTGTGCATAGTTTGGACAGCGAAAAAAGTTCCTGTTCGTGCATTTTGGTTTGCACCTTTCTTTCTTATACATAGTTGAAGTTTGTGTAAAAAAATGTAAAATTCTTCAATAACTTTGAAAGGAATCAGTTTTTTTACATACAGTCTTCGACAATATTATGTAGTTTTGATACCTACACATTTGTTTTGAACATAGTTTGCACGAAAAGTCACAATGAAAAAAGTTATATTAAAAAAAACTATATTTAAGGTGGTTGCCATAGAAAACTCCTTATAAATCAATAACCTTTAGTCCTACAAGCTCAAGTTCTTCAACAAAATTCTTCACTATGAGCATTTCTAAAACCTTGTCGAAGACACCAACTTTCTACCTCTTCAGTATAAAAAGTTAATTTTTTTAGTTCGATTATAGTAAGCCATGCCTAATTTCAATCATCAGATTGTGGGGAATTTTATACGAATTCCTCCAAAGAAACCCTGTGAAAATTTTCGATGGTTTGGCCTCTAGTGAATTAAGTTCACGTTTTTGGCGTTTCCGACCACTGTGAGCTGGTGCCGTGCTGCGAGGGACAGTTTCAACAAACGGTGATAAATGAAGTTTTGATATAATTTCGAAATAATTTTGAAAACTGATCAATACTGCCAGTTTAGCTTGTTATCCTACCTTTTCTAAGAAATTGTGCTATTGTATATGTGCTAGGAGATTTGTACTGAGCATTAGAAGGAAAAAATTGATACAGCTAGAGAAGTATCTTTATCACAAGTTTTTTGTGTTTCTTGACCCCTAATGTTTTCAAGAAAAACTCAGACAAAGGCTGAATCGGTTTTTACAATTTCTAGTTTCTTGTCTAGATCAAGAATGCAAATTAGTATGTTCATCCACATTGGTCGGAAGTCAAAGTTCCAAAAAGTTAAGTTCGAATAGATGTAATATTCGCATAATCTGCTAAAGAAAATAATATAGATGCGTTTTGAGATTTATATTGATTTTAGTTAGCCGTTAAACCGCAGCTGCATAAATGAGTATGGCACATTAGATCAATTAGTGGGATTAAGATTTTTGTTCGTTAATGTTATGTTGAAAATGGAGATTCAAAAAAAATGGTTTTGATTTCGATTATATGTACACATAAATAGTGAATTTTGTTTAAGCGCTAAATACACTTGTGCTGTATTCTGTTGGAAAACTGAAACATATTCAAATGCACTATGCTATATTTCACCCTAAGGAGGAAAATTGTGTAAACACCAAAATTTCACACACAAAGTGTGTTTTAATTTTAAAGGATTTGCGTCAAGCCGGCGCCAATCTATTCCGACAAAAAGTTAGTGTCGGTTTCTGATGAGGTGAAGTCAAAACGCACCCGTGTAACATATTCAAATGCTCTATATATACACACCAGTAGGCCGTTAAACTGACGGTTCTACAATTCAAAAGCCAAGTGATAAAATCGGGTTATGAATACATGGAACTTATCTATCATTTTCTAAAAACAGCGTCTGTCAAAATTTAATTAAATGCATCTCCTCATACTCTCATCCAAGGCTAATCATTCACCAATTAAAGTGTCCTAGAATATTCAGTTTTTAAATTTAGACAATAACAGAAAAAAGTAAATACACCCGAAAATACTACATCATTATGAAATACAACAATGTAAGGAAAAAAGCAACAGTGATTTCAGTGTTAGTTTTAGACAAATTACTAGTATAGTTAAAATTAGTCTTAAGGATTTTTGTAATGTACTATGTAAAAAAAGAAACTGGCGTAAAAAGCTTTTGCAAATGCCGTGTCAAATAATCGTATGGAAAAAAATGCTCTATATTGGCAAACATTATTTTCCAATGTAGTAAAAAAAAATTCGTTGCATTCAAGAATTAGTGAGACGGTTTAAGAGAAGCGCAAGAAGTTTATACCGACAGTGTCATTTCAATGTATCAGTTAATTTTCGACATAAATATAGTTACTACTTCCTATGTTTCCCCCGTCTATCGTGTTATACCAACCAAACAATCATCAATTTTTGTTTCAAATCAGATGGTCAGATTTATATTACAATTACGCACCTGGAAAAAATCGTGTAAATTTACGTCTCCTGACCATGACATTTCATTGAAAAAAAAAATGACGATAACATTTAGATTTTTTGGTGTGACGATAATTCAGCCATGAGACTGCCTATTGATTGGACCGACCTACGACTAAAAATACTCTTTTAAATTTCGCTTTACTGAATGTACAACACTTATTTTATATCACTAATTATGCAACAGAGTCGCAGAATTCACACAATTATGCCACCACTTCACTTAAATAGCAGGTAAGTTACAAAAACTCAGAGCATGTGAGAACAAGCGTTAAATGATTTATTCATACCGTAAACCCATCTTCGCTGCTAGAGCTGGATTGATCATAGGAATATCATGCACAACACTTTCTTCGAAGATCTGCAACTTTCCGCACTTTTTCTTCACAGGAAACTGATTTTTTATAAGGCACTGAAATTGCAGAACTAGAACAATACTAACCAGCAGCGATCACTCCACACACTGCCCCAACCGTTCTGCGTCGCGAGACGTAGTGATAGTGAAAGAAGAAAACCTTTCTGCCTTATCTAAATGCGCACCCCCAGTAGTAAGTGGCAGACATGGTTTAACCTGTTTAGTTAGTTGTACTGATTGCATCAGATAGATACTGCACACGAATGACCCACTCAGAGCCTTATTCGATATGATTGTGCTCTTAGTTAACCCACGTGCCATTATTGTGAGGTGCTCAGTTCACCGTGCGCTTTCCCATCACGATTCTATGGCATCTTGTATGCAACTGAGCGCGGATTATTTCAGCTAACTAGTCGTTTGAATCACGAAATGTGCCAGAGTTAATGCTATTTAGATAGTGCTGGATGATAATGTGTTGATTTCATTAGAAAGGATCGCTGGGCTACAGCACAAGGTACATCGTAAACTTGGGATTTAGATTTTTCATGTTCACCAAAAATATAAATAGGTACACAATAACATATGGTGTATGAATGAAGACAAACTAGAACGGAATTCTTTTGTTTTATGTTCATCGCTTTTAGCCCGTTTAAGTCTCTTAGAGCGGTATTACACAACAATGAAAAATGTAATAAGAAAATGAACTACTAGATTACCTGTGCCCCATTTTGACTGTTGAAATTAACTATTTTATGTTTGCATAAAAATAATTCACACTATAATTCGTTCACACTAATAACACGGTTATCCACAGAAACCCTATCTCTACTGGGTCAATGTCTGGCATTTATTAGTTAATCGTCGATGGATATCCCACAACGGTACGATTCGCTTATTACTTCACTGGATGCTGTATAAGGACTGCATGACTACAGATGAAGCGAAAGTGAAAGAAGGCATGTATTATACCATCGCAAATAGAGGCTTTGGCATCTGGCTCGGTCGAAACCCGTGGCGTTTGTGTAGAGTAATATAACCACCAAAAGACAACCGTGTGTAGTGTGTCATCCGTTCATCGGTGTCGTTTTATCGGTATGAAACTAACCAGTAACTGATGAAGTTTGGTTTTCGGGGAGATGCGCATTATTTGGCTATGACAACATTTGACCGTTTTTACTGTAATGTTTGCCACTTTCACATTATTTCTATCGCTATTCGTAGGATTTTTGCTCAGTTATAGTTCTGATTATTTTCGTTGGAATGATATGGTTTACGGTTTCAATGAAACTTTGTCATCCTTAAGAATGAAAGTAGGAAGCAGCTTTGAATTATCTAGTGGAACTCGAATAATGCTTTATAATTTGCATAATCACAATATCAATACCTCCTCTGTTTTCTTTGTTCGAAACAGTCACATAGAGTGGTGTTTTTACAAAAAAACGGATTTAAGCGACCAAAAAGTGTATGTCTCAGATGGTTGCTCGAACATTAGTGGTATTTTTTTTGTTTCAGTAACTTTTCAATCCCGCTTATTGGAATTAGTAAATTTTCCTTCTGAACAACATAGATGCTCATGCTCATGAATCTTTCTGAAGCGTTTCGTTACAGCAGGTCTGTTAGCAATACAAACTAATCAAGCATTTTTCAGTAGTGTCTACAATCGCGTTGTTTTACTTGGATAGTAAAACATCAAAATTACAGAAAAACGAAATAACATTTTGATATCAGTTCCAAATTCAAACGTTAAAGATTTTTTGTTCCCACTTTGCTGCGCTTATTTATATATATATATATATATATATATATATATATATATATATATATATATATATATATATATATATATATATATATATATATATATATATATATATATATATATATATATATATATATATATATATATATATATATATATATATATATATATATATATATATATATATATATATATATATATTACTAGCTTTATTATCAACAAAAAATTGCAACATATCAATAAATTTTCAATTTACTTTCACTGATTGCACAAATCGAAACCCTATATGATGGCATAGAGCGATTTTTCTAGGCTTGAGTTTGTATGTATGTTTAAACATGTAAAATTATATTATCATACTGTTGCAAGGAACCGCGGCTTTTCCAATTCGACAATCTTTATTATTAATAGGATTATAAAATTTCTGAAACATAGTTTAAGGTTATTTGAATATTTAAAGTAATGGTCACATTTCTTACGTTTAGTGCCTTTTTAATCTCTTTTGATATCGGTTCGGTTCTTGCTCCACGTTTGTAGCAACTGTAATTTAGGTTAGGTTTTCATAGAATATTCCGAATCTCAGTTACTTAATTAATTAGTTAATACTCTTTACGGTTGAATCTACTGCGTATTCAAATTAAACCCACAGAAAGCGTAGGCCACCTTTCACACCTGCATTAGTTATAACATAAGTTTATATAAATTATGGTTATTAAATTCACATGTAACCTTAGTTTTTCAAGGTATAAACCTTAGTTTTTCACCAAATAATTATAAATAATTAAATTTAAATTTCGCTTGTAGTCTATAGTTTAAATTTAAGTTAAATATTTCTTAAGATAAGTAAGTAATTTACCGATTGTATATAATAAATTTGTAGATGTTTAATTTTGTATAGAGAGAATATAGTCCGCTTCCCAACTAGACTTGCTCATCTGTCGCTGTCTATGAGTTGACGTTCGATCGGACAGGTCTCCCGGTACCGGTAAAGAAGATTTGTATGGACGAGGGGGCTTTGTCGTAACACTCCCCCCAGTATGCTGAAGCCATAGAACCAGTATACTCTATGTTGATCCGACGTCCAGAACGGCAATCTTTACTGCGGGTTGCTCCATAATCCCCCCTGATGTTTGAATTACGGCGCTGCGTACTTGTCCATCCTTCGAGTGGGAAACAGACACCACTCGACCTTTCGGCCAGCAGTTCCTCGGTAATGCAGGATCCACGACAACGGCGATATCACCCGTTTGGATAGGCTTCACCGGCTGGAACCACTTCGTTCTGCGCGTAATGGTGGGGAGATATTCCGTTAGCCAACGTTTCCAAAAAATGTTAGCGTACACTTGAGAAGTTTTGCGTAAGGTGTCTGCGCTGTCGTCGTACAGCACAAGTGGTTTGACACCATTCGATGTTCCCAGGAGAAAATGGTTTGGCGTTAGTGCTCATAAGGATTCATTGTCAGCTGCCACGTAGGTCAGGGGTCTAGAGTTCACGACCATCTCAATTTCCATTGCCATGTTCCGAAAAATCTCGTCTGTTGGTAGTCTTTGTGGCTTGATCTGCATGAGTCCTTTCTTCACGGATTGGATCAGCCGTTCCCAGCTCCCCCCATATGGGGGGAAGCAGGTGGATTGAAATTCCAGCGTGTTGAACCTGTTGTAAAAACTTTTACCATATGATCTTGATCTACAGTTTCCAACACATTTTAGCTCCCTATCGGCACCGATGAAATTGGTTCCTCGGTCGCTATAAATTTCAAGTGGGATTCCTCTTCTGCACATGAAATTACGGATGACCATGATACAGGAGTCCGTCGTGAGAATGTGTGCTATTTCAATGTGGATGGCGCGCACGGTGAGCACGTTATTAGCACGCCCCATCGTTTTTCGACACGGTGACCTACTAACACTTGCTGTGGTCCAAAGTAGTCTACGCCTATGTACGAAAACGGTCGTGCGCAGGCTGCTAATCTGGCTGCTGGTAGGCTACCCATCATTGGAGGTTGTGGCGTTGCTTTGCGTATTTTACATAGCTGGCAGTTCCGTTTTACGCGATCATATTGTGTGCGTACTTGAGGAATGTGGTATTTTTGCTTCAGCTCGTTTAGCACGGTTTGATGATTTTGATGATGATAGCGCTTATGCAGATCATGAAGTACGACTGTAGTTATGTAGTGCTGCCGGGGTAAAAATATTGGCCGTTTTACAGAATCACTAGCAAATTTGCATTCGTCTATGTGTCCAGGAATACGCAAAACTTGATATTCGTCCATTACAGGATGTAATTTGAACAGCTGGCCCTTTTCGACAAGAGGTTTTCGCGCACTTGTTGTAAAGGATGTTTCTGCTTGGCAATAGTCCTTCGGGAACATTTCTTTCTGTGCCAAGCGATAGATGCACATTTCGGCCAGCTTCAGCTCATCACGGGATAATGCACCATACTGGAGGCTACCATGCCTCACTTTCCGCTGAAGATTTGATAGATATCGTTGAATCCATGCCATCGAGCGCAATAATCGATTCCAGTTCGAGAATCGTTCCCACTCCACGGTTGATGCGCAAACGCTGTGGTGTAGAATACTAGAACGAAGTTCTTCGTCCGTCGATCCGAAGCTAGTGCAGTTAGTTGGCCAATTTACTTTTTTCGTCTACATGAACTCAGGACTCCGGAACCAACGACTGTTTGGTGAAAGATCAGGCAATTTTTACCACTTTGTGCCTTCGTCTGCGACGTTAAGCCTCGTCGAAATCCAGTACCATTCGGTTGTTGTAGTAGACTCAAGTATTTCACTAACGCTTGCAGCCACAAACTGACTGTACCGACGGTGGTCCGAATTCAGCCAGTGCATGACATCTTTTGAGTCCGTATAAAAGCAGTGCTTCTCAATCGGCCGCTTATGTTGCTCAGCGATGTTCTTAGCGAGTCGAGTTCCTAGGACTGCGGCCTGTAGCTCGAGTCGTGGAATAGTCACGTACTTGAGCGGAGCTACGCGTGTTTTTGCTGACGCGATTGCGCACTCTATATCATCGCCCTCCTCGAACCTGAAGTATGATACTGCAGCATAACCGCTCTCGCTCGCATCCACAAAGGTGTGGAGTTCAATTGTAGTAGTTTCATCGGATGCTGATGTGCGGTAGCACCTAGGTACAGATACCAATTGTACTTCTGGAAGTACTCGTAGCCATATTCTCCATTTATCCAGGAGATTTCCCATTATTTTTTCATCCCAGCCCACTCCTGATCGCCACACTTCTTGTAAGAGCACTTTAAGATACATAAGAAAATTGGCGATTAACCCCAGTGGGTCGAATATGGTCATTAGGGGCCATACACAAATGACGTAGCTTTTTTCGGCGATTTTTGACCCCTCCCTCCCCCCTCGTAGCATTTGGTTACAAAATTCTAACCTCCCCCTCGTAAATATCGTAGCATTTACCTACGCCCTCCCCCTCGTCCCGTGCAAAGCGGCCGGAGGATGAAAAAAAATTACATATGTTTTTCAATTATTTGAAATACATGTTTGACTATCAACATTGTCATTAAAAAGGCAAATTGCGTTCAAAATAAGCCCATTCAATGACAAATATAGTGTTAATATTTTTTTTAAATTTTATATGGCAAGGGGAGCATGAAGAGAAGTTCTCTCAGTTCACAATCCTGCAGCCGCCAATGATTCTAAGAAGCATACGTTCATCTTAATTAAATTACTAAATTTTGTTTGGTTGAATCCGAAGTGAAAATTTAATTCAGCTACCAAACTAAGTCTGCTAGCTGGCAACATTAGCTAACCAATGTAGCAAGTTAAATCCGCATACAAAATCTTTTCGTATTTTTGCGAACTTGTAATTCCGCTAAACGTAAAATTTACCTCATGAAAAACCGCGTCAAAAGTAACTTGTTTAAATTTAAATTAATTTCTCTTGGGGATGGAGGATCATTAAGTTGTTTTCTCTAAACAATGGGTTTTAAACTTAATGCTACGTCGCACAGCTTCTGACCCTACCCTCCCCCTCGTCACACTTCGTCACAAATTTGGTATACCCTCCCTACCCCCCAAAATGCTACGTCATTTATGCATGGCCCCTAAGGACACCTTTCAAGATAGACACATTACTTCATTTTCCAGGCTGGCGTTTACTTTTACTTCTTGTAAGTACAAAATCGCCGCGATGACAAGGCATACGATTCCGTGGCACTACATTTTCCTTCAACATAAGATTTGCTTCTATCTTAAGTGAAAAGTATGCTAGATATGCTGGAATTATACAGATCTACACTCTGACGTAACCTAAATATGCAGTTAGGGGAATTATGGTTAAAACCGACACCGTAAGCTTAACACTTTTTCTGGGTTACCACAACACCAATAAAATGATAATTTCTACGCAGAATTTTTCTTCAGAAAATTCTTAACAAGGCTTAATTTTGCCAGCCCTTCAAAAAAATAGTTTCATTAAAAATTATTGGTTGCAAAACTTGGAAAGTAAAGTGGCTTCATCTAGGAACTGCGAGTAAAACCTACACCCATAGAGGTAAGATCGACACCCACTTTAATTTATTTTCTCTTTAATTTATTAAAAACTGTTTTTTTTAATTAAAAATGTGATATATTCCTGAGTAATAAAGTGTGAATACGTATGATGCAAATATGTGCTTTTTGTAGTTTCATCATGTAGTGAGGGAAAGAGAGTTCGAAAGCGTAGTGTTATAAACAAGAGTATTTTATGCTACAGGTATATTTCTTAATAAGGATATTTTCAAATAATCCTTACGTACATCATTGCAACCTTCAGTATCATTTTATTTCGTAAGAGAAGATTTGCAAGTGTTCTACTTTCTGCTAATAGGATTCATTCACATATAAGTGACACATACTTTTTAGTAAAATACCTGGTTCAGACTTTGATTTTTCGGGACTCTGATCATCAATGATCTACCGATGTATACAAAAGATCAATGTCTCACTGTGATAAAGTTCATCTATGACAAATCAAGAGTACACTAGAAATTCGGTTTGATAAGCTTTGTGCAGAAACAGAACAAAAGCTTCGATGGAAACTGATACATAAAAATTCCAATATTTGATTTTCAAATAGACTTATAAGAAATAAACACACACCAAAAAATAATGAAATTTAAACGACATGTAAATCAATACGAATGTAAACATACAACGATTGAATCCAAAATTTGATTGAAAATTACGTTAAAATCAATTGGAGCATCAAACAGCATACGATTTTACACTTTCATTCGTGTAATATTACATGTCATTCATTTTACAACAGTATTCGAGTAAAAATACTTTGGAGGTGCATTGGTTTTCCGTTTAAAGAAACTGTAATTTTCAATCTACGTGCAAAATTACAATAAAAATTCGTCAAAGAAAGCACGACAAGTCGTATGTATTTGTGGTGGAACTTAATTTTACATTTATATTCATGCTCCAAATATGTGCATGAAAATAAAATTAAAACTACAAAATATGTTTTTCTGTGCACGATAAAAGTATTTCTGTGTATTTCTGCTATTACTATAGTGTGCTAATAGTGTAAGTGAAGTGTCACAAAGATCCCCAGCCTTTTGTAATGAATCGCAAATAAACACAACCATCTTAACAGTATGTCGGTTTAACCCCAACAGCACACAATTTTTAAAAAAGCTATAAAAAATATTGAATACCTCAAACTCGTCTTAAATGCACCCAGTTGATCATAGGACAGGCCAATAATAATTGATACTGAAAAAGTGGTGATTTGAAAATCTTTTGTTTGGTTAAAACCTTAAAATCCACCAACAAAATTTAACATACAGAAGAGTAAAAACGCTCCTGTCGCATGTTTTGTTTATTTTTTGACATTCGACGTACTGACGTAAATCCAATTTGTCTTCAAATGCTCTATGTGCTAATAATAAAGTGTCTTTATGAAATGAATAAAAATTCGATTTCTAGGAAAAGTGGTGGGGTGTCGGTTTTACCCATAATTCCCCTACTATCATTCATAATAGATATTTTAGCTCCTGGGGTTGAAACTGATCACTAAACAAGTCTGATTGAAAATGGTCTAAGCGCATCTCTAGTTTTCGATGTGCAACGATTTTCGCAAATTCTCGTCGCGCTGTCGTGATATTTTAGTCTTGAGCTTACCGTCGATTTTTTTACACAGAGTCACGTGTCTTATAGTATTCTTAATTATTTCATTCATACAGCATATTAGGAATCATAAATCGGTTGAAAAATGCGTTCCAGTGAAATTGATTACGTGCAAAGATTAAGATCAGGCACATAATCGTAAATTTCATTAACTAACATCTTGGAAGTGGAAGTGTTTATCAAGACTTTGTTAATTTTGTGATCTAATTCACAACCACTAATACCAAATAAAGATCAATATGTGATAAATCATGAATTAGTTAACGTCGCATATTCGGACCATAGACAATGTTCCTAGATTTGTGGATAAAATTATGAGTCAACGATTTTCGAGTTCGCGAATTGTCGGCGTGAGATAAAAGCGTCGGCGGCGCGCCGCCAGTCTGCCTTTCGGCGTCGGCGTTTGTTAAAATTTACCGGCGGTGTGGTGCGGCGGCGCACAGGACTATTTGTACAGAACAGATTGTTGCAACATTATTCCTGCTTTTGAAAATATCACGAAACACAAAAATTGATTTCGTGGAGAATATTTTGATTGGCGTTAACGTCATAATTGCAAAAAACGCAGAGTCATAGTTCAACTTTACTCATGCACATCCATTCCTAAACATATATTAGTTTCATCGCACTTTTTTAGAAATTTGTTATAGATAGTATTGAACCGGAGAAGAGGGGAGTTATTTTCCAAATGAAAATTTCAATTCAATTTCTGATGAGAACAGTTTTGTGGAACCGTTTGTTGTGCGGTTGCTTAACACATCTCGTGGCGAAGGCAATTTTGAGAGCGCTTTTTGTTGGTTACTGCTAGCGGGGAGTGTTTCTTCTAGGTACGAACGAGCTGATCACCGGTGGCAAAATGCTTATGGCTTCCACGACGTTCAAATATAAGCATACAAAATCTGATCAATAAAATCATGATTTTGAACGTTCAAAGCTCCTAAGCTATCTCTAGGCTATAACTCAGGAAAAGCACATGATTATCACATTGCACAGTGAATCAACTCCATACAAAAGCTGGACAAAAACTCAAAAGTAGTTTAAAATGAATGAAAATATCATCTAAGGGTAATTTTGGTGCGCTGAACTCGATTTTGGTTAAATTAGGACGCTAAAACGAAAATTCGACAGCCTAGGGTGGCTCTAGAAGTTTTATTTTTTAAATTTCGCAAAAGTGAATTTTATTAACTTCTCAAAACAGATACTTCGTAAGTGAACAGAAACATGTTGATTTCCTAGGGTAGTCCTTAATTACGACTTAGCTAGGGTGGTTCCAATTTATCGAAATCTGGCGAATAAAAAATGATGTAATTTTATACATTTGTTTGTAGATCTTCAGTCTAATCTGAATACCATCATTGGAAAAATCTTCCCTTCATAGCTCTTTAAGAGATAATCTGATGTACTAATCTATGAGCGTATGCGTTTAGAATAGTTTAGAATAGTAATAAAAAATCTTAAGGTGTTTGATAGAATGCCTTAAATTTTTGTTTTATTGGTATATTTATTTATAGTTATCGCCAAAACTATTGAAAGATGACAGGTTTATTTGATTTTGATGAAGATCTCAAATCATGCCCTACTATGCTCTATTCACAGTTGCTCATACGATGCATATTGCAGCTAAGCCGCTCAATACTTTTCCATTGATTTTCAATTCCAATGATGATATGAATATCTCTCCTTGTGGGTACTGACTTGGTTTTTCGTACGAAAATATCCTGAGCATACTATGCACTGTATGTGTATGCTTTGAAATAGAGGTGTGAGCGTTTTTGCATGAAACTCTCATCAATTTGGAAGTGTATTATTGAGGGAGACTTTGAATTTGATTGTTGATTGTGATATATTCAATAGGGAATTTGCACTTGAAAATAAATGTTGCATTACTGGCCAAAAACTAAAAATCAGATAAAAAGAACACTTCCCACACCCACGTGTTTACCTTACATCGGTCACCAGTAAAGCTAACGACCAATACGTACCAAATAAATAGGGGGTCATGCATAAATGACGTAGCATTTTGGGGGGTAGGGAGGGTATACCAAATTTGTGACGAAGTGTGACGAGGGGGAGGGTAGGGTCAGAAGTTGCGCGACGTAGCATTAAGTTTAAAACCCATTGTTTAGAGAAAACAATTTAATGATCCTCCTTTTTCAAGAGAAATAAATTTAAATTCAAACAAGTTACTTTTGATGCGGTTTTTCATGAGATAAATTTTACGATTCGCGGAATTACAAGTTCGCAAAAATACGAAAAGATTTTGTATGCGTATTTAACTTGCTACATTAGTTAGCTAATGTTTCTAACTAGTAGACTTAGTTTGGAAGCTGCATTAAATTTTCACTTCGGATTCAACCAAACAAAATTTAGTAATTTGGATGAACGTATGCTTCTTAGAATCATTGGCAGCTGCAGGATTGTGAATTGAGAGAACTTTTCTTCATGCTCCCCTTGACATATAAAATTCAAAACAAAACTATCAACACTATATTTGTCATGAAATGGGTTTTTTTGCACGCGATTTGCTGTTATAATGAAAATGCTGATAAAAGTTGTCAAACATTTTGAAAGGACATGTATTTAAAATAATTGAAAAACATTTGTTATTTTTTTTCATCCCCGGATCGCTTTTCATGGGACAAGGGGTAGGGGGTAGGTAAATGCTACGTTATTTACGAGGGGAGGTTAGAATTTTGTGACCAAATGCTAGGATGGGGGAGGGAGGGGTCAAAAATCGCCGAAAAAAAGCTACGTCATTTGTGTACGGCCCCTTACACGATCACTAAAAGTGATATTTCTGCGCAGTAATGCCATCACGGTGTCTTTTTTTAACAACTTTATGCAAAAAAATTCAGCATCTCTGAAACTTCAGGATATGAAAGAATGGGCTTTCCCCTTTCATTTGAAACCAAAATCCAAATAATCCGTCGGGGGGTCTAGAGCAACTTTTTTTTTGGATTTTTTTTTCGTGAAAACATAGATGTTACAATGGAACTAGTTCTTATTTCTGCCCCTAGATGGTGCTGTAGACATTCGAGCAACACTGAAAGTGAGACTCTGATAGATTATTTAATTGTCTACAACTTTGTTACCAACTAAAAACCGATTTGAAATTTTTCGGAAGGGTTGTTTAATATTTTAACGAATTCTAAGTCTAAGTTAGCTTCACAGAAGACCTAGTGGTTTGTCAATTCATAAGCACTTTTTTTATTTGCCAAATAGTTGTGTTTAGTTCAACAGTGAATTCAGCGGAATTTGAGAGCTTGGAAAGTCTCATCTTTCAGCTGAAAATTATAATTCCCTGATACAAGGCACTATTAATATGTTTGAGATGAAAAGTCTTAGATAAGTGTTGACAAAACTAGTATGATATTAATATTCTTGTTCATGATGGTAAGTGATTCCTCCCGCAGAAACAGCTTTTGCTATGATGTATGCCTTCTTTTTCATTTTTTCGATTGTTCTCAGGGATGACTGATAACATTCTTACATGAATCTCCTACTCTGTTGGCATCTTCGTATAAAATTCACTTGTCCTGAACTTCAACCTTTACATTCGAACAAACTCAATGAAACTTTTAACGCACCATTGCACTATTTCGCGGATTTCATTGCAACGCATGGTTAGAAACGCTGATAATCCGTTTGCAAAATTAACTCAATGTGACAAACTGTTAACAAAAAACTTTGAGTCTTTGGATCAAGATAATTTTTTTTGGGATATATTCGAGGACTTCTATGTATATAAGGTTTTTGTTGTACTCGTATCATATTTTGTTTTCAAAAGTAATACATTTCGCATAATCTAGGATCAATTTAGTAACGATATCTCGCATAATTGATAGGAAATGGCCGTAAAATCCAACTGCCACAATATGCTATGCGGAGAAAATTTGAATAAATCGTTTCACGCTAAACAATAATTTGGACAGTTACTGCTGTGGTTTGCGTTAAATTAGAAACGGTGTGTCCCAACATTTCGTCTTGATCGGAATTATAGTAGCTGACTTAAGCAACCATAACCAAAATTATACGACGTATGGTCCTTTCTAAAACATAAATGTAAGCAAACCCTTGTAAGCAAGCAATACCTTCCGATGAATGGTAGTTCCTTCGAAACTATCGGGAAAGATTACAAACCAAAAGCACAAATAGTTTTCTGACTCTGTCAAACATCCTAATTTTCAGAAGGTCAATTAGAATTGTCAACGTAATGAATCCCGTCTAATATTTTCATGCCACTAAACCCAATTATTTTTTTTTGTAATATAATAAGTGCGAGAAAACATATTTCCAAACCACTAGGCCTCGTGTGAAACTATCTTAGATATAACTTTGTTAAAATCTTAAGCAACTTTTCCGAATAATTTCAGATCAATTTTTAGTGGTCAACAAACTTGTAGACAATTAAGTTTTCTATCAAATTCTCACTTTTAGTGTTGTTCGAATGTATAAAGCACCATCTAGGGACAGGAATATAAACTAGCTCCAGTAATAAAACCTATATCGTTACGAAAAAAAACTTAAAAAAAAGTTGCTCTAGACCCCCCGACGGATTATTTTGATCTTAGTTTCAAATGAAAGGGGAAAGCCCATTCTTTCATATTCCGAAGTTTCAGAGATGCTGAATTTTTTTGCATAAAGTTGTTCTAATAAATACACCGTGCCATTAATAACGCCTTGTGTTAGGGTACCTGATATCTGCGGGATTCTAAAAGAGCGATGGCAAAGAAGACTAAATAGAAACAAAAAACAATGAAACGATAACAAGAATTAATTTCCTCAAACAAAACAAAATCTGTTTTACCGTTGCTTAATTTCCCAAATATAAAACAATAAATAATATGGGTCATTGAAATACAGCCGCGATTCTGCATTCTTCAAATTTGTCCATTGCAATCATTGTTTCATGCGAAGTCGTAGTATGCGTTCTTCAAATTTGACAACTGTAAAAATAGTTCTACCTTTCATTTATTATCTTGCATTCGGCAAGCAGGGTGGGCACTATTGGAGCTTCAGCTGAAATTTTTTTTTTGGTATGGCTGCGAGAATTATATTTTTTTTTTTTTTTTATTCATTTCGTTTATTTGATAGGCACAAATGCGTTAGCTTGGCGGTGCCAAATTCTTTTGTTTTTACATTTTGTATATTTTAAAACTAGGAGGTTACAATGTTGAAATATTTTTTTTAAAAAAGAAAAATTTTACAGCTATCTTAAGACTAGAAATAAGATTCTATATACAAGAGAGGGGGCGAAAGATTTTTTTTATGAAAAAATTTTAAAACAAGGAATTCAATAGTAATAATTTTTAGGAAATATTTACAGTTATCTTAAAACTAACAATATAGTTTGGTACACAAAAGGGGGAACAAATATTTATGAGAAAATTCGCAGGTGTTTTAAGACTAGGGATACAATTCTATTTACAAGATGGGGGACAATAGTTTTAACAAAGAGGTAAAATTACAACTATCTTAAAACTAGGAATACAGAATACAAATTTGAACTTTTTTAGCGGAGACTTATGCTTGGTCAAGATATTCAGAGGGGGGCTGTAGAAGCAGTTGTATCAAGGACAGGGGAGAGAAAGCGTAGATGGTGACCGGGAGAGAAGAGCAAAACTTGCAACTTTCGCTCAAACGGGAGATCAGCGAAAGATTACCGCCTCAGTCTAGTAGGTCGGATTGGCGGATGGTATTCTTCGGACCCGCGGGGAATCCTTCAAAAGTCATCGGACCTTGAGTCGCTCTCGCTTCAGTTTCCGTAGTGGTAAGTGCGACGGCGGTTACATAGTTGCAGTCTGGAGCTGATCGGTCCCACAAGGCAAGAGAAAGCTTCTAAAACGAGAAATAAAAAGAGAGGGGCTAAATTGGGATATTTGTCGTTTTTATGAAAGTATAAATAAGGGACATATAGGGGAAATCACGATTTGCCAGTATATCTCGGACTGGGACATTGGGTGGTCTACCTCGGGCCCGAAGGGAATCCTTTAACTGAGACCTGGCGTCCAAGTACCCGGCGCATACCCAGACAACGTGCTCGATGTCGTGATAGCCCTCGTCACAAGCGCACAGACTACTCTCCGCAAGCCCAATACGCCGCAGATGCGCATCCAAGGTGTAGTGGTTGGACATAAGTCGGGACATTACACGAATAAAATCCCGACCCACATCCATCCCCCTGAACCAAGGCTTCGTTGATACCTTTGGGATAATGGAATGTAGCCATCGTCCAAGTTCACCATTGCTCCACGAGGTTTGCCAACTGTTGAGTGTCCTCTGACGACAAATACTAAAAAATTCGTTGAAGCAGATTGGTCTTTCGTATATATCACCATTTAATGCGCCCACCTTTGCTAATGAGTCGGCCTTTTCATTGCCCGGGATAGAGCAATGAGAGGGGACCCAAACAAAGGTAATTTGATAAGATTTTTCAGATAACGTACACAAGGACTCCCGTATCTTCCCCAGGAAATATGGGAATTGCTTTTTGGGCTTCATCGCACGAAGAGCCTCGATGGAGCTGAGGCTGTCCGAAATGATGAAGTAGTGATCTGTGGGCAGAGTGTCGATGATCCCAAGGGTGTACTGAATTGCAGCTAACTCTGCGACGTAAACTGAAGCGGGATCATTGAGCTTGAATGAAGCGGTGATAGTATTGTTGAAGATACCGAAGCCAGTGGACCCATCGAGATTTGATCCGTCAGTGTAGAACATTTTGTCACAGTCGACTTCTCGGAATTTATTATAAAATATATTGGGGATCACTTGCGGGCGTATATGGTCCGGGATTCCACGAATCTCTTCCTTCATGGATGTGTCGAAGAATACAGTAGAATCAGAAGTATCTAGGAAACGAACACGGCTGGGAGTATATGAAGAAGGATTAATGCTCTGTGCCATGTAGTCGAAGTACAAGGCCATAAATCGGGTTTGAGAATTAAGCTCGACGAGCCTCTCGAAGTTTTCAATCACCAACGGGTTCAGAATGTCGCATCGGATGAGCAATCGATATGAGAGTTCCCAAAATCGATTTTTTAGCGGAAGAACGCCCGCCAGCACTTCGAGACTCATCGTATGGGTCGAGTGCATGCAACCCAAGGCAATGCGCAAGCAACGATACTGGATTCTCTCAAGTTTGATGAAGTGTATGTTCGCAGCGGAGCGGAAACAGAAAGACCCGTACTCCATCACCGACAATATCGTTGTTTGGTACAACCTAATCAGGTCTCCTGGGTGAGCACCCCACCATGTTCCAGTTATTGTTCGGAGAAAATTGATCCTTTGTTGGCATTTCTGTTTCAGATACCTAATGTGACATCCCCAGGTACCTTTAGAGTCGAACCAGACCCCGAGATATTTAAATGTGAAAACCTGGTTGATCGTTGCACCCATTAATAAAAGCTGGAGTTGCGCCGGCTCACGCTTCCTAGAAAAAACAACCAACTCAGTTTTCTCCGTGGAGAACTCAATACCCAGCTGAAGAGCCCAAGCAGACAAATTGTCCAAGGTATTTTGTAATGGTCCTTGCAAGTCGGCAGCTTTGGGCCCTGTAACAGAGACCACCCCGTCGTCTGCAAGTTGCCTTAGCGTGCATGAATTGGCAAGACAATCGTCAATGTCATTCACGTAGAAATTGTAGAGCAGGGGACTTAGACATGAGCCCTGGGGAAGACCCATGTAGCTAAATCGCGATGTTGTTAAATCGCCATGCGAAAAGTGCATGTGCTTTTCAGACAACAGGTTTAGCAAAAAGTTATTTAAAATTGGCGAAAGACCATGCTGGTGCAGCTTCTCTGACAGAATGTAGATAGAAACTGAGTCAAAAGCCCCCTTAATATCCAAGAAGACTGATGCCATCTGCTCTTTGTTAGCATAGGCCATTTGGATTTCTGTAGAAAGCAACGCAAGGCAATCGTTCGTCCCTTTGCCTTTGCGGAAGCCAAATTGTGTATCTGACAGTAAGCCATTTGCTTCAACCCAATTGTCGAGGCGAAACAAGATCATTTTCTCGAACAACTTCCGAATACAGGACAGCATTGCAATCGGCCGATATGAGTTGTGGTCGGAGGCTGGTTTTCCTGGTTTTTGGATGGCGATGACCTTCACTTGCCTCCAGTCATGAGGGACAATGTTACCCTCAAGAAACTTGTTAAATAAATTCAACAAGCGCCTTTTTGCAGTGTCAGGCAGATTCTTCAGCAAGTTGAATTTGATTCTGTCTAACCCTGGGGCGTTATTGTTGCATGATAAGAGAGCAAGTGAGAACTCCACCATCGAAAACGGTGTTTCGTTCGCGGTATCGTGAGGAGACGCGGCGCGGTACGTTTTCTGTACCGGGACAGAGTCCGGACAGATCTTCTTGGCGAAAGCAAATATCCAACGGTTTGAATATTCCACGTTCTCGTTGGTACTATTACGGTTACGCATACGTCGAGCCGTACCCCAAAGAGTGCTCATCGCTGTTTCTCTCGTTAACCCGTCGACGAACCGGCGCCAATAACTACGTTTTTTGGCTTTCATTAGACTCTTCATTCGCCTTTCTAACGACGCGTACTGTAGATAGCTAGCGGGTAACCCGTCTTCCCGGAAGGCCTTATATGCAGTGGACTTTTCCGCGTACAGCTCTGAGCACTCTTTATCCCACCACAGGGTGGGAGACCGTCCATGGGTATTCGCGCTGGGTACTGGTTTAGTCTGAGCTTGATTCGCACTGTCGAGAATCAAGCCAGCCAAAAACCTGTACTCTTCCTCCGGAGGAAGTTCTTGAGTGGATTCGATTTTAACGGATATCGCGGTCGCGTAACTCTTCCAATCAATGTTCCGTGTGAGGTCATACGATACATTGATTGTTTCCGATGGTCTTGAACCGTTAGCAATTGAAATCACGATAGGCAAATGGTCGCTACCGTGGGGATCAGGGATCACCTTCCACATGCAATCTAACTGTAGCGAAGTCGAGCATAGAGATAAATCCAACGCGCTTGCGCGTGCTGGTGGTGTAGGAATCCGCGTCATTTCTCCCGTGTTTAAGATGGTCATGTTGAAATTATCGCAAAGATCTTGGATTAATGTTGATCTATTATCATCATGAAGACAGCCCCATACCGTACCGTGCGAGTTAAAGTCTCCCAGAACTAGCCGCGGTGCCGGTAAGGATTCCGTGATATTACAAAGCGTTCGGTGCCCTACCGAGGCTCTAGGAGGAATGTAGATGGAAGCAATGCAAAGGTCTTTACCTTTGATTAAAACTTGACAAGCGACAATTTCAATGCCTGGTGTCGAAGGGAGGTTAATTCGGTTGAAAGAATAGCACTTTTTGATCCCCAAAAGTACTCCTCCATAGGGGTTTTCTCGATCCAGACGAATTATATTAAAGTCGTGGAGGTTGAGATTTATATCGGAAGTTAACCAAGTTTCACATAATGCGAAAGCATCACATTTTAAACTATTTAGTAAAAATTTAAAGGAATCGATTTTCGGGAGGATACTTCTGCTGTTCCACTGTAGAACAGTGATCGAATCGGTGACCTCGTTCGATGACTTAGCCATCGAAGGATACGATCGCTGCAAGGAGGGGCCATTTAGTAGTCAACTGCTTCAAAAATGTTTGCACTATAGGGAGAAAACGTATCAGAAGGCTTTTAAGAGGATCAGTAACATTGAAAGCTGTGAAAATTAAGTCCACTATGTCAGAAAATTTCATTAGTCCGCTACTGGACTGAGTATCTGTTTGAAAAAAGGGGACACTTGGGGTTTTTGGTGTCCCTGGAAGTGGTGGGTACTCCTTGTTAGAATTAATATTTCCAAGTCCTGGAGCAAATTGCTTCGGCTTTTGTGCATCACTTCCGTTGGATTTATTGATTGCGGTTGGCGCACTCTGAGTGGACGACACCTTGGCACCCTTACGAGGCAATGTAGGGGAGGCTAGATTTCTCCTCTTCCTGGATTCCCCTGGGTTAACCAATGATGTTCCCTCTTGTGGGTCGTCAGATTCTTGCTCAACGCCAGCCAAAAGAGCAAAGGAATTTTCGGAAGGGACAGATGGCGAAGCATTCTTTAGCATTTCTGCATAAGAGTGCCTCGAGCGATCCTTAAGGGAGCGCTTAATTTTATCCCCGCGCTGCTTGTACGCCGGGCATGACTTAAGAGCATGCGGAGGGCCCCCGCAGTAAATACACTTCTCAGTTTCTCCACCGCAAGCGTCATCCTCATGCTCTCCCTCGCATTTGCTGCACCGTTTTTTATTGCCACAATAAGTGGCTGTGTGGCCCAGTTGCTTGTAATTGCTGCAGTTCATTACCCGCGGTACAAATAGGCGAACAGGTAGGCGAACCTTATCCAGAGCAGATCCGGAGAAAGTCACCCGAATCGAGTCTGACGGAGAATAAGTTGTCTTATCATCTTCAGTTTTTGCGGAATACAATTGCTTGCATTCCAGAATTTTCACCTTTTGAAGTGAAGGGTCCTTAAAGCAGCCAACCCCGTACTTCAACAGGTCTTCGCACTTTAGACCCGGTTCGGCGACGACCCCATCGATCTCCACAACTCTACAAGGCACATACACTTTGAATTGCTTCGTAAAACGCTCGCTGCGAGCAATCTGGTTTGCCTGGTCGAGGTCATTTACTATAACGCGTATCTTATTAGCTCGAACACGTGTTATCTGAGCCACGGACGGATAGTTGGCAGTCAGCTCCCGTGAGATTTCTAGAATATTGGGCGATTTCGTGTTGGGCCGGAAATACACCACCCAGGGTCCAGTCGAACTGGCTGGGTATGTTTTAATACGGGGAGGACTGGGGGAATCAGGGGAGGGAGTAATTTCGGGTTTATCCGGTATATCCATGGGAATATCATTCCCATCCAATGTTACTTCGCCCTCGGCCATTTAGGCACGAGGATAACACGTGGTGTAAACGAGAGATGAAACTTATATTCAGGGGAAAGGGCAGAAGTAGAGACCGATCGGGGAAAGGGAAATGAAAGAAAAAAAAAAAAAATACTTAGCTTATATAGCGGCGATTCCGGCTATTCTGGTATTCACTTCACCAGCCTGGGCACCGGCGAACAAAGACTGCCTCGAACAATGGTTGACCTTCACTGACAATTTATTCTTGTTCACTTTATGCACAGCACCAGAAAACGAACTGCTTCGATCGAGAGCTCGGAGAGTTATGAGAATTATATTTTGTGCAATGTGTTCAACAGATGTCGCTTTTTAGAATTTTCTTCAAGCTGTAACGTCTGTTTGTATGTGCTGCGAAGTCTGTTACAATAGAAACTGAAAATTTGGGAAAGGAATTTGTACTGCTAAGATTTTTTTTAGTTGCGCAGGCGTCAATATTCGCACGCCGATACACGCCGGCGCACCGCCGCTGATAGGGTCCAACGGCGTGACGCCGCCGGCCAAATATGTCACTTACGCCGTAAATTTTAGCTAACATCACTTTTGCAGAAAAAAAACAGCGGTTTCACTTCACTGTATGTGGTGGTCTGGCTGAATGGCTGGTTCCGGATTTTTACGGATATTCCGTGAAGTATTTGGGAAGGCCTTTGATGCACTTTCATTATTTTAAAAAACTTAGCTTCAAGTCTGGCACTATTGTAAAATGTAATTGTTGTTATCGTATATTTGACTACTAAGAATTAATTTTTAAATCATAAGGCCATTTCGGGCAACGCACAGAGGGGTAACTAGAGCAAATTTCTGGCCAATAACCTTTTTTTTCGATTTTTTGTTTCGTTATATTTTTTTGCATACCTAGAAGCATACTGTATAACGGGGCAAAATTGGGGTTATGTCAAAAATGATTAAAAGTTTTTTGCATGAATGAAAAATTGTGATAATTTAACCATTTATAAGGCAGTGGCAACTATATTGCTTCCTTTTCGTTTCGTTCGTAACGCAGGAATATGAAGTAATAAGTGTTCTAGTCTTATGAAATCTATTTGTTAGGAGCCTGGCAACTCTTCTTCTTGCTTTTTATTGAGGTACAGTGACAACTTTCAAAACGTGTAAAAGCAACTATTTTTTATCCAAAAACTTGATTTTTGAGTGGCAAAAAATACAAAGATAAAAATAAAACGAATTTAATAGGTATATAGTTACCACTATCCGTTAAAAAGCATCAGTTATCCTAATGTTTGATGTACTTCAAAAGGGATCGGTGCGAATATAAATACAATACATTTTCTTTGACTTGATACAAAATTTATGTAACTGACAAGTTTTCGTTCTGCTGATAAATAAATTACAAGTTACAAATTAAATTACAAATCAAGCTGGATCAGAAATTCACAAATAAATGAAGGTGATTTCCAGCTCATTACCTAATTAACCAAAAATCTCCCCTGGACATTGAGGATAAATTGAAAAATGAGACCACGGAATAAAAGGTTTAGATTTCAATGTGGCATGATGAAATATAGTTGGAAGTGCAGGTTGGTCGTGTGTGAAGTGAAATCCCCAAATTGCTGGCATTTCGGGACGTGTTTTGGGTGTTTTATCGCTGGAAAAGTTCACCAAGGGATCGTCGGATAGTCGGAGATTATGGAGGTTTCCCTTTCCCGCAGAAGCATCGTCAGGAACGAAAACAAGCGGGGCGTACAAATACATCTCCGTGCCCACCGCTCAGCACTACTCAACGAACGCTGTTGCTGCGAACAAGAGTGTGAGGAGAACAAAGCTATTACGAAAGTGAGCCGGATAATCCCGCTTTAAAGTGCGTATGCACACTACATGAAGAGCTTCATCGACGCAGACGGCCTCTTTCTCGCTATGGAATTTTTTTGCGTTGGGTGTTTTCTGTCTGTTCACTCGTTGAGTGCTGGCTGGGAGTGTATTCTTGGGTGTGCATGGGAATCGTGGCGGAGTGCGAGCGACGGGAGTGATGAGCGGGCTCTGTATTGGGGTTTTCGATTGATTGACACCGGTGTAGTGGAGTGCACTGAAACTGCACCGTTTTTGCACTTTCTAGCAGAAGTGCAGAAAACTGGGTATGTTCCGTTGACACTTCTGCTAGAAAGTGCAAAACCAGTGCACTCCACTACACCGGTGTCAATCAATCGAAAATCCCATATGTTTTTGTTTCTCGGTGCACATAGCGAAACAGAAATCTTGAGCGTCTTTTCAAAACGTCGTATCTGCAATGAGTTACTCTCTTTGTTTACTTTCACTTTCGATTTCAGACTAACAGACATAACACTTGAAAACAATGCTTCGCCCGCTTTAACGGTCATTTTAAATATATTTTTAGTTGGGGGTGTGGCCACATTTGCAATTATGGCGCCACTGACATATGAGCAAGCAGTAAAACATTCTCTAGTAAAAAATTGTTCCCAAACCTGAGGGGTAACCCACAAGCAAATGAGTGTTGGGGACCGTTTTTTGAGGGAATTCACTCATAGTGTTATGTCTGTTAGTCTGTGCGATTACCTCGGAACACGGTTTGCCCTGTATACGAAATGGGTAAACGGAAAATTAATTTAGCTAGTACCCACCTATATCCTGGAATCAATTTATTTGCAGGTATGTATATAAATACATGGAAATAACTTTTTTTTTCTGTAGACCGCTGCCGGACAGTGGGAGATAGGAGGGTTTACACACACACCACACAAATTGAAAAATGAGACCACATGTTTGGCCCTGGAAATGAAAGGCGATAGCTCTATTGTACATCCAACGACCCATTTCAAGAATGCCTGTTCCTACACGTACATTCTGAGGTCGCTTTCATATACAATAAGCCCCGCGAGAATACATCCACGTATCAATTGGATATTTGCAATATATTCGCACTTCCAGAATGAAAAATATTTTTGATTCTGGCACGTATTTACTAAAAGGAAAATATTTATGTAGACAAGCATTGAAAAATGACATGAAACGATCTCACCAGCTTTGAATAAATAAATTCATGAGATTTCTGTGAAGAATCATCAGCTACTCAGGTCCAGGCAGCGCTGCAGGCGCTAAGCGGAATGAACGGGCGTATTTTTTGCGCATCCTGCTTCACATATTTCAATGGCGAAGTTGTGACGACCAATTTCTATGCAAAATCACACTTTTCTCGCGATATTTCAACCTACTAACACGTAACTCAACAGAAAAACTACCTACTAAGCGACTGACTTCATTTTCCTGTTGAACACTATGTATATCACTGAAAAACTTTGAAAAATATAGGGCGTCAATGACAACACGTCCGGGCGATTCGCCAGTGCTACCACGATCCACCATTAATATAACATTCATTATTAGCCCCAATCTCTGGGCCTTATAAAAGGGTTAAGGTTTTTTGAATCATTTTCGTTATATATTCAGCAATATCGCTTTCTAGCGATGATGACTGTATTAAATAAGACAATATTATTACAAATGTAGTTAAACACAATAATTTGTATAACTTTAGCCTAAAACTAACTGAAAATAGTAATGCATTGCACCAACTTTACAAAATTCGTTCTTTAAACATTTTATTCCAAAATTGAATGATAAAAAAGTTATATTAAAAGGCAAAATCCGGAAAAGTTGCTGACGCAGTATTACAAAACAAGATTCCAGCTATCCGAAAATATTTGAACTTATCCGATCTTGTCTGATCCACAAATTCCAAGCGATTTGAAAATATTGCAATTTTTACTAATGTGAGGTACTCCGAAATGCTGTAGAGCCACATACTATGTATGGAAAATGTGTCTCTCTCTGTCCCTTTCCCTCTCCCTTTTCCACTGATCATATGTTTTGACAACTAGAAAAACAAATATAGTCACAAAGATCTTCTGGAGATTACAATTATTCGAAAGGATATAGAAAATTGGCCTCTGCACTGGTAGATGGATAGATGCCAAATATTCCAAAAATTAGTTATTGTCTATTTTTATTTCATATGGCATAATAACAGCAAAGCAGCATTTTTGCATAGAATAATTATAGCATGTGATTGAAATGATACACTATAATGTACAAAAGTTATGTGGTCAAATTAATAAATACCTGGTGGAATTAAAAGGAAAAGTCTCTCTTTTATTTTCATTTTTACTTCAGGATGTTTGTGTCGGGGGACATTAGCACAGCGAAAAGCAATAGGGATTGTTCGTAAATAAACTGTATTTGTGGTACAATTGGATTGAAAAATGTTAAGCCTCACAATTAACGAGTGCAAAACTACAAATAACGCATTTTTATAAGAAAACCCCTACCGCAGGAACAATTAGAATCTCAAGATGCAGTATAACAAACGAATTGATAACCCCAAGGAAATTTCCCCGCTTAGAAGACTCGATCATCTGTTAGCAAAGTGGAATATTAATTGATAGAAAATGTATGGTGTATTCCGAAATAGGATGTCGACTGTAACTCGTCTCGTCAACAATAAAATCCAATTCGTAAATATATTTATAGCGACTTAAAAAATGTGCAGATCGAACTACCCGCAGAAATTCCATTCAAGATAATATTGTACGTTTCATTGGAATCGTGCCATTCAATCATTTTGAGGCGACGAATTGAATTGGCGCATTTGATAATAAATGCTGAAAAATTCCGAAAAATATGTACTACCCAAGTTTAATGGGTGCTAATTGTTTACTTTAACTGTATTTGTCAATAAAACTGACCGAAAAATGTGCTTCTATAGTTTCAGTATGTTTTATTTACAATAAGGTTTTTACACAAAATTGCACCACCTTTTTGTAAAGTGTCGTCTATCCCATAAGAAACACATTGCAACAAATCGTGCGCAGAATAGCGCTACGAATCTTTCTGCGATGAAAAATAATCGTCGCGTCTCCTTTGGGAAAGCTCGGACAAATCTTTTTCAAATGAGATTTTGCATAATTGTTGAAAAATAATTGCAGTGGAAGCTGTGGAACAGTGAAATTTGACCAAAGTGACATTTACGTCACTATTGCATACAAGGGCTATTTAATTTGTGCAACATGCAGAAAGATTTTGGCATGGATGCCGAATGAAATTTGTTCACAACTTGTCATGAAAAGAGCCATTGCGATGCTTTGGGAGAAGTATTGAAATTGAAACGCAGCGAAAGCGAGTTTGTGTTAGAAAGCGAAAATTTTGGACACCAAATGGTCGACATGACGATGAACTTTAAAAACTTTATACCATGCTGCACCAACAAAAACGATTTCGAATATCACAACGTCGTGTTGAATATAATCTTTTGTATTGATTGTGGATCGACCTTAGCACTATGCTTCAGATCAATAATCATGGCAGTCATTTCACATGATCTGAAGTGCATAAGTATCAACTACAACTAAATTTAAAATGGATTCGTCAACTTATTTCTATCGTAAAGCAACCCCGATCCGCTCACTAACATGTACTGTCAGATGTGTCCAATTTAAGCCATATCTTGACAGTTGAGTGAGCCTGTAGGAAGCATATATTCAAACCAATTTTTATTTTCATTTGATACTACAAAATCAAGTATATATACAAGTGAAAAGATTGGTTGACCAATCAATAAATTTAGATTAAACGGGAGTCGACAGCTCAAATCAAAATCAAACTAACAACTTTATGCGATGCCTGTTTGTGGGGAGACTGTACCACTGAAACGATTGTTTCCATTAGAAAAACTCTAGAAAGAGAACTGCGGAGACTCCATTTTGGATTCGCGTTTAGCTGTCAAAAAACGAATCCAATCGAAGCCTATCCTTATAACCAAATACAAATTAAATACGCCAAGGTCCCATACAAGTTGATCTTCGTTTTTTGGATCATGAATCAGCCAACTTCGACTACCCAATTCGTCTGCTTAGTTGTCATAAGTAACATTCACCGCAAAAGAAATCAACGGGCAACAAACTCTGATTAAAGTGAGCTTTGACCTTGTATTTTCCCTCTCTGTGTTTGTTTATGTTTTCATAATAAAAAATTTGTTTCCTTAGATATGAGTATTTTTTTCCTATAAAGAAATGCAAGATTAAAACATAATTTCGCGATGCACCTGGCCAACTAATCTGCATTCAAAGTGAACCGGACCACGTCGTATTTCGGATGATGGTTGTTTGGGTCTGAACAAACAGAGATCCTCAAGTTAAAACTCCTGATGGCTGAGTGAACAAGCGACTAAGAGGTGGACTCAAAGAGTGATAAAAAAAATATTATCTTTAAATCGCACCGAAAATATGCCGATTTTTTTTTCAGTTGTAGTAGTTATTTCACTATTCTGCAATAAATTTTTACAAAAAATCACTATTTTGCATGCCACAATGGTCAATTAATTTGTGCTAATTGAAGCAGAAAATTATTATGTATACTATAGTATATGATGCTAGCTTGGCGAGATTAAGAGTTCGACCAAATACAAATTACGCTCTGGGAGGATGAAAGCCACTAGGAGAGCATCTTGGTAACCAACACAATGAATTCAAACAAGTAGTCCGATTCTACAATACAACGGATTGGTCTTACAAAAGAACGTGGTTCAATCGTATCCGACTCTCGTTTCAATTTTCTGTCGATACTAAGAATGCAAAGCTCATTCGTTCGAAGAAGTGATCTCTCATAATGCTGAATAAGGCAAAAGTTATGACACGAGTTGCTCCTAACTTAATCTATGTTTGTGAACCACAACATGCGGAAGCTGAAATATTCTTATGATATTTCCATGTTCAAACTAGAGAGCGCTCATGTTGGATATAGTTCAGCCAATCTATCAATATATTCAATCCCGGTAATGACATAATGACACGGTGTTCAAGACGTTTTGTTTAGAAAAACTCTAGTAAGAGAACTGCGGAGATAAAAACAGAATTTTCGGCAACGTATGCCCCGGCATTGCATGGCAACACGTCCAATGTTATAAGGATAGGCAATGTTCGATTGAATTCGTTTTTTGACAGCTAAACGCGAATCCAATCGATCCAAAATGGAGTCTCCGCAGTTCTCTTTCTAGAGTTTTTCTAGTTTTGTTGTAAAGTAACGCAGAAAATCCGAAATATGTTAGAATTCACCAACTTGCCACCTCACCTAGGATTGTTTCGATTTTCAGCTTCCACACCAGGCATGTTATACATTGCTGTTTCGAGCAATTTCAAAATGAATCTTTATGTATTTCTTGGAATACAAACATAGAGATCATTTTTTGTCCATTCCATATTCTCCTATATGCATGTCCCAATGCATGTCGAACAATATACCTATGAAAATAATTAATAATTGAAGTTTTATTAATGGGCAAATATTATCGATTACATGAAATGTATGAGTGAATTCCGACCATCTTATACTCGAAAAAAATCAAGTTCATTATTAGTATAATGGCCTATTGCTGAATGAAGTCAGTATAGATTCCAACTCAAATGCAACAACCGATTCCGAATCAAATTCCGAATGGTTTGACCGAGGGGGAGATCATACTGCAACGGAACTTTGGTAGAGCAAACTTCACAAAACGTTCTCACATCGCCCTGAAAAAATGTAGGCATTCCGATACTTCTGATCTATTGATTCGAGCAACACTTCCGCTTGTTGCTTTTTGACATCAATTGCCTAACTTTAAGAAATCCGCGCAATTCATGCGGGTCGATTAACCTTTCCAGTAAGTCCAGCCCGTAAATGATTAAGCTTTCTGACTGGCTTCAGCAAGAATTTATTCCGACTGATTTATGTTCCGTGAAGATTGAAGAAACATTCGTCCTTGCAGAATGGACATGTTGGTCTATATGATTTTCAAAAATCACGAACTCCTCAACGTAAACCACGTACAATAGTTGCTTATCTGGTAACTGATGAACAAATTTTTGGTGAGGAGGCTAGGTGAACTTTTTATATACTGCCGGAAAGGATTCGAAACTGAAATTGCTTCAATATATGCTGAATGTATCAAACAATTGAATTTTGATAATTCGTGCTTTTCCAATCGGCGGCTGGTATGATGTTCCTGGAAAGACGAGTCGTGATTAATAAAATATCTATCTTGTAGCAAAATTATAATAAAACAATAACAATAACGGCATATTCTTGCCAACAATTTTTATATAAAACCTATTAGCAAATCCTGCAAAATCCCTCAAAGTTACATTTCAACGAAAACAACGTTCCACCATGTATAACAATTTCCTTTTTTCTGTTTAGAAACCATAGAAACATCTATGGTAACGTTACGATCAATTATTGTTGTATTCAGCGTTGCCAGTTTTCGGAAGTATCCGTTAAAGTACACTGTCATTTTGACACTGTACCTTTCCAGGTACAGGGTAGCTTAAAAGGAGTCCACGAAAAATCATCAGAGCATTCCGTATTAACATATTTGAATTTGCTTATAACATTGGACGTGTTGCCATACAATGCCGGGGCATACGTTGCCAAAAATGTTGTTTTTTTCTCCGCAGTTCTCTTACTATGAGTTTTTCTAGTTTCCATCAACTCTTCTCTGAAGTAGTAGCGACTTTCCACTTCATTTTGCTTCCATGATATGCTGGAATGATATCGGATAGGATAGGATAGTTTTATTTGTGGGGACTTTAACTGTATGGTCAAATGATATCGGCTAATTCATGAGCACTAATGCTAAATAATGTGTTGCGAGAGCCCAATGCAATCCCACGTGCAATAATCAAATCCTCTTGCTAACGAACTCCTTTCGCAACTCTCAAATTTTTTCTCGTTACTTATTAACATTTCTTTTGTGTTGTTAGGTTCCCTGTGTAACAGTGCAGAACCACAAAACCGAATGAAAATTTGAGTAATTAAATTCATTTTCATATTATAATGATGATTTTTTAATCATTTCATTGCAAGTTCGTCCTGCCATCGCTTGTGTTGAAATTCTGCTTCACTTAGCATATTATGTCCCTGGGAGTGCCGGCAGGCCAAGCACCATATTTTCTTCGCTTCTTTTCTGGTAGATATGAATAGTGAATAGGAATCTCGAAAAATGCAAACATGGATGGTGGATAATGATACCGTAGTTGGATAAAACTCGTCGTCAGGTTGTATTTCTATGTGCTCAAGTCCTACTTTAGCACTCTTTCTGCATCGGCACACCCTCCCCAATTCTGTTGGGACCTTGTTACAGCAAAAGATTCCTAACGCTGTTGTCATGAGCTCGGTTCAAGAGCACGTGGCAAAATGCTGTAATTAATTTTATGGCATTTTTATGTTCTAGTACCTACCGCTAGCAGCACAGAGAAAATGCAGATTAATGGAAAAGTGGAATAGTAGGTGGGAGTTTTAATTATCATTACCATTTTCATTTTCCGCCTGAAGCATGATTTTTTTATATTTTTGTATTGGAATTCGGATGTAGTATTGGAATTCGATTTAATTCTTCAAAAGAATGGATTGCGGTCAGCGCGAGGAATAAAAAAAAATTGTCGAAATAATTTAATTTTTGGCTTGAATGTGGAAGAATAATAAGTCGCAATTTAATCAAAAAGCTATTGAAGTGACTCTTTGGCATGTACTATATACAGATCCGCGTATTTTGATTTTGCATTGTACTTCAAAGTTTGCATATGACTAAACGATGCATTATTACGCCTGTATGTGTTGCATACACCAATGTTAGTTTTAAATCAAACGAAATGTGTAGATTTATTTTTATTTTACCGGAAAACCGCCACATCTACAATTCTCAATCTAATTCCAAGCTCTGTAAATGTGCACAAGTTCATAAGTTCAGGTTACAATTCATCGTAATACCCCTCGACCGATTCCCTCTCTCAGTAATCGATGTTCTATTTCAAGTTAACCCATTCATGCCCTTGTTGTTTGTGGACAACAACGTTTTTAAACAGCTATAACTTTTGATTGAGGCGAGGTTTGCTCACAAAAACAAGTAAGGCTCATTAATGTGACTATTGCCTTTAATATAAATATTAACAGTTACAAGGATCAGCTCTAGCACTGAAGTTATTGCAGTTAGTCTGATTGGATTCCGATGGAGCAGTGCTGCCAGGGACAGTTTACGTTGACGACGGAAAATGATTTCTTTCATATATCTTCGTTATGGTGCAATATTATTGAAAATTGAGAAAAATTGTCAATTTAGACTGTCGTTGGCTACGTTTTCCACGTAATTGGACTATTGTAATTATTCCAGGAGAATTGTATTGAGCATTAGAAGGTAAAAATTGACCAGGTTCTAGCACTGCTATGGAAGCATCTATCTTTATGAAAATAGGCTTTTCGTGTTTCTTCAACCCACCGCTTTCGAGGAAAAATAGTTTTGAAACCCCACATGCACTGAAAAAAGTTGGGCATGAAAAGGTTAAAATGGTTATTTTCGCACACAAACGCTTTCTTTATTAATAATTGGCAAGTGATGAGTTCCTCAAACTATTTTTATTGGCCTTATGAGATTTTTTAATTTAATTTTCATGCTACGTGTTACGCGATAGCTTGTCCAACCAATATAGTAGAGTTCTCGACAAACGTTTGATTACGGCTTAAAAGCCAACTGTCAAAGTTCTCTTTGAAAGGAAATTCCGGACAAACCGTTACTGTTCGAACACAGTTCACAGCAGTTAATGAAAGAGAAAACTTTTCTCTTTTGTTTACTACCAACATCAGTGATTGGTGAGTAACGGATAATCCGAAATTTCCATTCAAAGATAATTTTGAGAGTTGGCTTTTAAGCCGTAATCATATGTTTGTCGAGAGCTAAAACAAAAAAAGCAACCTTCCTTCACCTACCTAATCCAATGAACGACAAGCCAGGCGCTGGATGAAAACTGGGAACAACGTGCCATCAAACAGAGAGCGCTGATAGCTAATTCCAACTCCGAACGCGGGACTTGGCCAAAATGTTTTTATTGCTACTTTCTAGACCTTATAACCTTCCAAATCTGGAAATCAGCGACATAGACTTTTCTACGGCTCATGTACGTACACGTCACATGACACAAATAATACATCAATAGCTGGTGGAAAATAATAAACAAAGACGGCAAAAGCAGATGGGACTGTTTTCGACCAGTAAACTGCATTAGTGTTCGTGAGACTAACCGACAATACATAAGTAATAACCTGCTGAAACGTAGTCGTCACATATATCTTGTCTCCTTGCATTCGAATCATGGAAATGAGGCAACGGCTGGTAATGGTTATCATTGTGTTGCGGTTACAACACCGACGAACTGACGTGCCACCTAGAACAAAAATCGCATCAGTTGGTGTCCTAATAATTCAAATAAAAATACGTTTGGCACTAGCGCCATCTTTACAATGGTTCGCTTGATAGTTTTCGCTGAAAACTTGTGACGGATAACCTAGCGTAACATAACAGAAGAGCTCAACGAAATTGGCAACCAGTTGAAGAAAGATTTATAAAAATCTATTTGTATATAGAGCTCTATGCAAATCATTTCACTCACACTGCTTGCGGGTTTGTTTTCTTCCAGCTGTCATATGTAAAACTGTCAGTCAATTTAAACGTTTTAAATAGCTTGCTTGAAGTATTTATTCTGGTGTGCAACTGTGAAACTTATTCCGGAGACGTGCAATACCGGTTGGTCGGGAGCCGTAATGCAAATAATAGGTTTATTCCAGTACACGGAAGTCACTCCGGAGTATACAGGAGCAAAAAATACTTGCATGAGCATGAGCATGAGCATGATGACCGTACAATTCGTAGTTGCTACTACGTGATTGACCAGAACAAACGAAATTGCACAGAGAATCAACGAATGGGGCCTGGGAGTAGTTATGCATCCTCAATGTGCACGTTTCGAGAGTTCTATACTTTGAAATGCCAATAACGGCGCCGGTTACGTCCTTACAGTCATCGGGGAAGGAAAGGAATGTTAGTGTAACAAACGTTGTTATGGAGACCGTGTATACCTCTGCATCTCCACGTTTGCCACGGGAAGGTGTTTTTGTTAGTAGGGTGGGGGTATAGAGTTAGACAAAATCTGGATTCACCTTGATAAGTGATACGATCTCTGTCATTCTCAGAACTGTTATCATGTGTTTATTGATCTGGGCAGCCGGCTGCAGAGAATTTATGGCAGATTCATCGTTTATTGAATTTATTCGGAAACGCTTGGTTGGCAAAAAATGCAACTTAAACATCAGACAGCCGATTGTCGGGAGTGTTGCTTATGTTTAATTGAATCAACCGTCATCGATTCTATTATTCCTTGCTTCTGTATTCCGGTGAAACACGACATTTCCAGAACAATACGACATAATTAAAAGCGATTACCTCTACTACCTCTACTACCTCAAGACATCTATCGATAAAATATGCTAATACCTTGAAGGGTTCGCAAGACAAGCATTATTAATCGTGTGTAAACTTTGGTATCTATTATTATAGGAAATGAAATAATAATTACGTATTAGTTTTTTCTCCATAAATAATTTGATAGGATGTGAACTCATATGTTATCATTATTCACGCACGTTGTTGTGTTAACTGAAGTGCATTTTGAGCGGTATAATAACAGTACTACCTAAGTACCTGAAACGACCGACTTTATATGTCGAACTTACAACCGATGACGAGCGCGTGTTTTTATACTAACAACTACAATAAGATTATAAGAATGAAAAGAAACTAATTTACTAATTTAAAACCACAATATGTCAAAATCAAAAAAAGCAGAAGATGCAAGAAACTAAATTTGGTTCCCTTCAGCGACAACAACCGAGCTTCAGCATTATTATGCTTATGACAAAATATGGTTAACATGGCAATCAGTAAGAACCACTCAGAAGTATATGAAAGCACTCAACACAATGAGAACAACTATTATAATGAACATGATTTAACTGATCAAAAACATGAACATGATGAACATGAAAATGAAACATTCGTTCTTCGTGAAGACATGCCGCAAATTGGTTCCTGATCTTTCTGACGAATTCAACCCTCGTATACGATTCTACAGTTATCACTCCATTCAAACTAGACCATGCGTACTCCCCACGTACATCAAACGCCCTGTTGATAAGTTCCATAGTCAGTCCAATGAACACCAAACAAATTAATAGAAATTAATCCGCTCAGTCCAAACAAATTCCAGGCCGACGTTCACGCGTTCTCTCACAACGCATTCAAATCAACAAGCGCTTAAAACAACAAATTAAAGACCACCCCAAGATCGGAAAAACTGTTGCACAACAAAGGCGTCTCATTGTCAAAGACAGCACTGTCGAAGAATCATCCCATAAAAAGGTAATAAAGGACCCGAACAACAAGAATTGATCGCCGTCGAATACGATAAACAAACGAAAAATGTCAATTATAAATACAATTTATGCAATAAAATACCAATACCACACAAATATTGCAAGTATTTTGAGCAAACTGCAACGAGCGCGACATGCCTTATAGATTCTCAAACAAAGGAACCACATGGCACGAAATCAATATATTGAGCATATATTCTTGACTATATATTCCTTGCTTCAGAGATCCGAAATATGCATAAATAAAGTTCTTAATTTTTTGAAATCTTTCACCGTCAGACCCAAGGGAAACTTAAATAAAACAATCAGAAAGGGCTATGAGGCTATATCCAGGGACTAAAGAAGAATATTTGAAGAGCTTCGGCCCATTAAAAAGAAAGGAAAATAACTACATGTCCCGATTCTGTCAATGTCCCCGTTTTATCAGCCCAAAACTCATCATTGGGCTGATAAAAATGGGTGTTCACTGTATTAACAAAAGTCAGATGAACAACTAACAACACTCATCACCAATCGAAAGCCGTAAAATTTGTGTGATTCAATAGGCCTCTTTACACGCGTAATAAAAGTGTCATTACTAAGTAATGACATTACTGGGAACTTCGTCATTACTCGCCTTACACGATTTTTAAAAGTGGCATTATCGCTCAGTAATGACATTAGGCGTGTTTCGAAATTCAACATTGCTCAACAATTGGTCATCGATGACCAAATTGTTGAGTTAAACATGGCCGCCGCGATTTTTTTCGGTGAGCAAAAGAGAAAGTTTTGCTCTGTTGTGATACAAAACTTCGGATGCAACATTGCACGTTGTAGAACTGCGACACCCATTCCCCTCTCGCTGTTGAGCGGCAAAGAGAAACTAAAATAAGCTGTTACCAGTGATGCCACATTTTATATTATTTACCGGGAATAAAAAAAATCGCACTACTTTTTCAGAAAATTTGTACCGAAATTTACAGCAATAAGTTAATGTAAACGTTTTGCTAGTTGAATAATATTTGGTTAATTTGGGTGTTTTATACATCAAACTTTCCAATCTCACTTTATTTTTCCGTCAATAATAAATAAAAAACACTGAGTTCTTAGTGCAAAAATCATTTGTTCTATTGTTAAGGTTTCAATAATAAGTTCATTCGCCAGCAAATCATTTGTTTGGAGTAGTCAAATTACAAAATATATTTGTATTACACACCAAAGAAAAACAGTTTCCGTAAATTTATATATCCTATATACACTTTCTCAATATTACTAGGTATAAGAAATGTCAAATAAAACTATTGTTTTACCATTTTATCTCCAAAAATATGTACCATGCTGTAGTTTCCTTAGACATCATTTTAATCTGTACCTATACAATTCAAATAATCTGCAGCTTTATAGAAACATCTGTACTTTTGGTAGCACTGCGCGGTACGCATACAGATCTGTCAATCGCGCTTCTCATTCGTTCTTGAAATGATGGTGGGGGCATGCAGTCGGCTGAAATAAATTCCCATTCTCACAACATGTGGTCGGCACCCAGGCATGCTATCTCTTTCGCTTCTTTTACCTGTTGTATAAGCTTCTTTCAAGAATGCGTGTACCACCGTCAACGAAGTTTTGGCGTCAGTGTGCTCTTGGGCTCGCATCTGGTAGGATGGTTGCTAATTGATGCGCGCAGTTGTATGATAAATAGGGCATTCAAGTTTTCATTGCGCTCAAATACAGTTTTTCACTATTCTCGGGTTATTTTTGCTATTATCAGTTTCTCGGTGATGGTTTGGCCGATTATCACAAATGCCTCAAATATAAGGTATGTTTTCCTGTTACAAAAATTTAATTGAAAAATGTGGAATAAAAATGTAATAAGAAATGAAGTTGCTTGGTAAAGTCAAAATACCAGTACTTCTATATAGTAGCGCATATATTCCAATACAGTGAAATAAAAACATATTGTATTTCATTAATAAGAACGACGCCATATTTGACGAAAAATAATTGCTCTATACATTACATCTAATCAGGAGTCCGGTCTCAACCGGTACAGAATTATTGAACATTAGACAAACTGCAAAAAATGTATGTATGTTTTACGGACAAAATATCCCAAAACTCTAACTTCCGCATTCTTCAAGAAACAGATGTATTCTCATTCAAAAACTAAGATTGCTCCCTTTAAAAATATATGAAGTGTAATTTTCTAAAGGTTAGTTCGAAAGTTCTAGCATTTAATGTATTTCCCTCTAATATTTTCCCAAAAAGCAAATGGCAAAAACTTCAATTGAAGTGAACGGGAGTCAAACTATGTGGTATTTGGTAAAAAAAAGCTTCAAAAAAGCTACAAAATAGTCTTAACTGAAAAATATTAAGACTTAATTTGGTAGAAAATTATAGTAAAATTGAATGGAAGTACGCGAAAAAAAGTTATGAAGCATACTTTTTGAGAAAGAGTCCAATAAAATTGACTGCAGAAAAATTCACATTGAATTTACACAGCAATCAAAGAAGATAGAAATACGATGTTGATGAACGAATGATAGAATAATCATCCTAATTTGGACCCCTCCTTATTTTGGACGCTTTCAGACATTTGTATCCTTTACTGCCAATTACTCCAAATTCGTTTGGTTTGATGAAGATAATTATATTCTTTGGGTTGTGTTTAAGTCCCAGCATAATTAGTTCATCTCTAATTCCTTTAAATTAGTCGAAATTCACAGTTGAAAAATTGATATCAAAACGATTCATAATTCCACGATTTCCAACAGAAATCGGGAGAAGTGATGCACTTTTAAATTGTATTTAAGGGTAAAAATTTATTGTTTTTAAATGATCTAATAATTTTGTCTCTATTTGGATCTTGCATTTTATGTATTTGAAATGGTTAGTTTGTGATGTTTTACTTAGAAGTATAAAATAACTAGTCCAAAATATGTCGTAAAAATAATAGCGTCAAAATATTTCGGACACAGCTAGATTTTCTTTCATTATAGCAGCCTGTTTATCAATTTAAAATAATCAAAATTATCACTTCATCAATTATTTTTTGCGGTGCGGTTGCGGTAAAACCGCGCGGTAAAAACTCTTTCCCGCACCGCATCTGCGGGAAAAAGTGTCTCACCGCACCGCAGATTTTACGGTGCGGGTGCGGTAAATACCACGCGGTTGCGGTAATTACCGCAACCGCGACGAACCCTAGTTCCGGAAATATAAACTGTTAATCGTCCGGTCACATGAAATTCCCATAGAAGATGGAACTAAAAAATTCAAAGAAATCGAATTTGAATTTGGGATGACAAATATCTTTAAGATGCATGAAACATCAAGATTTTAACCAAACCATTTTTGGTGTTTAGATCATATGGGCATCCTTCCTATACATTATGCGAACATTATCCTGTTTCTCCTACCAGCTGATCAAGACGACCAAGCTCAAACCGCTGATTACTGGTTCAAGTTATCGATTTGGTCTTTTCTTTTACAAAATTTTAGAACTCGAATATTGATTTCTTGTATATAGTTGTCATGTCATGTATAATGAAAATGTATTACACTCAGGTTTTTTTACGCGGGGGATACGTACCGCGTTAATTGGAAAATCCGCGTAAAAAGCCGCGTTAATTCGAAAATCCTCGTGAAAAAACCGCGTTAATTCGAAAGTTCGCCTAAAAAACTCTCAACACAAGACTTAGAATATTTTTAAATGTTTTTTTTTTGCACGGATTTCGCAATTAATACGGTTTTTGCAAAAATAAGTCCTTTTGAATGCAAAAGACTTAGACTTTTTCCTACAAAAATGCTGAGTTCTTTTAAATCCAATGAACTTAGAAGAATTTTGGCAGTTTTTTGCGCGGATTTCGTAATTATCTCGTTTTTTGCAAAAAAAATATGCCTAGTCCTTTTGAATGCAACAGACTTAGAAGATTTTCGGAAAGATGGAAGAGACGGGTCTGGACTCCTTATGTCCCGCACCTCAACAATATGGGTATTTTCTGAATGGTCTTGACGAGTAGGTGCCAGAAATTGATATTTGACGCTATTTTGAAATCCAAGATGGCAACTTCCGGTTTAGAGAAATTCGCTGTAACCCAATCAATATAGGTATTTTCGGAATGGTGTTAACGAGTGCCAGGAATAAATAAATAAATAAATCAGCATCTTCAGCTCAAGGTTGTCCATGAAAAATTGATTTTGGAAGCCATTTTGAAATTCAAGATGGTGATTTCCGGCTTAGCGAGATTCTCTACAACTTAACCAATATGAATATTTTCAGAATGGTTTTTGACGAGCAGGAGACAAATATCGATGTTTGACGTCATTTTGAAATTCTAGATGGCGACTTCCGGTTAGCCGAAATTCCTGAATGGAAAATCTGGGCGATCATCCAAAACATCCTCGAATATAAGATCTAATCATAAACCAGCGAAATGTAAAATATTTTTATGTGTGTATCCTGAAGAGTGCGGTGAGAATGGAAATGAGAGAAGAAAGAGATGTATGTAATGTGAGTTGGGGTTTTAATTGATTCAAATTAAACACATTGCTAAAATTCAAGTAAATTCAACTGCTTTATTAAAGCTATTTGTACATCCCATACTCATTGGGTTATAGCTAATTTCGCTAAACCGGAAGTCGCTATCTTAGATTTAAAACATCTAAGTCTTTTGCATTAAAAAAAGGAAATTTATTCATTTCAACTACCATCAAAGGCATTTTGAACATCATTCTTCATTAGATGCACAATATATGTACCTATGTGAAAAACTGGTGCGAGTATTACGTACTACTATTGCACTGGCGGATCGCCTTCATTGCAATTGAGTGAGTTTCAGGCAACCTATATTTTAACTAAAGATTAGGACAAATCAGACTGAAGTCCACGCTGGCACGTAACCAGAGGGAAGGAGGGGGAGTCTAAAGGGTAACTCCGCTCCCCCACCACATTTTCGGGAATAATGATAAATGATCATAAATAAAAAAAATAATAATTCCAAACAAGCGTGTTTTCAAATTGATGTGAAAATGATATAGAATATATTTAATAGTAGATTGAGCATTGGCAAAATCAAATTCTTACATTGGCGATCCTGCCGGTTATTGTAAAAAGAATCCAGTTAGAATCCCCCACGCGGTTAAATCAAGTAAGGAAAGAGTGAAAGCGTGTAAACTGAAAGGCTTCCCAAAAACAATATGGCGACTCGAAAGAAAAAAGAATTGTGAACGCGTGTAAACCACGTGCCTTTTCATACTAGCAAAATTGCTGCTTAGTCGCCTGTCATGAAAAATGGCTGCTTTGTAGCCTGCAAAGAAAAAACTCAGCAGCCGCATGCATATATTATATTTCGCAAAAATCGCCTTAAGGGCCATCCATATACCACGTGGACAATTTAGGAAAGGGTAGAGGTCACGAGAAAGTCCATGCTTGTCCATTGGGATGGGGGTGGGGGTATGGGTAATGTCCACGTCGTCATATTTTTGTCTTTTATATAAAAATGAAACAAATTTGTATTGTCATTGGTGTGAGCGGTTATATTCAATTTTTTTCAAGATTTTTAAATAGTCCAAGTGTTTATAACAGCATAGTATATGCGTGTGCATCACGTGTGAAAATTGAAAACATCTATGAAGACTATCATCGAAAAAATCATAAGAACTCGCACGAAAAAGAATCAGAATTTTTTATCTAGGGTAACTGCTCCCTAATTCATCTTAGCACCTCTATTCATCTCACCCATTTGAACACATTAGTTAGAGCAGTATCTGCTATCTCTATTCAACGCATTAGCTCAAATGGTAGGATGATTAAGGGTACGTTGTGCTCGACTTTTCGCTTCGCTCAAACGCGAGTGTTTTACATTTCCCAGGAATTTTTTTTTAAACTGTACTGCTTCTTAGGAACGAAGCAAAGATGATGATACCTATTTAAGCGCAATCCACTAACTTTAAGTCGAGTTATCAATGAAATAGTGTGATATCCTGACTAATGAGATGAATAAGGGCTCGTCTACCCTAAATCACTTGATGCAATCATCTGTAACATGGTCTAATCACATTAATTTTGGATTTCATAGCTAGAGGTTGAAATTACGAACCAATTCAAGAATTCAAAGGTTATTTGTGATGAATCTTTGAAATGTAAATATAAAATATCATAAGTCGTTGAGATTTGAACGATTTTCATAAGGTCTGCTTCATATTAGTCTTCCACATGGGAAAATTTTCTAAATCCCATTTTTATGAAACTACCCATTTTTTGAAAGTCCACATGGACACCGTAGGGAGGGATAGGGGTTTATGAATCGTCCACACTTGTCCACGAGGGGGTCAGAAAAAAGGGTTTTTTTGTCCACGTGGTAAATGAACGGCCCCTTACAGTACGCCACATCGCAATTGAATAAAAAAGCTCGCGCATAAATATCAGCAAAAATACCTTGTCGCAATGAAAACTAGGCATGACGGTTCGGGACAACCACATTATATTCAAATCACAAAACAAATAGTTTTGTTCTAACATAATAACATCGCATAATTGCATATAATCAATCGTAAGACTAAAACAAAATGGCCGCCAGCATAAAATATTACCGCTACAAAGCTTGGCATGGCAGATCGGGACGATCGCATTGTATTCAGCTGAATGCCTTGAGCAACACGATTTTTTGAGCCATTAATGAATTGCTCGTATACGCACATCAGCGTTAGCCCATGATAATTTACATGGGCTTTTCCCATGTAAATTATCAAAAACGGTTCACCAGAAGTTGCCATCTTGGTTTTCAGAATTGCATCCAAAATCGATCTCTGGTATCTACTCGTAAAGCCTGTTCCGAAAATACCCATATTGATTAGGTTAGAGAGAATTAAGCATTTGCCACAAAAATGGGGTAAAATAAATAAAAACAATTGTGGCGAACGTTTCAGTGGCATTCAATTTTTGAACCACAATATAAAATTAATTCACTTCGTAAATATTCTATGGGCATACTTTTTCGATCGATTTGCTTCTTTCTATAACACTCAGCAAATGATCAAAAAACTTTTAAGCAGGTTTTCACTTGTTCAACAAATATTTTGGTTGTAGTACAGAACCTACGAATCAATTGTCGACAACCGACCAGTGACGGCAACCGACCAGTTTCCCCTACCTACTACGAAACTATATGAAGTGAAACAACGAGAAAAATGTTAGCCTTCGTTAGGTGTAACATTTTTGTAACAATTAATTCAAAATTATTTTAAGCCATATTTAAATGTTTTTGAAACCAAATTGTTTGTTAGAAATTCAGAGTTTGGTAAATAATGTCTTTGATGCGGTTGGCCAACACGAATCAGTGCCGAAGTGGATCATGTGTGGCCGCAATAATACTGTACAAAGATAATGTGGTCAATCGCTATAACTGATTCAAAACCTTTATAATAATTTTTAAAGCATGTAGAAAATCACAACTAAAATAATATTGAAACTTCATGAATCCAGTACTAAAACTCAGAGTTTTTTTCGGAAGCATTTTTAGTAGATTTACTGATATTAATATATACTGGTGACTGGATTAAGGTCCATATAAGTTCTAGAATATGAATTGCCAAATTTTACACAAACTCGAATTCAAATTCCAATTAGTTCCAATTAAAGTTAAAAAATTCCTTTCGACAAAAACAACACCGCATTTAATGTAAAATTTGTGAATTTTACATTCATCAAGCAGTGACCGCTGGCTTATTCTTTGTTCTGGAACTCTGTGGACTCTCGAAAGTATTTTCAAAATAGCATTGCAACTATTGCGCTTTTTATCTGTTTTGCCTATACAACTTCAAGGCACCGAAGAGAGGCAGTAAAGCAGTTTTTGCATGTCGCTAAATATTGTATTTAAACACTAAAGTGTGTTTTTAACTACGCATGAGACCTCAATATATTTTACATTCTCGTGTTCGATGATTTTTTAAGACTGGTCAGAAAACGTAGAAAAACATCTATGGTCCCTTAAGTGATTGGTATACATCAGCAACATTGAACGTATTATTGTTTGAATTATTTTCCAACAGTAAATATGCTGTTTGTTTAGGCTTAGGTGCTTTTCTGATCTAACAGGTAGGGTGATAATAGAAACAAGGAGAAAATCTGCTCATTACCTTATATTTTCATAAAAATATACAGGCATTTTCCATACGTCTCCCAACCTTTGAACGGAACGGATCGTTATATTTCACAGTGGTGCTCGGTGTGTAAATTTTAGTGAGTCAAGGTCATCCTTTGTTCGTTCGTTAGCAGCCGTTCTGCTGGTGCCGACAGTAAATCCAGTACATTGTTTTCGCTGGTGCGGAACAATCGACGTTGTTTGCAGATAAGTTTTGCTTTATTTTTTTTCCTCGTTTGCTTTCTTTCCTTTTCCCTACTTTTACTCTACCTTGTAATCAAATAATAAGACACATTCCCGTTTATATAACGCTCTGCCCTCGTGCTTAAATGGCCGAGGGCGAAATACCATCTGATGTAATCATGGAAGTCCCTGATCCCCCTAATACTCGCATTGCTCCCCGTATAAAGCAGTACCCAGAAGGTTCCTCTGGGCCATGGGTGGTATATTTTCGGACCGGAGAGAAACCGGTTAATATATTAAAACTTTCTCGAGATCTGACTGCTAATTATCCGGCCGTAACTCAGATAACACGTGTTCGGGCAAACAAGATACGTGTTCTAGTGAGTGATCTCGGCCAGGCAAACGCGATTGCTTGCTGTGAGCGCTTTACGCGGGAATTTAAAGCGTACGTGCCTTGTGTGGCCTGTGAAATCGATGGGGTAGTGTCCGAACCGGGCCTGAAATGCGAAGAACTGTTGGAGCACGGGGTTGGCTGCTTTAAGAACCCCTCTCTTGAACAGATTAAGATCTTAGAATGCAAACAATTGTATACCGCAAACACCGAGGGAGGTAAGACTACCTACTCTCTATCAGGCTCGCTTCGGGTGACATTCGCCGGGTCCTCTCTTCCCAACTACATCCTCCTTGACAGGGTTCGCCTACCAGTTCGCCTGTTTGTACCGCGGGTCATGAGCTGCAGCAATTGCAAGCAGTTGGGCCACACAGCCACATATTGTGGAAATAAGAAACGATGCGGCAAATGCGAAGGAGAGCATGAGGATGACTCTTGCGACAAAGAAACTGAAAAGTGTATTTGCTGCGGGGGCCCTTCACATGCTCTTAAATCATGCCCTGCGTACAAGCAGCGCGGGGATAAAATTAAGCGCTCCCTTAAGGAACGCTCAAGGCGTTCTTATGCAGAAATGCTAAAGAATGCTTCGCCATCTGTCCTGTCCGAAAATCCCTATGCTGGTTTGGCTAACGTTGAGCAAGAATCTGACGACCCACGAGAGGGAACATCTTTGGTTAACCCAGGGGAATCCAGGAAGAGGAGAAATCCAGCCTCCCCTACATTGCCTCGTAAGGGTGCCAAGGTGTCGTCCACTCAGAGTGCGCCATCTACAACCAATAAATCCAACGGAAGTGATGCACAAAAGCCGAAGCAATTTGCTCCAGGACTTGGAAATATTAATTCTAACAAGGAGTACCCACCACTTCCAGGGACATCCAAAACCCCAAGTGTCCCCTTTTTTCAAACAGATACTCAGTCCAGTAGCGGACTAATGAAATTTTCTGACATAGTGGACTTAATTTTCACAGCTTTCAATGTTACTGATCCTCTTAAAAGCCTTCTGATACGTTTTCTCCCTATAGTGCAAACATTTTTGAAGCAGTTGACTACTAAATGGCCCCTCCTTGCAGCGATCGTATCCTTCGATGGCTAAGTCATCGAACGAGGTCACCGATTCGATCACTGTTCTACAGTGGAACAGCAGAAGTATCCTCCCGAAAATCGATTCCTTTAAATTTTTACTAAATAGTTTAAAATGTGATGCTTTCGCATTATGTGAAACTTGGTTAACTTCCGATATAAATCTCAACTTCCACGACTTTAATATAATTCGTCTGGATCGAGAAAACCCCTATGGAGGAGTACTTTTAGGGATCAAAAAGTGCTATTCTTTCAACCGAATTAACCTCCCTTCGACACCAGGCATTGAAATTGTCGCTTGTCAAGTTTTAATCAAAGGTAAAGACCTTTGCATTGCTTCCATCTACATTCCTCCTAGAGCCTCGGTAGGGCACCGAACGCTTTGTAATATCACGGAATCCTTACCGGCACCGCGGCTAGTTCTGGGAGACTTTAACTCGCACGGTACGGTATGGGGCTGTCTTCATGATGATAATAGATCAACATTAATCCAAGATCTTTGCGATAATTTCAACATGACCATCTTAAACACGGGAGAAATGACGCGGATTCCTACACCACCAGCACGCGCAAGCGCGTTGGATTTATCGCTTTGCTCGACATCGCTACAGTTAGATTGCATGTGGAAGGTGATCCCTGATCCCCACGGTAGCGATCATTTGCCTATCGTGATTTCAATTGCTAACGGTTCAAGACCATCGGAAACAATCAATGTATCGTATGACCTCACACGGAACATTGATTGGAAGAGTTACGCGACCGCGATATCCGTTAAAATCGAATCCACTCAAGAACTTCCTCCGGAGGAAGAGTACAGGTTTTTGGCTGGCTTGATTCTCGACAGTGCGAATCAAGCTCAGACTAAACCAGTACCCAGCGCGAATACCCATAGACGGTCTCCCACCCTGTGGTGGGATAAAGAGTGCTCAGAGCTGTACGCGGAAAAGTCCACTGCATATAAGGCCTTCCGGGAAGACGGGTTACCCGCTAGCTATCAACAGTACGCGTCGTTAGAAAGGCGAATGAAGAGTCTAATGAAAGCCAAAAAACGCAGTTATTGGCGCCGGTTCGTCGACGGGTTAACGAGAGAAACAGCGATGAGCACTCTTTGGGGTACGGCTCGACGTATGCGTAATCATAATAGTACCAACGAGAACGTGGAATATTCAAACCGTTGGATATTCGCTTTCGCCAAGAAGATCTGTCCGGACTCTGTCCCGGTACAGAAAACGTACCGCGCCGCGTCTTCTCACGATACCGCGAACGAAACACCGTTTTCGATGGTGGAGTTCTCACTTGCTCTCTTATCGTGCAACAATAACGCCCCAGGGTTAGACAGAATCAAATTCAACTTGCTGAAGAATCTGCCTGACACTGCAAAAAGGCGCCTGTTGAATTTATTTAACAAGTTTCTTGAGGGTAACATTGTCCCTTATGAATGGAGGCAAGTGAAGGTCATCGCCATCCAAAAACCAGGAAAACCAGCCTCCGACCACAACTCGTATCGGCCGATTGCAATGCTGTCCTGTATTCGGAAGTTGTTCGAGAAAATGATCATGTTTCGCCTCGACAATTGGGTTGAAGCAAATGGCTTACTGTCAGATACACAATTTGGCTTCCGCAAAGGCAAAGGGACGAACGATTGCCTTGCGTTGCTTTCTACAGAAATCCAAATGGCCTATGCTAACAAAGAGCAGATGGCATCAGTCTTCTTGGATATTAAGGGGGCTTTTGACTCAGTTTCTATCAACACTCTGTCAGAGAAGCTGCACCAGCATGGTCTTTCGCCAATTTTAAATAACTTTTTGCTAAACCTGTTGTCTGAAAAGCACATGCACTTTTCGCATGGCGATTTAACAACATCGCGATTTAGCTACATGGGTCTTCCCCAGGGCTCATGTCTAAGTCCCCTGCTCTACAATTTCTACGTGAATGACATTGACGATTGTCTTGCCAATTCATGCACGCTAAGGCAACTTGCAGACGACGGGGTGGTCTCTGTTACAGGGCCCAAAGCTGCCGACTTGCAAGGACCATTACAAAATACCTTGGACAATTTGTCTGCTTGGGCTCTTCAGCTGGGTATTGAGTTCTCCACGGAGAAAACTGAGTTGGTTGTTTTTTCTAGGAAACGTGAGCCGGCGCAACTCCAGCTTTTAATAATGGGTGCAACGATCAACCAGGTTTTCACATTTAAATATCTCGGGGTCTGGTTCGACTCTAAAGGTACCTGGGGATGTCACATTAGGTATCTGAAACAGAAATGCCAACAAAGGATCAATTTTCTCCGAACAATAACTGGAACATGGTGGGGTGCTCACCCAGGAGACCTGATCAGGTTGTACCAAACAACGATATTGTCGGTGATGGAGTACGGGTGTTTCTGTTTCCGCTCCGCTGCGAACATACACTTCATCAAACTAGAGAGAATCCAGTATCGTTGCTTGCGCATTGCCTTGGGTTGCATGCACTCGACCCATACGATGAGTCTCGAAGTGCTGGCGGGCGTTCTTCCGCTAAAAAATCGATTTTGGGAACTCTCATATCGATTGCTCATCCGATGCGACATTCTGAACCCGTTGGTAATTGAAAACTTCGAGAGGCTCGTCGAGCTTAATTCTCAAACCCGATTTATGGCCTTGTACTTCGACTACATGGCACAGAGCATTAATCCTTCTGCATATACTCCCAACCGTGTTCGTTTGCTAGATACTTCTGATTCTACTGTATTCTTCGACACATCCATGAAGGAAGAGATTCGTGGAATCCCGGACCATATACGCCCGCAGGTGATCCCCAATATATTTTATAATAAATTCCGAGAAGTCGACTGCGACAAAATGTTTTACACTGACGGATCAAATCTCGATGGGTCCACTGGCTTCGGTATCTTCAACAATACTATCACCGCTTCATTCAAGCTCAATGATCCCGCTTCAGTTTACGTCGCAGAGTTAGCTGCAATTCAGTACACCCTTGGGATCATCGACACTCTGCCCACAGATCACTACTTCATCGTTTCGGACAGCCTCAGCTCTATCGAGGCTCTTCGTGCGGTGAAGCCTAAAAAGCAATTACCGTATTTTCTGGGGAAGATACAGGAGTCCTTGTGTACGTTATCTGAAAAATCTTATAAGATTACCTTTGTTTGGGTCCCCTCTCATTGTTCTATCCCGGGCAATGAAAAGGCCGACTCATTAGCAAAGGTGGGCGCATTAAATGGTGACATATACGAAAGACCAATCTGCTTCAATGAATTTTTTAGTATTTGTCGTCAGAGGACGCTCAACAGTTGGCAAACCTCGTGGAGCAATGGGGAACTTGGACGATGGCTACATTCGATTATCCCAAAGGTATCAACGAAGCCTTGGTTCGGGGGGATGGATGTGGGTCGGGATTTTATTCGTGTAATGTCCCGACTTATGTCCAATCACTACACCATGGATGCGCATTTGCGGCGTATTGGGCTTGCGGAGAGTAGTCTGTGCGCTTGTGACGAGGGCTATCACGACATCGAACACGTTGTCTGGGTGTGCGCCGGGTATTGTGACGCCAGGTCTCAGTTAAAGGAATCCCTTCGGGCCCGAGGTAGACCACCCAATGTACCAGTCCGAGATATGCTGGCAACTCGTGATTTCCCCTATATGTCCCTTATTTATACCTTCATAAAAACGATAAATATCCCAATTTAGCCCCTCTCTTTTATTTCTCGTTTTTAGAGTTTCCTCCTGCCTTGTGGAACCGATCAGCTCCAGAGTGCCACTATGTAACCGCCATCGCCCTTACCACTACGCCTACACAGAAGGAAACTGAAGCGAGAGCGATTCGAGGTCCGATGACTTTTGAAGGATTCCCCGCGGGTCCGAAGAATACCATCCGCCAATCCGGTACTCGACGACTTACTAGACTGAGGCGCAAATTTGTTTCGCTGATCCCCCCCCCCCCCCCCCGGTTCGAGCGAAAGTTGCAAGTTTTGCTCTTCTTTCCCTGTCTCTCCCCTGTCCTTGATACAACTGCTGCTACATTGATGCGGAAATAAGCCACCCTCTGAATATCTTGACCAAGCATAAGTTTTAGTTAAAAAATTCAAATTAGTATTCTGTATTCCTAGTTTTAAGATAGCTATAATTTTTACTCTTTATTGAAACTCTTGTCCTCCATCTTGTAAATAGAATTGAATCCCTAGTTTTAAGATTTCTGTGAAATTTCTCATAAATATTTGTTCCCCCTTTTGTGTACTAAACTATATTGTTAGTTTTAAGATAACCGTAAAATATTTCGTAAAATACTATTACTCCCCCTCTTGTATATCAAAGTGAATCCCTTGTTTTAAATTTTTTTCATAAAAAAATTTTTTGGCCCTCTTTTGTATATTGAATCTTATTTCTAGTCTTAAGATAGCTGTAAACTTTCTTTTCCTTTGTAAAAAAAAATATTTCAACATTGTAACCTCCTAGTTTTAAGATATCCAAAATGTAAAAACAAAAGCATTTGGCACCGCCAAGCTAACGCATTTGTGCCTATCAAATAAACGAAATGAATAAAAAAAAAAACAGGCATTTTCCAACATCAACGAAATAAGCAGATTGGAAGCTACACCATTAATTTTGTTCTACCGACTCCCACTTTTTCCGCACCTTTTACCAAGTTTTATGCAGCCGAGCTAACCAAGATCTCAGTACAAGTGACGTTTGTTTTGCTGAAACTCGGAAAATATATTACTGAAAATCAGTAAATTGAAGCCACGTTGCTGAACTATCAATTGAAAAAATTAACTGACCGTTCAGCTGTGCGGAAAACACCGAACTGAAGATGAGATATTCAAATTTTGAATCTTCAAAAGCGCGAACAATTTTGAAAAAACTACTTACCACCGAATCAAACTTAAATTATAAATGCTAATAACAGTTTTGGTTTCATCTCAATTAATGCCTGAAGCATTGAGACGAGTACATATAGACCTTTTTAGTAGACCCAACACGAAAAACACTCAAATAGCTATATAATTAGCTGCAGGAAGCTAAAAAATGCATTTAAAGTATAGTCCATAAAGGAAGAGTATTCTGATTGCAATTGAAAAGCAAGATAGTGAACTTTTTCTTTGTTTATTGTCTTATTTTCAGAGTGCGCAACTAGTGTTTAGGATAAACAATTTATTAACTAAAATCTCGACAAACATATGATTACGGCCTAAAAGCCAACTGTCATCCACTTTGAATGGAAATTCCGGACAAACCGTTACACGCCAATCACAGATGTTGGTAGTAAACGAAAGAGAAAAGTTTTCTCTTTCATAAACTGTTGTGAACTGTGTTCGACTAGTAACGGTTTGTCTGGAATTTCCGTTCAAAGTGGATTTTGACAGTTGGCTTTTAGGCCGTAATCATATGTTTGTCGAGAAATGTACATAAGATGCGCATAAGTTACCCAGGCCGAAAATAGGAAAAAAAAACGACAGGCGCAAGTCCAATCATTTTCTAAACTGCTCACTCGACTGACACGCAGAAGTGAAACTTATTCACCAGCAATTCAATACTAGCGCATGCCAAATAACTGGTGTATTGGTATGTGTACTTTAAAAGTCTCTTTCCTCTCGATGCCGTTTGTTGACCAAATCATCGGCCCTCACCGTACGATGGATTGTTGAGCTGTCTGATGTGATGATCTCTCTCTCGCACAACATAATCAAGCTTTGTTTATGTTGCACACTGGTGTCACAGCGCGTCGCTTTACTCTCCCGCAACAAAAAGTCATCAAAATACCGATGAGTTGTTGGTGGATTTCAGAACGCGGCTATTACCAACGCTACGTGTAAGACCCCCTAAACAGGCTTAGCCTACACGCAGGGCGCTCGATAAGATGTGCGAGGAACGCTTTCAAATGTACCACCTTGTAGACAAACTTACTTAACTGTCATATTTTCCTTTGATGTCGTAATCATGCAATGTTCCATTGTAAATAAAAATAAAGATGATCGATATGTTTCTACGAGGATTAAAGCAAGAGAACGAGAACGCGCAGTTGATTATTATCCTATCTCCTGGTATAAGTTGTGTACTTTAAAATTTGCGCGTCTGAAATTAACCGCAAGCGTTATTCATATAATAGCTACGATTTCCAAGATTTTCTCAAACATACAAAACCGCAAGAATAGCCCATTTTAGGTTCACTTCTAATCCTGATGATGATATCTGGTACAGTGAGAAATATAGAATTGCTAATTAGAACAATCTCACCCGCAAGCAGTCGTCTTCCTCGTACGATATGCTCGGACATGGCTTGGCTTTCCAAAGCCGCCGGTACACTTCCACTTGGTAAATATTCCAACAGGAATCCGATTTTTCCAATTTGCAACACGATTTCTTTTTCATCACTCTCTCCTTTATCTTAATTTTCAATTTTAACATATTTTATCAAACCTAAAAAGATTACAATATTCCACAACAGCAAGCACAACCCTTAATTATATACACTTCACTTTTGCCCGTTTTTTTTCAACAGCCACTGACTCATTAAAATCGGGAATAAAATCACTACACGTCCGGCTCGGTTGCTTGTCCACGAGCTTCTCCGGAATAACAATCGCTTCGATTTCTCAACTAAAACATTTTAATCTGCTAAATAATATTTTGTTTATTTCTGTAAACGATGTCTCTCAATGAACTGAGTTTCTCGAACGGTTTGTTGATTTTCTTCTATCTTAACCGGAATCTCACTCTCCGGAGTATACAGGAGCAAAAAATACTTGCTCCTTTTTACTCCGGTTTGCTACCAGAAAAAAAGAGAAAGAGAGCGTACAGGAATGATTTTCTCCGGAGTACTTCCAGTTTCTACTGATGGTACTGGAACAAACCTAATCCTACCGAAAAGCTATTTTCGATTTGTTTTCCCCCACCTATCAGAGCATTATGACAGGTGGATGAAAACAAATCGTTGAAGACACTAATACAGTTACAGATTGTCAAGTGCTCTATATATATATATATATATATATATATATATATATATATATATATATATATATATATATATATATATATATATATATATATATATATATATATATATATATATATATATATATATATATATATATATATATATATATATATATATATATATATATATATATATATATATATATATATATATATATATATATATATATATATATATGAGATATCTGATGTTTAAAATACGCACACTGAGATATTTTTTTTTTTATTCATTTCGTTTATTTGATAGGCACAAATGCGTTAGCTTGGCGGTGCCAAATTCTTTTGTTTTTACATTTTGTATATTTTAAAACTAGGAGGTTACAATGTTGAAATATTTTTTTATAAAAGAAAAATTTTACAGCTATCTTAAGACTAGAAATAAGATTCTATATACAAGAGAGGGGGCGAAAGATTTTTTTTATGAAAAAATTTTAAAACAAGGAATTCAATAGTAATAATTTTTAGGAAATATTTACAGTTATCTTAAAACTAACAATATAGTTTGGTACACAAAAGGGGGAACAAATATTTATGAGAAAATTCGCAGGTGTTTTAAGACTAGGGATACAATTCTATTTACAAGATGGGGGACAATAGTTTTAACAAAGAGGTAAAATTACAACTATCTTAAAACTAGGAATACAGAATACAAATTTGAACTTTTTTAGCGGAGACTTATGCTTGGTCAAGATATTCAGAGGGGGGCTGTAGAAGCAGTTGTATCAAGGACAGGGGAGAGAAAGCGTAGATGGTGACCGGGAGAGAAGAGCAAAACTTGCAACTTTCGCTCAAACGGGAGATCAGCGAAAGATTACCGCCTCAGTCTAGTAGGTCGGATTGGCGGATGGTATTCTTTGGACCCGCGGGGAATCCTTCAAAAGTCATCGGACCTTGAGTCGCTCTCGCTTCAGTTTCCGTAGTGGTAAGTGCGACGGCGGTTACATAGTTGCAGTCTGGAGCTGATCGGTCCCACAAGGCAAGAGAAAGCTTCTAAAACGAGAAATAAAAAGAGAGGTGCTAAATTGGGATATTTGTCGTTTTTATGAAAGTATAAATAAGGGACATATAGGGGAAATCACGATTTGCCAGTATATCTCGGACTGGGACATTGGGTGGTCTACCTCGGGCCCGAAGGGAATCCTTTAGCTGAGACCTGGCGTCCAAGTACCCGGCGCATACCCAGACAACGTGCTCGATGTCGTGATAGCCCTCGTCACAAGCGCACAGACTACTCTCCGCAAGCCCAATACGCCGCAGATGCGCATCCAAGGTGTAGTGGTTGGACATAAGTCGGGACATTACACGAATAAAATCCCGACCCACATCCATCCCCCTGAACCAAGGCTTCGTTGATACCTTTGGGATAATGGAATGTAGCCATCGTCCAAGTTCACCATTGCTCCACGAGGTTTGCCAACTGTTGAGTGTCCTCTGACGACAAATACTAAAAAATTCGTTGAAGCAGATTGGTCTTTCGTATATGTCACCATTTAATGCGCCCACCTTTGCTAATGAGTCGGCCTTTTCATTGCCCGGAATAGAGCAATGAGAGGGGACCCAAACAAAGGTAATTTGATAAGATTTTTCAGATAACGTACACAAGGACTCCCGTATCTTCCCCAGGAAATATGGGAATTGCTTTTTGGGCTTCATCGCACGAAGAGCCTCGATGGAGCTGAGGCTGTCCGAAATGATGAAGTAGTGATCTGTGGGCAGAGTGTCGATGATCCCAAGGGCGTACTGAATTGCAGCTAACTCTGCGACGTAAACTGAAGCGGGATCATTGAGCTTGAATGAAGCGGTGATAGTATTGTTGAAGATACCGAAGCCAGTGGACCCATCGAGATTTGATCCGTCAGTGTAGAACATTTTGTCACAGTCGACTTCTCGGAATTTATTATAAAATATATTGGGGATCACTTGCGGGCGTATATGGTCCGGGATTCCACGAATCTCTTCCTTCATGGATGTGTCGAAGAATACAGTAGAATCAGAAGTATCTAGGAAACGAACACGGCTGGGAGTATATGAAGAAGGATTAATGCTCTGTGCCATGTAGTCGAAGTACAAGGCCATAAATCGGGTTTGAGAATTAAGCTCGACGAGCCTCTCGAAGTTTTCAATCACCAACGGGTTCAGAATGTCGCATCGGATTAGCAATCGATATGAGAGTTCCCAAAATCGATTTTTTAGCGGAAGAACGCCCGCCAGCACTTCGAGACTCATCGTATGGGTCGAGTGCATGCAACCCAAGGCAATGCGCAAGCAACGATACTGGATTCTCTCCAGTTTGATGAAGTGTATGTTCGCAGCGGAGCGGAAACAGAAACACCCGTACTCCATCACCGACAATATCGTTGTTTGGTATAACCTGATCAGGTCTCCTGGGTGAGCACCCCACCATGTTCCAGTTATTGTTCGGAGAAAATTGATCCTTTGTTGGCATTTCTGTTTCAGATACCTAATGTGACATCCCCAGGTACCTTTAGAGTCGAACCAGACCCCGAGATATTTAAATGTGAAAACCTGGTTGATCGTTGCACCCATTAATAGAAGCTGGAGTTGCGCCGGCTCACGCTTCCTAGAAAAAACAACCAACTCAGTTTTCTCCGTGGAGAACTCAATACCCAGCTGAAGAGCCTAAGCAGACAAATTGTCCAAGGTATTTTGTAATGGTCCTTGCAAGTCGGCAGCTTTGGGCCCTGTAACAGAGACCACCCCGTCGTCTGCAAGTTGCCTTAGCGTGCATGAATTGGCAAGACAATCGTCAATGTCATTCACGTAGAAATTGTAGAGCAGGGGACTTAGACATGAGCCCTGGGGAAGACCCATGTAGCTAAATCGCGATGTTGTTAAATCGCCATGCGAAAAGTGCATGTGCTTTTCAGACAACAGGTTTAGCAAAAAGTTATTTAAAATTGGCGAAAGACCATGCTGGTGCAGCTTCTCTGACAGAATGTTGATAGAAACTGAGTCAAAAGCCCCCTTAATATCCAAGAAGACTGATGCCATCTGCTCTTTGTTAGCATAGGCCATTTGGATTTCTGTAGAAAGCAACGCAAGGCAATCGTTCGTCCCTTTGCCTTTGCGGAAGCCAAATTGTGTATCTGACAGTAAGCCATTTGCTTCAACCCAATTGTCGAGGCGAAACAAGATCATTTTCTCGAACAACTTCCGAATACAGGACAGCATTGCAATCGGCCGATATGAGTTGTGGTCGGAGGCTGGTTTTCCTGGTTTTTGGATGGCGATGACCTTCACTTGCCTCCAGTCATGAGGGACAATGTTACCCTCAAGAAACTTGTTAAATAAATTCAACAAGCGCCTTTTTGCAGTGTCAGGTAGATTCTTCAGCAAGTTGAATTTGATTCTGTCTAACCCTGGGGCGTTATTGTTGCATGATAAGAGAGCAAGTGAGAACTCCACCATCGAAAACGGTGTTTCGTTCGCGGTATCGTGAGGAGACGCGGCGCGGTACGTTTTCTGTACCGGGACAGAGTCCGGACAGATCTTCTTGGCGAAAGCAAATATCCAACGGTTTGAATATTCCACGTTCTCGTTGGTACTATTACGGTTACGCATACGTCGAGCCGTACCCCAAAGAGTGCTCATCGCTGTTTCTCTCGTTAACCCGTCGACGAACCGGCGCCAATAACTACGTTTTTTGGCTTTCATTAGACTCTTCATTCGCCTTTCTAACGACGCGTACTGTAGATAGCTAGCGGGTAACCCGTCTTCCCGGAAGACCTTATATGCAGTGGACTTTTCCGCGTACAGCTCTGAGCACTCTTTATCCCACCACAGGGTGGGAGACCGTCCATGGGTATTCGCGCTGGGTACTGGTTTAGTCTGAGCTTGATTCGCACTGTCGAGAATCAAGCCAGCCAAAAACCTGTACTCTTCCTCCGGAGGAAGTTCTTGAGTGGATTCGATTTTAACGGATATCGCGGTCGCGTAACTCTTCCAATCAATGTTCCGTGTGAGGTCATATGAGACATTGATTGTTTCCGATGGTCTTGAACCGTTAGCAATTGAAATCACGATAGGCAAATGATCGCTACCGTGGGGATCAGGGATCACCTTCCACATGCAATCTAACTGTAGCGATGTCGAGCAAAGCGACAAATCCAACGCGCTTGCGCGTGCTGGTGGTGTAGGAATCCGCGTCATTTCTCCCGTGTTTAGGATGGTCATGTTGAAATTATCGCAAAGATCTTGGATTAATGTTGATCTATTATCATCATGAAGACAGCCCCATACCGTACCGTGCGAGTTAAAGTCTCCCAGAACTAGCCGCGGTGCCGGTAAGGATTCCGTGATATTACAAAGCGTTCGGTGCCCTACCGAGGCTTTAGGAGGAATGTAGATGGAAGCAATGCAAAGGTCTTTACCTTTGATTAAAACTTGACAAGCGACAATTTCAATGCCTGGTGTCGAAGGGAGGTTAATTCGGTTGAAAGAATAGCACTTTTTGATCCCCAAAAGTACTCCTCCATAGGGGTTTTCTCGATCTAGACGAATTATATTAAAGTCGTGGAAGTTGAGATTTATATCGGAAGTTAACCAAGTTTCACATAATGCGAAAGCATCACATTTTAAACTATTTAGTAAAAATTTAAGGGAATCGATTTTCGGGAGGATACTTCTGCTGTTCCACTGTAGAACAGTGATCGAATCGGTGACCTCGTTCAATGACTTAGCCATCGAAGGATACGATCGCTGCAAGGAGGGGCCATTTAGTAGTCAACTGCTTCAAAAATGTTTGCACTATAGGGAGAAAACGTATCAGAAGGCTTTTAAGAGGATCAGTAACATTGAAAGCTGTGAAAATTAAGTCCACTATGTCAGAAAATTTCATTAGTCCGCTACTGGACTGAGTATCTGTTTGAAAAAAGGGGACACTTGGGGTTTTTGGTGTCCCTGGAAGTGGTGGGTACTCCTTGTTAGAATTAATATTTCCAAGTCCTGGAGCAAATTGCTTCGGCTTTTGTGCATCACTTCCGTTGGATTTATTGATTGCGGTTGGCGCACTCTGAGTGGACGACACCTTGGCACCCTTACGAGGCAATGTAGGGGAGGCTAGATTTCTCCTCTTCCTGGATTCCCCTGGGTTAACCAATGATGATCCCTCTTGTGGGTCGTCAGATTCTTGCTCAACGCCAGCCAAAAGAGCAAAGGAATTTTCGGAAGGGACAGATGGCGAAGCATTCTTTAGCATTTCTGCATAAGAGTGCCTCGAGCGATCCTTAAGGGAGCGCTTAATTTTATCCCCGCGCTGCTTGTACGCCGGGCATGACTTAAGAGCATGCGGAGGGCCCCCGCAGTAAATACACTTCTCAGTTTCTCCACCGCAAGCGTCATCCTCATGCTCTCCCTCGCATTTGCCGCACCGTTTTTTATTGCCACAATAAGTGGCTGTGTGGCCCAGTTGCTTGCAATTGCTGCAATTCATTACCCGCGGTACAAATAGGCGAACAGGTAGGCGAACCTTATCCAGGAGGACATAGTTGGGAAGAGCAGATCCGGAGAAAGTCACCCGAATCGAGTCTGACGGAGAATAAGTTATCTTATCATCTTCAGTTTTTGCGGAATACAATTGCTTGCATTCCAGAATTTTCACCTTTTGAAGTGAAGGGTCCTTAAAGCAGCCAACCCCGTACTTCAACAGGTCTTCGCACTTTAGACCCGGTTCGGCGACGACCCCATCGATCTCCACAACTCTACAAGGCACATACACTTTGAATTGCTTCGTAAAACGCTCGCTGCGAGCAATCTGGTTTGCCTGGTCGAGGTCATTTACTATAACGCGTATCTTATTAGCTCGAACACGTGTTATCTGAGCCACGGACGGGTAGTTGGCAGTCAGCTCCCGTGAGATTTCTAGAATATTGGGCGATTTCGTGTTGGGCCGGAAATACACCACCCAGGGTCCAGTCGAACTGGCTGGGTATGTTTTAATACGGGGAGGACTGGGGGAATCAGGGGAGGGAGTAATTTCGGGTTTATCCGGTATATCCATGGGAATATCATTCCCATCCAATGTTACTTCACCCTCGGCCATTTAGGCACGAGGATAACACGTGGTGTAAACGAGAGATGAAACTTATATTCGGGGGAAAGGGCAGAAGTAGAGACCGATCGGGGAAAGGGAAATGAAAGAAAAAAAAATACTTAGCTTATATAGCGGCGATTCCGGCTATTCTGGTATTCACTTCACCAGCCTGGGCACCGGCGAACAAAGACTGCCTCGAACAATGGTTGACCTTCACTGACAATTTATTCTTGTTCACTTTATGCACAGCACCAGAAAACGAACTGCTTCGATCGAGAGCTCGGAGAGTTATGACACTGAGATATGGCATTTGTACACTACCGCCCTCCCCTTAAGCTCAGAAGCGGTTTATTCTCCTCCCAATTCGTCGTGTAAATGATTTGTTTTTCTCCCAATTCAAACGTCAAAACGGCACAATACCAACGCAGATGGATAAGCCTCAAGACGGATACAGGTGTGCACATTTTTTTCTGTGTGTGAGTGCGGTTGTCATTTTTCTTTGCTGAAGCCGAAAAAACAAGAGGATATGAAGAAGAAAAGCACAAACAAATGACGTAGTGGGCCTTTCTGTTGCCATAAGTTTTGTTTCGGTTCGGTCATTGTAAATTTAATCGTTTTTTTAGGTGAAAGGTGTCCATAAGTGTTCTTGTAGGTAGATCCGAGGTGAAGCTCGGCTTTTTGCACTTTTCCTCGTGTGCAAAAGAATCAGGATGCTCGGTCGGATATTTATGTTTACTTCAAGGGCCCCGGCCGCCATGCTTAATTTTGCAAGTATATTACTAATACACTCAAAAGTGTCAAATGGTCCCACCTTTCTCTTCCTCTTGGATAAGCCTATTAGTTTCTTTACTGTCACAGTTAACCTCACTTTTCTTGACAGTTCACTAGTACTGTTTACAATTTTTGGACGACTTGATGCCTCGGTAGCAAATCGCAAAAAAAAAATTTCTAAGTCCATGTAAACAGTACAAGCGAACTGTCAAAAATGAGTACCCGAGTTCATTTGTGACTTCAGCGTAATGTATTCAATATAAGGAGAAAGACGACAGCTGTCAAAAATGGAACAATGATTATTTGTCAGTTCCATTCGAAATGAGTCAAATCCATGCATTTTGAGAGGTCGTTTTGCCTTTCTCATATAAAGAAAGGCTATGCAATCACTGTAAAAATCGACTTTGTAACCGAGGCCCGGAGGGCCGAGTATCATACACCATTCGATTCAGTTCGTCGAGATCGGCAAATGTCTGTGAGGGTATGTATGTGTGTGTGTATCATTTAAACTCACACAATTTTCTCAGAGATGGCGGAACCGATTTTCGCAAACTTAGTTTCTGAAAGGTATAACGCTCCCATAAGCTGCTATTGAATTTTTAGTTGATCCGACTTCCGGTTGCGGAGTTACGGGTTGAAGAGTGCGGTCACACAGCAAATTCCCATATAAACTGGTACCACCATGATGTTCAAATGATGTAAAACACATTAAAATTGATGTAACATTACTCTAGTTTGCGGGTCTGGATCACTAATGATCAATTAAAGCAGCTTTGACCACATTGGCTACCTATGACGGTTCATGACGCCCCCGGTGAAACCCGCCAAGTTCCTAAGCTAATATCACACCCATTCCCCAACGAAATCTCTACCGATTTTAACAAACTTGATTTCGAATAAAAGATACAGTAATACCGTTGACTGCTGCTGAATTTCATTCGGTTATGACTCTTGCTTCCGAAGTTACAGGGGTGTTAGTAAGGATACACTGGAATTTCCCATATAAATCGGTACAATCGTAATACCTCTGAGGCTAAAAACTGTTGAAATGGTCACCAGATTACTTCTTATCGCAGATCTAGATCACTGATTGCCAATCAAACATTCTTTGAATATATTGTCCACTATCGACGATTCCGGAAGTCCGGAATTCCGGGCATATTCCATAATTAAAGTCACATCGGTTCTTCGGTGATGACTGAACCGATTTTCTCAAACTAAGTCTCAAATGGAAGGCAAAATATGCAGTTGAGTATTGCGTCGCCGCCCCTCCCCCCGCCTTGCCCTCACACCTCCCTCCTTCATCACTCCCCTGCCCATGGACCACCCTCACGCCCGCATTTCCTTCATCCACCCCGTATACCAAAATAAGATGAAGGATTTCTGACGCATCCTCCACTCCCACTCTACTAACCCCCCATTCCCTCCACTTTCAAACCCATTCCACCAACATTTCAAAATATAATCACATGAAGATAACATTGAACTCATGCTGATTAAGCTAATTAAATATTATTCTTTTGCCTTTCCCATATAGAAAGGTTATGTAATTGCTCCAAAAACCGACTTTCTAACCGAGGCCCGGAGGGCCGAGTCTCATATAACATTCGACTCAGTTCGCCGAGATCGCAAAATATCTGTGTGTATGTATGTGTGTATGTATGTGTGTAGGTATGTATGTATGTATGTATGTATATATGTATGTGTGTGTATGTGCGTATTTGTTAACAAAATGTCCACATAGGTTTCTCGGAGATGGCTGAACCGATTTTTACAAACTAAGATTCAAATGAAAGGAATAATATTCCCATAGGTTGCTATTGAATTTCATTTTCAACCGACATCTTGTTCCGGATTACGAGTTGAAGAGTATGGTTACCAACCAAAATTTGTTGATTTGCCGACATCGGTTTCTCGGAATTTTCTGAACCGATTTTGACAAACTTGATTTTAAATGGAAGGTCCATCAGCTGCTGTTGAATTTTGTGTGGATCCGAGTTCTGGTTCCTGAATTACAGGGTGATACTTACGATCACGCAGCAAATCCCGATTCTAACGAATTCTGCGATGAATGCAAAAAGGTTATTTTTTTCCAAAATGTAAACACAACTGTTGAATTTGTAGATCTAGGTCACCAACAGTCATTCAAAGTCTCTTTGGCCACACTGGCCACCATCGACGGATCCGGAAGCATCCAAATTCAGAATAACGATTATATTGGTTTCTTGAAAATGGCTAGAACGATTTGATCAACTTAGTCTCAAATGAAAGGTGTTGCGTCCCCGGAAACTGATATTAAATTCCATCTCCATTCGACTTCCAGCTCCAGTGGAGTACGATCACATAGAAAACTCCGATTCAAACCGATACCGCGATGAATGGAAAAAGGTGCTTTCATTCTTATTACACTTATCAAGTGTAATAAGAATGAAAGACATTTCCATAATGTTATATTGTACGAACCAGCTATTAAATCATAGTTTGGAGAAATGAGAAAGGCATAATTGCACCTCTAGGTGGATTAAAACAGGTTTTTTTCCGTTTGGAATAACACTGACAGATAATCATGACAGTTGTTTTCACTCTCCCTACATACACTCTGACAGTAGTACAAACATTTTAAGAATCTTTTAGTTTAGTCAAGGGGACGAATCCCAATGTACTGGATTCTAAGGACGAATCCATTCCATCATCAGAATATTTCAAATAACGCTTACCATTTTACGAGGGTTTCATTGATATTTTGTTTAGGACCTTCTCAAATCTATCGCTAGAATTGTAATTCTTTGTTTTGATGAACACAAAAAAAATGTTTGGTTCCTATTTTGAGGAAAAATCTCTCATGTTCACCAATGTTTCGTGATATTCTGTGCATAGTAATTTTAAAGTAAGTTTGAAATGTCTAATAATCGAATGTAGTTTACATACGAAAATGTATGTATTGCAGGTAACCATCTACCGCTTGATGGTTTCAACATACGCGACGAGCATCATACTCGATTGGTCCTGAATATTTCAGTAAATACGATGATTTTAACGGAGGAAGAATAAAATATGGAAGAAAGGATAAGTACAAACAGTAGCTCTGTCGATGGAACAGCATTACGTCCCGGTCATACCATTCGGAATCCTGAATGAATCCCAGCTTAAATGCAACAATCGATGGAGTCGGTTGTTGCATTTGAGCTGAATTCCATTAATGATCCCGAATCGGTTCCGGAATGGTTTTAACTAGGGTGGATCCTACCCAAGAGTTCGCATTTTAGTAGGCTACTGTTAAGTTGTAATCATCCTGGATGCTCGATACCCAGTGATTGTTATTGTACAGGTAATTATGTTCTATTCGTAATAAAGTGAAAAATAATGATAAATGTTTTGAGTGATTTTATTACATGTTTGAAGCACATCTTGATGCATCTGATTAGGTACAGATCAATCACAATGGCAAACACATTCTCCCCGCCTCACCATTCCGGTTGAAGCGTTTAACCTTATCCTTTGAGGCTTGTTTGGCCTTAAGCGTTTTGAGAAATCCTTGTATAAATGTATTGAAAATCTTGTCAACCAAAAGCGAGAAACATGTTTGACAAATACCATCATCAAACAGTTCGTAATTTAAGTAGCGTTTTAGCTTTGTTTTTACTCCTACCTTATTATCGCTGAGAAATCTTGAGAATTTTTGATTGAATGCTGATTTCGCACAGGATTCCAATGTCGTACAATTTCTTGTTGGGCAAATTTAATTGGCTTGCAGTTGAGATTTGTTTGAGTTTATCGAAATTGTAAGCAATATCCAAGTGATTATCGCAACTATTTTGCACCAAATTTCCAGCATATTTCTTGTGACGTAATTTGCGAACTGCTGCATCTGTTATGTACATCAATCCGTTTAGCTCCCGCAAAGTCATTTCTAGAGGTTTGGATGTATCCAACGGTGGTAAGACAGAGGATGGTCGAGTAGAATTAGTATTGTTGGAAATGTTTGATTCGTTCAAATCCTTGCTATTTATTAGTGGTAGCGTTGCGTCAGATTCACAATTTGCACCATTACACGCTTTTAAACAAGCTTCAATGGCAGCATATTTAAATGCAGTTCCAAATTGCAACGCATCGGGTGTATCATTGCTGCCACATCTTCGTCGAATCTCAGAAAACAAATTTTCCAGAAAATCTTGACAAAGGTGGTTGGTGCATAGAGGGTCTGCACTGAGATGCTCTTTAAGATATTTCCAAAGAAGTCTAAGTACATTTATATTGCTGATGAAACCACGGATATAATTGGGATAACGTTGTGCGATGGTTAGACTCTTTGATTCATTTTTCGCCTAGAATATATAAACATATTGCAGGATGATAGAGAACATAACTGACATCATAATACCTTCGAAAAATCAAAGCATGACTTCTTTGTATAAAACATCTTACTCAGAATCGATTGGACCTCTTCAAGATATGTTAGGGTTATCAAATGGGCTGAAAGCGAAATAAGGACATCTTGAATTTTGACCGAGAATAACAAATTTTACTTATCTTTGCCCAAAATGTTTTTGGTTGAGTGGTGTTAAGAAAAGATTTCCAATATTTTTTTTAAACAGCGCTTTTTTGTTTTTCTGGGATACTAAGAAAGTATGCAGAATATTAGGTCTTGCCATCCCGTGTTACATTTGAAATTTGTGTGGATATTAGTACGAGAAATCCTATTTTTTGCATTTTCATTTCCAAAAATCAAAGTTTTTCCTTAAGTATAGAACTTATTGATTAACGTCCATGAAGTAACTAAGAAATTTCCCGACTGTGCTAGAAAGTGATAGTGTTTAAAATTCGATTGCTCGAAATAAAGGACAAATCGTTTTTTTCTGTCAGCGCTCAACAAGATGAGAAACATGAAAAGTATTAGTTTGTAACTTTTCTTCAAGCAATAAAATTAATCAATGTTTTTGGATCACTAATCTGAACATAACAAATCAAAAGACTATAAGGAAGTGAACAACTAAAATGGCGAGTAAAATGTTTCTTTCGCTTGAGTGAATTTAATCTAATTGATTTCAAATATAACATGGATTGAGATTAAAACTAAGGACATTTGAAGTAAAATTAAGGATGCTTTCCCAAATCATCGAAATTGAGGACATGTCCTTTAAAATAAGGACGGTTGGTAACTCTAGATATGTCCAATGTTCAGAGTTTTGTCTTAGCACTTCTTTCAATGGCTAAAATAAAGTAGTCATATATACATATATTAGTTAAATGTTGAATTTGTCCATTATGCAACTATACCTTAGTGGAGCAAATTTGTTTTTGCTATTGAACAGATCGAATAGTTTATTATGCATTGCGACGAACATGGCAGTCTGAAGAGCACGCTTTGCAAGTTCTCCCCTATCCACATAACGTATGCGGAATAAAATTTGGACAAAATTCAAAAAGTAATTTTTTTGTAGAAAACCATTTATTAAATGTTCTCTTTGAATGAAAACATTTGTCAGCTTATCAATTTAAATTGATAAAAAAAAAATAAAAAAATTGAGCCCAATCGAGAAGCTTTATGATAGTTTACAGGAACTTTTTGCAAAGGAGTCAAAAAAATTGATGTTGGCATATTCTTAATTTCTTTCTTAATTTTGATTATCACGTTTGTTTGTTTTAGGTCGAAAATTATGGCATATACTCTCTGCTTCAAATTATTCCAGAAATCCTCATTTGGGCGAAATTTTGGTACATTTGGAGGTTTATCAGCCTTTGGTACAAAAAGTATGTCGTAATCCTCCAATGCGCCAAAACTTTTTTTGGCATAATAACTAGGTGCCAGATTGGGCGTTCGCTGCCATTTCGTTCACATGGTATCTCCTAGCAGGTCGAAATTAACACTGGATGTTTAAAATAAGTGTGCCTAGAGTATGACGTTTAGTATGATGCCTTGCAACCGGTTGCATTTTTGTTTTAATGCTGGAAGCGTTGTCCAAATTTCATTCCGCATACGTTAGTAGCGAATCCCAGTCGCCACTGTTTAACTAAGTGTTCTAGTAGCTAATGATACGTTCATTGGCGAAAATGGAGGCACTCTTACGTGCTTCTCAGGTAATTTAGGAACAATTGGACAACGAGTCGATTTCGTAAAGTTTCTCAATGTCGTCAAAACTAGCTACGCTGTGGTGTTGTGGTTGACCACGGCGTTGTGCTTTTTAACCATATTTCTTGAGCTTTGAGCACAAAATGAAAATTGGTTTTCCATCTACTTCGAAATAAGAATTATCAGCAGTCGCCTCAGCTTCCTTTGCCAATTTGATATTTGTAGCATATTGATCCATTCTCAGCACTAGAGGACTTAACTCAGCTTTTCTGATCACTCGAATCGTCTTTTTAACCAACTTTAATTGTTCGATGCTGCCCAGAGTATTGTGAGTTAGAAAATAACCTAAACCATGTAACGTAATGCATCATTAAGAGAATTCATTACTGAAAAAACTTAGGTACAAACCTGCTTAAATGGTTTGTACACACCGCGCACCATAACTGCCACTGCCTCAGTGGCCAATTTTGACCATTCATTTCGCTCGTTCTGATTCTTTGAACCATTGTCGGGGAACCCAGAGCAGACATCCGATTTTGCAGAGTAGTTTAAGGTAGATTTTATTTTCATACCATCTATGGCCAATACGGCAATTTTTTCGAGATCGCTGAATTCGCAGCATTTTTCTTTGATCTTATCAAGGATCGTACTGCTTAAGCCTGGTTCAAAGCTAACTTTATCAGTCCATCGTTTGATTGTGCGTTTTGCCGGTAAACACAACACATTTGATCGCTGGATCACTCGGTATGTACGAGGACCACTAAGGTACAGAGACACCGCAAATTTTTTCATCTGCTTGCTATACTGCCTACCCTTTTTCGATCTCATAGAGTTAAGAATGCTTTCATGTAGTACCGGGTTGTTCTTGAGGTGCAAGAGTATATCATTATCCGCTCTTTTGAGTTTTCGGAATTGCTTCAAATTCTTTTTCTGATTTTTGGTTTTGTACGTTTTATTCTGCGTAAAGCAGACACGACTTCTACTGGTTCTGACTGCATTACTTAGCTTATTCTTCAATGTCTTAACTGTCTCCAAGAGCTCTTCGTGTTTGTTAGATTGTACGCGTTTATTTGCATCAACTATTTGCTTAGCATGATGGGCTATCCCAATGGGCAATGGGCAATTATTAAAACCAGTTCTTGACTCGGTTCAGAATTCGGTTTAAGGTCAAGGTGCACATCTTCTTCGTGGTATGTCTGTAGTTCGTTGGTATCATTGTTCTCAATATATTGCGCTACATATTCAGCGTCAGTTAACTTTCCGTCATTGATGTTCTGTATATTACAAATTGACCGTTCGTTTAGTACAGGAGTGTTATTTTCATTGGAATACTCAACTAATGCGAAATTCAATGTGTTATTGATATCCATCATCTCGTAGTCAAATCCAGTTGTGCCTCCTCTCACCGTCAGGTAATCGATTGGAGAATTCTCCGTGTTGGGTTCAACACACATTTGTGTCACATAATCCTCATTATCACGATTAACCACATCGCAATACTGACCCACGGTGATGAAACCTTCGTGGGTAGATTCATTATCCATTAGGTGATCGATCGGAAAGTTTAGCGTGTTGGGCTCAACGACTACCTCTAGCTGCTTAACAGTTTCCATTATCGAACCGCAAAAGCTTCTACGACTAGCGCTTGTGTGCTACATTCTATTGCGGGAAACGCTGGGTCAGGGATGATCTTTCTATGTGCTTCTAAAGCATCATCGTTATATTCAATCAACGTGAACTCGACTGTTGGAATAGCAATCCTTTTAAGTCTGTAAAATGTAAATATGATCAACACAGTAGGTGGAACTACATACGGAGACATTTACGTTACCCTTTATCAAATCTATATATATATATATATATATATATATATATATATATATATATATATATATATATATATATATATATATATATATATATATATATATATATATATATATATATATATATATATATATATATATATATATATATATATATATATATATATATATATATATATATATATATATATATATATATATATATATATATATATATATATATATATATATATATATATATATATATATATATATATATATATATATATATATATATATATATATATATATATATATATATCTAGAATTGCGTCATATGTGAAATGATCGGAGCATAATACCTTCTTTTTTAGTGATAGAGGTCCACCGGTTTTTAGTTCTACTTCCAAAGTCGGGGACCGGCAATATTCGACCCACCGATGGCATCTGAAAGCCAGAAAAAAATTATGTTTTGAGTGCAAATTAATTGGAATGCAGAATAACTTACCTGTCAATTTGTTTGGGAAACTTATAGAATGATTTTCCTTGATTTTTCCCATCATTATTTCCACAAAAGCTTGCCTCATACTTTCTTCCCATGACAAAATTTATATAGGAGTATGAAGTGTCATCATTTCAAACATGGTGCAGTAGACTGTCACAAATTTTAAATATGGTGGAGCAGTCTGTCATAGTCTGACAGATGTGATCGTTTCACTCTAAAATGACCGTTATTTTGCGTGGAACATTAATTCCAATGGCATGTCGGTTCGTCGGTGGTTATAATATGGTTCGGATTTCTACCATTTTTTAAGCATCTCTTAAATGATAATCAGCAGAGATACATCCTGAGGCCGGTATGCAGTCTGTAATAACTACCTTTGCTGAGGAATGCCACGCAAAACCCGAATCGATACATTTTATTACAGGTTTGTAAATATTCTCAAACATACCTGTGCTTAAGAAGCAAATGATGTAATAATAGTTAAAATAAATATATAGAAACTATAAACATCATCTTCTATATCACTTTCAATTTAAATAAAAGTTAAAGATATAAAATCTGGTTATCTATGGGAAATATGTGATAAAACATGTTTAAATATGAACTACGAATATTTCGATTTTTCTCTATCAGTAAATGTGATTTCAAAACATGAAAAAATAAAATAAAATTTTTCAAAATCGGTTTTTTATCATCATTTAATCATTAATCATCCCTGTGGTCAGTATATGATTACTATCACAGATCGTAGTATGACGATTGTGGTGTATAGAAAAAACACATCAGCTTAATAATTCAAAATAATATTTTTTGTGTGCATAGCTGGACAACTTTCACCTGATAGGTGGATTCAACTCAAGTTGTCAACCGCAAAACCCCATGTTCAGAAAAAATGAGAAAGTTCGCCAAGGGGGTGCATAATTGTAGACATCTTCATGATTATGAGAGTGTCTGCTAGAACAAAACAACGTACGCTTGGCTTCTCATTGACATTCTGATGTATACTACTACGTAACGTATATGGCACCAGCGGGTGTACTCAAATGTGAGGCCAAATGGGTGTATAGGGCATCTTTCTGTCTTTTGCGGTCTCTTACTACAACACAAATAAACAAGATCATCAACATATCGCTAGAAACATAATGAATAATTCATCAAGTGTTGATGACACTTATCCTTTCAATCTGATGCCTCTATGTTTCATTCTAGCTTCATTTGCATAAAGGCAAGCATGTGAAAACTTTTTTGCTGTTCAAAGCTGGGATCCTTTGTCAATATTCCTTTTCTTTTGGATGTGAGGTTCGCGGTAATTTGTAGATTGTTTTTTGATATTCTGTGGCGTCACAATATTATCAACAGAGTGATTCTCTAATGGCCACTCAATAACGTTCGCTTATTTCATCGCCGCAATGAACTTACTGTTATCACAGAGTGATTTTGTTAGTATCTTAGATGTTCAGAATCTTGCTTTAGTTGAGTTTTTCAAATGTTGGAAATTCGATTTTCAACATACTTTATAATTTTGTGACAATCCGGATGCTTTGTTGTTGGTACTTTTAATATTATTTGCTTAATTCCTCAATTCTCGTAATTTTTCATGAGTAAATCGAGTGTCCCGACTAAGAGAACAAAAAGAAAGCAAACATTTCATTTGTTCAACAATTGTACTTTTCATTTGAAAAGCGCCATTCAATCATTTGAGGCGACGAATTCAATTGGCGCATTTGGTAATAAATGCTGAAAAATGTTTAAAAATATGTATTACCCAAGTTTAATGCGTGCTAATTGTTCACTTTAATTGAATTTGTTAATAAAACTGACCGAAAACTTTTTTCCATAGATTCAGGTTTTCGTATGTTTTATTTACAATAAGGTTTTTATATAAAATTGCACCACCTTTTTGTAAAGTGTCATTTATCCCAAAAGAAATGCATTGCGACGAATCGTGCGCCGAATAGCGCTATGAATCTTGCTGCGACAAAAATAATCGTCGCGTGTCCTTTGGAAAAGCACGGTCAATAATGTTTCAAATAAACCACGAATTTCTATCCAATAAACTTGATTTTTTGGGAGCAGAGGAAACCTGGGACGGGGCATGCGGATAGATGTTTTCTTTTCCATTTTTTATTTTTGCTGGCCGATCGTAGCGCCGGCTAGTGGCAAGTTGCTACTTGCTGGTGGCATTTCAAAACGATAGTTTTATTTTTTACATACATTGAAAACTTTACTTGTATGTCAGTTATCAGTGCTTACGCTCTCATTCTGGTTCACATATTACTCATATGCTTTCTCATACTGGCTCACACTGGTCCAAAGTGACGTTCCAGAACTGGATCAGATACTTGTTTGTTTTCTATCCGCAAGTCCCGTCCCAGGAGGAAACCAATCATTATGATTTGTGGTTTTGGAATGCATGTAACGCATCTTTTCATCATAGTAGTATACTTTGGCTTCTTGTTTCTCACTCCTAATTGTTGGCTCGAGGTTATCACACGTGGTTAATTTGCTTGTAAGTGATTAAATGATTGATTTGGGATGTGACAGTGAATAGATTTGCTATGAAGTCTAACGTATTCTTATCAGGTACCTGCAATTGAACAATTCACTCAAGTTGGAAGTGAATATGATTTGATAAGAAGTTCGTACAGTGAATTTCACATCTAGTAACCGAAAACCGTCTCTGTTCCTTGTTTTATTTTGATAATAGAGGATTTAACCTTAGGGTCATTCGCCTCTTTGTCGGGTTAGAGAAATCTTTCTCTGTGCTCGTATATCTGAGTTTCTTCACCGCTTGGCAGCGACTACGTCATTATTACCACGTTTTATTGGCTGTTTCTGTTAATTACCATTAACAATTTTGACGCATGATAGGACCTTGTTTAGAGGGACTTTGGGAGTCTAAAATATTCAAATTGAAGTTTAGATGAATCATTCGTTTTATTTTTGAAATACTGATCAAGGGAGGATTATCATATATACGGTCAACATCATACTGAATCTTTTTGTGTGGCTCAAAGAAAAGTTTTCATATAAATGGCTTACACTTTTTTATATTGATGATTTTATTTTATTTTTTTTTCAATTGGCAACCAGAATTGCAGAAGAACAACTTGATCAATTTTCATGATATTAATATCAAATTAATATTAAAGGGAATTTCAAGAATGAAGAGCTGAACCTAAAAAATAAAAAAAAATTAAAGGGTTGTGTACAGGACACGATAACGGTGACATTAAAAATGCAGCTTTTTTCAAGAGCGTGCAAATTAATTTTCACACATATCGACTCACGTTCTTGCTCACTCTCCTGTTTTCATATGTTACAATTTGCCTTACACACTCCCCATTAAAACATAATTTATTGAAGGTCATTTAACGGTAATCTATTACAGTAAGGACCATTTTTTATCAGCCCCTTGGTGAATTTTAGGCTGATAAAACAGGGACATTGATAAAATCGGGACATATATTTTTCTTTCTTTTTAAGAAATCGAAGCTCTGAAAATATTCTTCTTTTGTCCCTAGATGTAGCCTCATAACCTTTCCTGATTATTTAGCTTAACCTTCGCTTAAGGGGGTGCAAAATTTAAAAAAAATTGTTTTTGCCTTTTTCGGATCTCTAAGATAAGATATGCTCAAGAAAGGATTTACTCGAATTCAACTTGGTTCGTCTGCTAGAGCCGATCAAACTACCAACTATCAATTTTCATATAAAGCTGATAAAATCGGGTAAACAAGCTGATAAAATCGGGGACTTATAAAATCGGGTGCTGATAAAATCGGGTCTTCACTGTATTACAATAAATCAAGTATCTTACTAGCTGATAGGCATTATTTGGCTGATCCATCTAGTAAAAATAGGTTGGTCTGTTTAGAAAATATATTCAAAAGAAAAGCGCCATATTGAGAACTGTGATGAGGAAGCCCACGACCGCCAACGGAAATATACAGATTCTCCATGAAATATGAAATTTCATTTTCCTTTTAACTTTTCAATAATGTACTAATGAACTTAGGTAAACAATTTTAAGGTTAAGTATATCTTGATCGATTAGTGGTCGAACAAATGAAATTATTTGATAAACTACATTGTTATACAACGTTCGCACTAACAGTAAAAACGGGTTTTGATGCTATCTTGGTGACATTTTTCTTGTTGCTAATTATAATAACGTGTTATAACTCTTTAGTGTAAACATTGTATTATTATACTATGTTCACACTACGAGTTAAAACGTGTTTTAACGCTATTTCGATGACATTTTTCTTGTTGCTAATTATTATAACGTGTTTTAACTCTGGAGTGGGAACATGATATTAAACCAATTCTGCAGCGTTTTATGGTATATAGGTGTTTTATGTGGTAATAAGACTGACATAATTATATCTCCAGTACAGCGATTTGTTTCATAATTTTAAACAGATTTATTTTAATTATCAATTTGATTTGTATAATTTAAAACGCGATTAGAACTGTGTTTTAAATAAATAGGGCAGGACAGATACTCTGACTGGATAAACTGGGAAAACAATTTTAAGTCCAGTAACGCTTAAGGCATATTTTCAATCGAAAAAGAACACCCGCTCAAACTGCTGCTGGGACGGTAAGTTCGGTTCCGTTTTGTGCAGTACGAAACAAAAGTGTTTGAAATTAAAAAACAAGAAGTTCTGCTGGGAATGTGATTGTTTCCGATACAATTACACTCAGGTTTTTTACGCAGGGGATACAGGCCGCGTAAATGAAAACCGTGTAAATTTCAAAAACCGCGCAAAAAACGCGTAAAAAACCTAAGTGTACTCTCCTATATAAAATACTACGCAGCTGAACAGTGCTTTAACAATAACTACAGTAGGGTGACCATACGTCCTGGTTTCCCAGGACATGCCCTGGTTTTAAGCTTGTTGTTCTGGTGTCCTGGGATGTCGAGGAAACCGCTTGATTTGTCTTGGTTTTTCTCCACAACCATACCTGCAAATTTATAAACTCTCAAGCAGAAAACGAGAAACAAAGCCTCGAATTTCCCAATTGTGCTAGGCGGTATCACTTTTTAATCTTTCAATAGTACCTCGTTATTTTTCTTTTCAACTTCCTTTTTTACAACAACATTGTGAAGAGAAACTATTAGACATTCATAAGAACGAGACATATGAATAAACTGTAGTGCGCTTGGTACAAAATCTTGCAGCCGGCAGATATCCGTGAAGATTTCGTACCTGCCAATATTTTCAAAATAGCGCTGTTAGAATTCTGCGATAATTCTACCAGCTATGTTTCTCTTTATTTGCATTTCGCCATGTTCACGTTTTAGATGTTATCACAAATAGACAAATAGATTTAGTTTCAAATATTGTAAGTACCATATTTTAGTTATTTAGTTCAGTTTTCAGTTGGTAACTAATCATGTGTTACGTTAGAATTGTGTTTTAGTACGCGAATTAGTTCAGTTGTCGTTAGCATTTATTAAATGCACTATTCGAACACCCCCTTCGTTAAGTTTGGTTACACACTTGCTTGATCACAGCGCCGAGCAACAAATTTGCTGAAAGCAAAGCAGCTGTCAACCGACCTTCCGCTCAGACTGAAAATTTCATTCGTAGTGGAGTGAATCGACACGAGTGGTCGGCTATAAGATCGTCACCTGGAAGAACAAAGTGTGCCGTGAGGGTTTCGCCCGCGAATAAAAATCGACTGTCGCGCCGAATGAATCTTTTGACTCCGATACCTTTGACGACGATATCTTTGGATCAAAGCGATTCGACCAGAGTGTGGAGTACATGGAACTAGTCGCATTACCCTAAAGGAAACGTACAAAAATGCGAGGCATTTGTGAGGCACAAAACACGGAGTAGATTAGCAAAAATATTGTGGTATGGAGAGAAAAGAGCTGCATCGAAAAACCGAAAGATTTGCGTTAAACGACGGAAGTGCTCGGAAACGGCTCCGCGTTCCAGGGAGGGTTACCCACTGGAAGACAGTAACACCGAACAGTCGGTTAGGCGAGTCGTAGCGCTGCAAAAAAGGTCTACGCAGAGGGCCTTATTCTGGAAACTGAATCTTTATTTTGGATGCTAATTCGTTGTTTGGAAGCTGATTTTTGTGCGGGATCGGATAACTTCTGTGAGGCACGACGACCCGACCCGGCTGACGGGGTGCACAGTGGTCCCAAAGAGCAAAAAAGAGGTTTTTTGGATTGCGTCCAAACGGTTGACTTTAGCAATATAGTATCTTTGAGAAAGTTTCTTGGAGTAGAACTCCCATTCTTTTTGTCTTATCGGATTGATGATTAATCCCCCTTATAGTGAGTTACGAAATTTATTTTCTTCAATAATTCAGATAGACAAATACTTGCATTAGAAAAGTTGTAGGGAAACTCGTTACAAACATTTTACCTGAAGACTTCAACTCTCTTTCTTTTAAGCTTTTTGAGATATGGGACTTTATTTGTAAAAGGCCCCTTTAAAACAGGTTTTTCATCATAGGTTTTCTTCTAGATTTTTTCCATTATATAAATGTTCTAGAACATTGTTTGGACTATTGAACTGCATTACTTTGCCGAAGACGAAAACTTGCTATCGCTAGTATGTGTGGAGATATTCACGTTTTTTTTATTGAAAATAAAATAAAAAAATAAAATCTTCTTCCAAAGCCGATAACTTTTAAACGGGCAAAAACGAGCAAACCACTTTATAAACAAATTAAACTGCAAGAAAAGCACAACAAATCCTGGAAAAATTAGATCTCCCCAAGGCGGCCCTCTATGGAAATACTAGAGCTGAAGTTTGTCTCATTCCGTCATCAAATGCAATTGATTACTCGCCGTTTGGTTGCACTTGCGCCATTGTTATGAAGTATGCGCAAGGGAATTGTCGGTTTCCGGTGTCAGGTGTACGCATTGAGTTTTTGAATTTTTGACCCAAGCAAACAGAAGTTCGGATAATACTTAAAAAGTACACTTTAAAATTCACAAAAAGTTCTTAGCGAACTTTCAAGCTACTCAAGCTTTAATAGAACTGGCTTAACCCGCTATTAGAACATAAAACGTATTGCAAAATTACTTAAAACGAGAAGCTTATGCAGCTCCTTTATATCAACTTTTTGGTTGCTTGGGTATTTACTCAAGACGTGCTTACAAAAGTAAGAAAGGCTAATTATTGCTACTTTAACCCTTAATTTCAGAACTAACAGTAATATACAGTGATGTAGTTAATGCCGGAACCGCTCTAGTATGGACAAACTTCAGCTCTACATGTTTTTGGTCATATTTTTGGCAATGGGAAGTAATAAAAATCTTTCGTCCGCATTTAATGTTAAATATCTCTCTTGATAATAGTCCGATTTTAACAATCTATAGCTTGTTCGAAAGGTATTCGTATAATACCTAAAAATATATAAAGTGTTAATCTATGTTGTCAATTTCGGTAGATAATTTAAAAAAAACTGCAAAAAACGCCATTTTTACACATTCAACCATTCATATCTTGGTAACTAAATATGAGAATCAAAAACAAATTAATTACGTTGTTACTGTTTGATAGGTCTTTCATTTAAAATTGGTTTGGATAAGATCGGTTCAGCCATTGCTGAGAAACGCGAATGAGAGTTTGTCCGTTGCATACACACACAGACATTGCCCCAAATCGTCGAGCTGAGTCGATTGGTATATAAGACTCGGCTCTCCGGACCTCGGAAAAAATCTTGAAAGTTTGAGCGAATTCTATACATTTCTTTTATAAGAAATGTAAAAAGTGAATATCTCCACACATACTAGCGATAGCAAGTTTACGTCTTCGGCAAAGTAATGCAGTTTTAGTCCAAACAATGTTCTAGAACATTTATATATAATGGAAAAAATCTAGAAGAAAACTTATGATGAAAAAAACTGTTTTTAAGGGGCCTCTTACAAATAATGTCCCATATTTCAAAAAGCTTAAAAGATAGAGAGTAGAAGTTGTAAAATGTTTGTAACGAGTTTCTCTACAACTTTTCTGAAGTAAGCATTTTTCTATCTGAATTATTAAAGAAAAGGAAGGAGAAAAGGAAGAGAAAGCGAAGCGGGGTAGGTAGAAACAGCAATAAAATGTACGTAGGATCAGATTTAAGGATTGTTTTGATTACTAGATATACGTAAGCATTTTCGCGCTACACATGTTCTTATTATGTGATCTGCCCTATTCACAACAAAGGCGACCATTTGGAGTGTGAGAACTTCCGAGCGATCACCATATTGAATGCCACCTACAAAGTGCTATCCCAGATCATCTTCTATCGTCTATCACCTAAAGTAAATGAGTTCGTGGGAAGTTATCAAGCCGGCTTCATCGATGGCCGGTTGACAACGGACCAGATCTTCACCGTACCGCAAATCTAGTCTACTAGTTAGCAACATTAGCTAACTAATGTAGCAAGTTAAATCCGCATACAAAATCTTTTCGTATTTTTGCGAACTTGTAATTCCGCGAATCGTAAAATTTACCTCATGAAAAACCGCATCAACTTGTGTTAAATTAAATTTATTTCTCTTGGGAATGGAGGATCATTAAATTGTTTTCTCTAAACAATGGGTTTTAAACGAAATGCTACGTCGCGCATTTCTGACCCTACCCTCGGTCCCTATCAACCAACTTTCCTTTCCTTCTCTGGTGGAACAGCAGAGGACGTGGTCGTTGAAATTATTAATCATTTTCTGAAAATTTTGAGCCATTGGAACATGCACAGTGAGATTGATTTACTCCTTCCAAGCATCATTGGTTCATTGTGCATTTTCACTCACACGGTCAATGACGAAGTGCAACTACGGACAGTCTACCTAAGCGAAGCTACTTTCTTAAAAGAACCTTGCGGAATATTAGATATTTATCTGGTTACGTTCTTTTGAAGGAATAGCTATGTCTGCGATTACAATTAGTGCGTTTTTAGTTTACTGTTTTTGTCATGTGTCAAAATCATGATTATCTTCTAGATAAATTATTCCAAACGCTATCAAATCTTGGTATACCAATTTGTCGCATGCTGTATTTAGCCAGCAAAATATTATATTCGAAAAATGTTTATAAAATGTATTATGGTGCCATTCATATATTATTCAGTTACACATAGCAAACTAGGGAGATACATGATTTTTATTGTGACCCACTGCATGTATTTTTTACCAATCCAAGAAAATATTTATCATATTAAGGGGGGGGGGGGTCGCACCTTCTTTCGGCAGAAAAAAGTACCTTTTTGACATTTTATTTTAGAAAAATGAAGATAGTACGCACCAATTTGGTATAATATATATTTAGGGCAAGGTTTGTGGATGAAATAAAACATTCACTACAATATTTAAAATTGAAAATTATTAATGTTGTGGTCGATATTGTAAATCACCTCGCCGGTGACATCGAAATTGGTGTAAGTAATTCGGGCATCAATTCTAATTTGAAATCATACCATACATATTTGCCTTTCTTATATAGAAAGGTTATGCAATCACTCTAAAAATCGTGTAATCCTGGCCTGGAGGGCCGAGTGTCATATGCCATTCGACTCAGTTAGTCGAGATCGGAAAATGTCTGTGTGTGTGGAAAAAAATGTTACCTCTGTTTCTCAGAGATGGCTGGACCGATTTGCACAAACTTAATCTCAAATGAGAGGTACAACCTTCCCATCGGCTGCTATTGATTTTTTTATATTGATTGGACTCCCAGTTCCCAAGTCACGGGTTGAAGAGTGCGACCATACAGCGAATTCCCATATAAACTGAAATAGGTTAGATTTGATGAAATCTTGAAAAAAAATTTGACCAAGGTTGACTTTTTGGATTTTGGCACAGGTTATGCAATCACTCTAAAATCGTCAACCTCATTTTTTGACTTATATAGGCTTAGGTAGGAGTATGCAGTGAGAGATTGCTACTTTGAAATTAAAACTAGTTTAAAATTTCTTAACAAGTTTAAAATTTTCTGCAGGGCCCGGACCCCCCGGATCTTCCTCCTTGATGCACCACTGGTTTCAAGCGATGTTTCAGTGTCAACACATAGTATCTCAGATCGTTGCTGTCGATTCATTGTATGTATGTGCAAATCGTACTATGTAATATACATTTCCACCATTGCACTATGGGGTGGCTAGAACAAAAAGAGAAAAAAATTTCTAACTTTTTAATCAAACTATATTTTTTAAACATTCTTCAATATTTTCTGCATCGTGTACCATTGGAATGATAACTAAAAACTTTAGTCTAAATTTGTGACACACGGTCAAACATCATTAAAAATAAACACGCTTTTTCTACTAAATCAGGCAATAGGAAACAGTTTCTACTGAAATTGAACAATACAATCAATGTAGTATTATTATACTAGGAAACGTTGCTAATGACCTATTCTAACTACTCTAATGCTGGATATATCGAAATAAAAAAGTCAAACTATTTTGTATTGACAAAAAAGGTAATTGTTTGCTTTGTCATTTTAGTACTATTTCGGAATTGAAAAGGTTATCAAATTAAGTCAAATTAAGATAAAAGGTTGAAAGCTTTCGAAACTATCGGCTATTGTCAGTCCATCGCAGGTGGATACTCTTCCGACCGTGTCCGACCGTTGGTTTGAGAGCAATTTGAAAATTGTAGTTTTTACATAATTTTGGTGCTTTTTATCAAACATTATAAACAACTAGCAAGCCATCCAGTCGCTTTGCCGACAAAATTAGACGCGTGACGAATGAATTAAAATTTAAAGTCACGTTAATAAAAATAAAAAAAAAGACAAAATTAGACGATCTGCTGTGCTTTGATATTACTTTTAATGTGAAGATTTGTGTGTACTAGGACTTAAGATGAATTGTAGTTATAATTATTGTATGTGTTTGTGATTTTAAAAGATGGTGGTTTTTGCGCCCGTCTGAGAATGGTATGAAAGGTGTCCAACTCAGATGGACCTTTTCCCATCCTAACAGTCCATGTAGACTCTAAAGTCCGATTGACATAATAAAGAAATAAATAAATAAATAGACTATAAGTCTTATTTAACTGAATCGCCTGCTAAGATTTCTTATCAGTTTCGTAAATTGTTTACCGTTTATAATAGTCACAAATTTTCGATGACAAACCCTCACCTCTCTCCCTCTTCACCTTTTCAAACCAGCGGTAGAACTTGAAGATGAGGAACAAAGAGCAGAGTTTACAATTTTCGCATTCGTGAACAGAATAAGGCGATATTTCACCTACTTCGACCAGCAATAAAAAAAGCAAACATACGATGTAACATTGTTTGCTCTCCAACTTTTCTTGACAAGACAGCATTGGATCTTATCTTTTCACGGTATAATATGAGATGATATTTTCGCGCCTAATGTAAAACTTCCAAATAACTAATGGTTTCGCAAAAATTCATAAAAATGAGTAGATACAGATCCTTAGAATGAAAATACTGCAATAATGTGGAGCAATAAATTCTATAATGTAATATATAATTGGTTTTCTTGAACTTAATTTATCACGAGGTTCGAAGCTGCGAAATTATCACGCTTCCATACTGCATTGTCAGCAAATACTCGCAATTAATTGAAAGGTGAAAAGTTGGGTCCGTGCCTCCTAAGGATGACAAAGCTGTGCGATAAACTGTTTGTCGTAAGAATGAGCGAATATTTTAACCTCTGACAAAGAGTCATCGAGGAATGTTAACGTTACACACTTTTCTTCAGTATACAGTAGCACTTCGGAAAAAAGTTTTTTATGGCATTTTTTCATAGTTGATAAACTGAAAGTGTTTTTTTTTCTTGAATTTACTATTTACCAAGAGAATGAGATTCTTAATTTTTCATTTATGTCGACACAAATATTTTCTTTGGGCGGTCATTTACATGCACACCTCAATTTTTGAGCAAAACATACATACCAATGACGAACAGCATTATTGTGACTGTAATATTGAATGCATGCATACAAAGCAGCAGTTTCTGTAGTAATCAGTTAAATATTGTCTCCTTTAAAAATATTACTTTTTGCTTTGAGAAAAATAACATAACAAGTTTTGGAATGATCATCAATAAAACAAGGTAATTTATGTATTGTCTCCAATGAACGAATATAATCTAGAAAATTATATTTGTTAGAAAATCGTCCTTCGAATGTTACTATAGCCACCATTCACAATGGTTTCATTTAGATTGAGTTTTTAAAGAAATATTAGAAGAAAACAAATTTCACATTGTTAGGTGGATTTTTTATGAAAAATGTGCTCAAGATCAAATATTTAGGCTTCTCTTGAATTATAATTGCAAAATAATATATAGAACAGCAGAAAAAAAATTTGTCCAGATTTTCGGCCTAGTTACCCCATAGTGCATTGTATTGAACATAAATAGCCATGGAATCGTAGTTTGGACAAATGAGAAAGGCCCAATTGCACCACCAGGTGGATTAAAACAGGTTTTTTTTTTATCTTTTAATGACATTTAATTAGTAAGGGCCTGGAAGGTGTGAAATATTTTTCAATATTAAGAGCCATAGTACTCAAGGGAGAGCAAGAAGTCGAAGGAAGAAGGTTTAGAAAAGTGTGGAGTAGGGTCATATGAGCAAGTTTAGAGTTTCCCGACGGTTTAACCTTTTGTCTACTACCGCAGGAGTCAGGATATTTTAGCATATGAAATGCGAATCACCTGAGTCTGTGGCATGTTCTGGACGAGCGTAAAGTAACTTTGTACTTTATGCTGTCGGAACCGACAAATTGATTTCAAATGAAAGACATAATACTTTCATTGACAGCTATTGAATTGCATTCAGTACCGACTTTTAGTTCCGGAGTTACAGCTTGGTTATTGCGGTCACATAGGAATTTCTTATATAAACCGGTACAACCGTAAACCTCATAGGTTAAAAATCTATTGAAATTAACATCAAATTACTTCAATTCTCTGGCCTAGATGACTGATAGTGAATCAAAAATTAGAATAAATTGTACACTATTGATAATTCCGGGATTCCCGGGTTCAGGACATATTCCAGAACTAAAGCCACTTCGGTGATGATTGATCCAATTTTCATTAACCTACTCTCAAATGGAAGGTATAATATGCATTTGGATGTTGCACCCTTCCATCCACCCCTCCACCTCCTTCATTCCACACCCCTCATCAACTTTCTCACCCCCCCCCTCTCAGGTCAACCTCACATCCGCATTTCCTTCAACCACCCGTATACCAACATATTATAGGTTGTTCCCAACGCATCCTTCGCTCCTACTAATTATTCCCCTACTCTCCCCAACCACCCCGCATTTCAAAACATTGAACTCACGCTGATTAAGCAAATTAAATATTATATTTTTGTTTGTTTCAAGTGTGTCAGCGTCGACATGGAGCTCATCAGGTTCATGGCAGTCTTGCACTCATATCCATATCAACATTTGAATAGGGCTAATAAGATTTGTAAACAGACTTTTGTTTTGCTGATTTCTCTTAATTTGTTATCATTTCAACACAGAAAACATTTGAAATTGATTCTACCAAGGGCAAAGATGTTGATTCATGTGTATTTTTCATAAAATTCAACTCTGTAGCGGAAAAATGAGCGAAATAAGTTTGTTTACAAAAGTCTCATTAGCCCTTTTGAAGAATTACTATTGATATATACTTACCAAGTGTAATAAGAATGTAATAGATATTTCCACAATGTTACATAGAATTTAACCAGCTATTAATCATAGCTTTGATAAATGAGAATGGCAACATTGCAGCACTAGGCGGATTATAACAGGTTTTTTTTATTTGAGAGGGTTGTATATCGTCGATAAACCGAAAAAAAAATATTTATTTTAAACATTCACAACAAAAATCAGGGTTTAGAAAAACATAGTTTTTAAAGGATAAAATTTCGTTTATTTTTGAGTCAAAAAGGTGAAGTAAAATACTTCTAACGTTTCAATATGGGGGTCCATTTTCAAAAAATTCTGCTGTGATATTTTCCCAGTCTTCAAATGCGATTAACTTCCGTTGTACTGATCGAAATCGCTATATTTTTGCACTATCTGATCGGAAATATGTGCACGTATATTGTATTTGATCCCGTAAAATGTACGTTTATTATAGATAACGAAAATAATGTAATTTGTAAAGGTGGTAATTATCTGATTGGTCCGTACAATTCAACCAAGCAGGGAGCGTTGTTAGGAGTCCTAACTTGGGACTGCCTTTTTTATCAAATGAACTTCGCCAGGTGTAAAAACGGCACATAAGAGAAAATTCGTTAGTTTGCTTTCTGACCTCGTATTAGCTGCTACGTTTTGTGTCAGCTCAAACTTTTCGGTTATTCAATGACTGCCGCCAGGCATCATTCCATCCAATGATGCACAGGCGTGGCGTGCATACAATGATCAGCGCACATCGCAGAAAAAGCAGAACGCTCTTTTTTCGGAGTTCAATATGCGGATTGCAAGTGGGCACGTGCGAAGGGGTGGTTGAGTGCGAAAGACCCAGCTCTCTTGCTCTTTAAATTATGCGTGGCGGGCTCAGATAAATTCATCATTAAATTTTCAAAAAAAATTAAAATTCAAATTTTGGTTAATTTTCTTTTGGCAAGCGGTAGTATGATTGACGATGACGATTTTAATAGCATTGATTGTTGTGTTGTGTGAAGGAGATGATGTTGGCTTATTGGATACTGATATAATATGTTTCTGCCGTTGATTTGATACTCGGGGCAAGCTGGGATAACTTTTTACATATCATCTATGTATATGCTGTTATAAACACAGTTTAATTGTATAACTGCTGCATGTATGACGGGATTTACAGACATGTCGGAATTCTACAGACTTTTGATAGCTTCCTACAGACGTAGCCAGAAATCTACAGACTTTTAAAAGAGTAATAGTATTTAGCAAAATTGTACTAGAATAACTGTATTCGACTACGAGTGATTCCTTCATTAATAGTATTCTAATTTCAATCTATTTTAAATTAATATTCTAGTGTAACTAGGATTTACACAACCGTCTAGAGACATTTACAGACATTTTAATTATTCTTCTGCAGACATTTCATAAAAAACATGTGGCATCGCTGCCTGGCACTACATTCGTTGTGGGTTATTATCATACGTGGCAATTGCAGGGTTATTGCGAAAACTCCACGCTAAGAAACCTGCTTGGTGAAGGTTTAAACATTTTATGTATAGGGTATTCGTCTTAACTCTCTAATGCTGACATTCCACGCGCAAATGCCCTTCTGCTGGCTCTTAACTGTAAAGTAAGTACAAAATAACAGTAAGTCCAAAAACTATTTGTTATCCGTTTTGGCCTTTAATTTACTTAATTTGTACATGCCATACTTTAAAGTGGCCCATTTCTAAAAATATTCAGCAAGTGAATGCATTTTGATCCCACTATACATATGCGTAATGAAATATTCAATAATCAGGGCCGGTGGGTAATATGAGTAGTAAAGGTAGTACTATCCAAGGTGCTTAGAGTTATAAGGTGATTCGTCTTTGGCAGTAACTAGGTGAGGAGTGAGGTAAGCGTGCAGCAAGCTGCGGAGTAGAAAAATGACGGCGAACAACTTTGTTTACATACTGAAATCCAAGTAAACATGCACGGGGATGTAGTAAACAATTTTATTAGCTATCGTTTCTAGAACCAACATGGCTGATCGGCGATTTCGAGCATCGTATCACCTGAGAAGCTTGGTACTAACCACTTGAAAATAATCGAGTTGGTAATTACCCACTCGAAACATTGGAACAAACCTAACATTTGAATTTTGCAACGCATGTGTCTCGGGTGTACGTTTGAAATTTTCAAGGTATGATCAAGATTCCATTTGCACAAACGCGTCGCAAGTGATTTATGTGAATGTAATGCAAGCGTATTTAGATGTAAATACACCCCTAAGAAAATATAATCATAACTTAGCTAAAGACCATCAATTGGGAGAATTTAATTAATGATATCATTTAGCCAACATATTACTCTGAAGTCACAATCGCTTTGCAAAATATTCAGGAACATGAAAAATATTCAATTTTTCAAAATCATTATAAATTGCTCTTTGAAAAATGGGCAGGCCAAAACACACCTGTGCAGGGGTAAAATGCACCACAACAACGGGGCACAATACATCATAACAAATATCGAAATAGCTGATTTTAATGCAGAAGGTAGCAAAAATTGCAGCATTCGAATTAACATCCTATGTGTATTCTACATCACTTCGGTTAGCTCTCTGACATTACCTACCCATCTTTTTTTTACACCTCTGCGGTTCACACAGAACATATATTCTTGCTCTTCAAAATAAATGCAATGCGAAGAAATTTGGTTGACTAGCTTTTTTCATAATCCCCTACGACAATTCATAAAACACAGTTGTGAGGAAACGCCGTTTAAAGCGGCTGTTTCAAGCAGTATACCTTTCACAATTCCGAGAAGAGGCTTTTGAAACTCTATATATATATATATATATATATATATATATATATATATATATATATATATATATATATATATATATATATATATATATATATATATATATATATATATATATATATATATATATATATATATATATATATATATATATACAAAATCGATTTTTTGAAATGTCTGAAGGAAGTGCGGGGGCATGTTTGGTGTAGTAGGTTAATAAACTGACTTCTTTTTTACTCGCTTAATTGAACCTCTAGAATAGTCTCCCGCAATATCGGTGGCTGCGTTGAACTTCTTTTGTTTTAAACAATCATGCGTTCCTCGCGCGTATTTGCTGTAACACACGCAGATTTAGATATATCGGCAATTTTAATGACGTTTTTCGCGCAACCGCATTTTTCAAATTGGCGTACACTATAACTCAGAAACTATTCAACGGATTGATTTGATTTTTATATGAGAGTGCATAAGATATGTAGCCAGTTGATGAGCTATGGAAAACTGAATAAAATTGTTTTTTTAAAATTATTTTTATTTATTTTTGGTCCATCGAGTAACTACAGGTCTAAGCTTTATAAATCTTATTGAATATCCTGTTTCAGACAATTTTATCAATAGCTGTCATGTCCACGTGACACTCCTCAACGTGGAAATGGTTGGACGTTTACTCTTGGGACGTTCGTATCTGCGTGACTGAAAAAAGAACTTTTTTTCGTAAATAATGAATGCATAACTAAATTTTTACATTCCACAAGAGGTCCATTGTTGCCTAGCTTTCAAAATCACAATCAAGCAGAAATAGGTAATTGATTTTGAAATTTCGTTGCGCTGTAATGTGCACTTTATCAGATGCTATCGAGGTTAGTCATACTATGAATCGGCTGCGTTTTTTCGAAAAGGTGTTTCAAGGTAGTCCAAGCCTTCGCTTTTTTCATGCATACAGAGATGTGACGAAAAAATTAACAAAATCTCACGGAACACATTCCGAAATGTTATGAACAATGCAGTATGGAGGCGTGATAACTTCGCGGTTTCATCCACGCGATAAATAAAATGCAGATAAAATATTAGGTGATACTAATGCAATTATTTCTCCACTTTCCAGCCGTATGCTTTTATTTTTGTTTTGTTGCAAGAATATTAGTTATTCCACAGATTTCTTGAAGCGCGAACATATCATTTCATTTTACAGTGCAAATGTTATCTTATCGCGAAAACTGTACAGCAAAATACGTTATATCATATGGTTTTGTAGGCGTCGAAGGTAAGTAAAACATCGCCTGTTTTTTATTATGATGAGGGAAATTACAATTTCTGGTTGCGAACATAGATTTCATGAGATGAGTAATTTGAAACGTAACCGGTGTAAATGCTAATAGCCGACGGCTTCTCAATCCATACAGTCAGTGTAATCGCATGACCGACATACATTCCTTAAACAAGGAGCAGCCATTTTTGGAACAAACAACGATCCATGATGGTAGACAATTCGTCACCCTCTGCATTTGCGATTTTAAAACGCTGGAATACGCTAAAGGCAGCTTGATTCAAGGTGGGGAATCAACCACCTATTGTATGAACTTGTGATTTTGCCCCTGGTATGAGTCGTGCCTCAGTGATTTGAATAAAATGGGCTTGGGACCAGCACTGCGTGGTGTCGGTATCCCGCAGCAATTGGAAAATTTAATGGTGAAGGGGATTAAATCCTATCTACTTTGACTAATTTCCACGTTCTATTAGTCTGTCTGCGGCATAAAAAAATGTAAGGATGGTTATTTGTGAAGGGAGAGGAACTATGCCTGAATGTGTTGCAGACACGTATTTGATGTTGTGATACATTAAAGCAGAAATAGCAAAAGCTCATATCAAGCGAAGTTCATTGAATTCACATACAGATGTCAGGGATAAGCAACTTATGTAGTATACATAAATAAAGGGGGATAGAAGCTTTGGATGCAACATACAAAATGCCACATACAACATAAAATGTGATGATTTTTTTTGAATTGACTGCAAAGCTTATTTTCGGAGACATATTGTCCTGAATGGTCATAACACATAGTTTCTCGATTTAGAACAATAAATTGATCGTTCTGTATTTATACAAATAGAATTTTATTTTAAAATTCGTATGCTCAAAAGTTAACTGGAGATACCGCATGTCGTCAACGATATGAGAAAGGTGTATAGACGAGGCACAAAAATTATCCGTACAGGGAATGGTTTAAGAAACAAATGCTAGCAAAACTTTATTTGTTCTTTTGACCTTCGTCTACAAATCAAATACGGCATAATCAATAAAATTTAATTCACTGTATATTGGACGAAAAATAATAAAACAGACGCCAAAAAATTGTCCGTACAGATTCCGTTCAAATCTAAAACACTGGAATCAGAATCGTATATGACCTCCACTCGCAACAGGGAGACATTACACTCTGTTCTCCATCTAAAGGATCAACTTAAGGGTTCGCTTTGACGGGTTATTTCCCATTCCTCCATGATGACTGGTTTTAGTTGATCTCGCTAGTAATTGTATGATTGCTCGAAATAGTCCCACAAATGAATCATGCTTCGGATCGTTATCATGGACAAAAAGAAAACTTCATCCATAGCCCATTATTCCGCGTTGTCCTTAAAATTGTATTCCAAAATGTTGAAGCAATACATCGTAGGATCAATTAAGATAAGTTACCATCTCCAGGAATTCCAAATGCACTCCAATCATTACATTACGCCCAACATGATTGATAGCAGTCGATCAAAAATTTAGCAATTCTAAAACACCGATGGGCTTTCTCCATGTAATGATTATACCATCACACCCAAAAACAATAATTTTAATCTTGTCAGTAAAAGAAAATCATATTCCAGGTGATTTTTTGTATTTTTGAAGAGTTTAAAAGCCTCTTCGAGGGAACTTTCATATGGTACAATTTCTCATAAGTCATGATAATAATTGCGTATGATTCGGGGGAAAACCCCATTTTTAAATTTAAACTAATTTCCAACCAGCGTACGACAACTTTAATTTTTCTTTATTTGTCGTTCAACTTTTCATTCAATGTACAAGCTAGGTTTCGATTTACAAGCACGTCCTGATGTAATCTCTAAAGAATTACAATTTTGTTTTATCAAACTTCTCGAGATCTTGTTAAACGGGATTAATAACATAAGTATTGAATAGCATAGCATAGCATAGCAAAACGACCGCACTTATCATGGGTGGCTGATACTGTGAAGTCTTTTTATACAATAGTATAGTTCACTGCACACCTGGCCATGTCCTTACGATCGCCAAAGGGAAGGAAATGTTAGTTGAATACCTACTTAAGAACAGGGTTGTTAATCGATATTTAATTGCCATCGTCGATAACGTTAACCACCCGTCAACGTCATCGGAAACTCCGTTAACGATAATGTATCGTCGGATTCATCGTCGATAATTAATCGGTGGTTATCGCGATACATTTTGCGTTACTTTCCCGTTTATTGGAGTTGAAGTTGATGCGGTTAACTTTCACTTGTTTAGAAATAAATAAGTATTGAAGGACAAGTTGTAGGCAGTTGGAAATCAATAGTTTTGGACATTTTCTATGCTATATTTCTATGGGGGGGGGGGGGGGTCCGACGATGCGTCAAAATGGAATATTTTGTCAACTTTTCGGGAGTGTTTTATATTGAAGGGAAAGTTATTGGCAGTTGACAATCAATAGTTTTGAACATTTTCAATACACAGGGGGTTCTACGATGTGTCAATTGATATTTTTCAACTTTTGGGGAAATATATTATATTGAAGAAGTTATTGGTAAGTGAAAATCAATTGTTGTGGGCATTTTCAATGTACCGTCGGTGCATCAAAATAGAAATTTTTTCAACTTTTCGCGAACTTTTTATATTGAAGAGCAGCTTGTTGGCAGTTGAAAATCGATAGTTTTGGACATTTTCAATTCACAGGAGGATCCACCAGTGCACAGTGTTTCCAAAGTGGCAAAAAGGTGAAAGAAATTCTTTGAACCATGAAAAAACATTTTTGGCTATAGTGTCTTCAGCAAAGTTTATTTATTTATTGCATTTAAAAAAGTATTAGTTGAGTGATAAATCCCTCTAAAGCTGAGAAGCAAGCTTTTGTTTGGTCATTTGTGAAAATAAAAAAACTTTATTTGGCAAAATTATTGAGAATATCTTATGTATTAACTTCGCCGAAGAGACTATGTGTCTATCTGTCGATTTTGATATACATTTGTGGAGATTTCTTTGATATACCTTGAACCTATCAAAAACTAAATATATGCTGTTTCGTTCATCTAGAAGAGCTATAGGCGTGCATCCAGACCCAAGAATGGGACAGTCTGTAATTCAGGAAACTAACTGCTTCAAATATTTAGGACTTCACTTAGACCCCACACTCTCCTGGATTGAGCATATAACATCTATAGAGAGAAAAGTTGCATCGTTATGTGGGGCTATGCGTAAAGTATGCTCTTTTGTTCCCCAGCATGTACTTCTAAAATTTTATTATGCGCACATCCACTCATTGCTGAACTACCTTGTATCTGTGTGGGGCCGTACCAGTATTTCGAATCTGAAAAAGCTACAAACGCTTCAAAACAGATGTCTTAAAATTATTTATAAAAAACCTTTTATGTACCCTACTATTTTGTTATACAATAATAATGCCCATAACATTTTACCTTTGCTTGGGTTGACTAACTACCAAACAATAATGTACATCCACAATGCTTTGCATAATACTATTGCTCATAATAATCTAGAATTTACGACAGGAATTCGAGCTCACAGCACCAGACAAGCCAATCATTTATTATACTCCAGAGTATCCACGAACCTTGGTCAAAGACGCATTTCTTTCATCGGACCTAAGTTATTCAACCAGCTTCCTACTGATTTGAAGTAAATAACATGTCGCACTCGTTTCCAAGCAAAATTGAAACTAGTTTTAAAAAATAAAATAGGAGAATTTTTAATATAAACTTCGTTCACCACCAATCGAGCTTATTCCTTTAGCTATAATTGGTTAACATTTTTTAAATAAAAACAATCGATAAATGCATTTTTTATAGCAATAAGTAATAAATAAATTTAAATTATTATGAGCTTCCTGCAAAGCTACGATGGGACCCTTAAAAGCATTCTTTTCCGCTGGGTACTCGCCGTAGCTTCTTGTCAAATTTTGTGTTTTGTCGGTCTCGTATTGTTTTTTTTTTGTTCTCAGCGTTTCCGCGATTCGTAACTTTGTTTTGTTGTGCTGACCTTTTTTTTGTACGCTGAGAACTGATGTGTCCACTACCAGGGGGCTCCGTTTGTGAGCTTTTTGGTGTGGGGGTAAGAGGCGGGCTATTAAAAAAAAAATATACCCCTGAAAATTGCTATTTTCAAAATACTTTTCCTGGTAATTTTGTAGAATTTCAAAATGTTCCAAGATTTTGTTCTGCATAAGAAAATACAGAATGTTTGAAATGTAAGTTTATTTGTATCTCTTACAACTTTGAAGTTATCGAATGTTTTAGTGTCCAAAAAGTAATATTTTGGTATGGAAGCCGCAAATTTCCGCAGACGAAGCTATACTAATACGAATCTGTAAAACAAACACTATCAAAACCGTTTGGTGGGCTCTAGCCTACGTTAAAGTAAAATTCGAGTAAATTACTTCTTTAGCATATGCAAAATATGCAAAAATAAAAATACTGTACTGTAAGACCTCCTTAAGGAAATTTTTCAGTAAATGATCAGAACGGGTTATGAGGCTTTGTCGAGGGACTAAAGAAGAATATTTTAACCGCTACGGTTTATTAAAAAGAAAGAAAAAAAAATTTAGTCCAGGTGTTTCGACTTCATCTCTTCAGAATCAGATTTTGTCAATGTCATCGTTTTATCAGCCCAAAATTCACCAAGGGGGTGATAAAAACGGGTCTTCACTGTATTCAAAAAACGACTAAAACTCTATTATGAGGCCGTTCATAAATTACACTACATATTTAAGGGTAAAAGAAGGAAGCCAAAATCCAAAATCTTTTAGTTTAAATTAAAATTATAACAAAATCTAATAATTACCACACCACTTGAATGTGAAGTGTAATTTGTGAATGGCCTAATAATAGTAGTTTTTTCAATATATGTTTTGCGTGCTAAAAACTAATTACACAATAGCTCAAAATTTGTTTTCTTCATGGTCAAAACAATTTTGATCACCTTTTTGCCGCTTGGAAACACTGTGCACCTGGGACACTTCTGGGCACCAACTTACTCGAAAAGTTGAAAAAAAAATCCATTTTGACACATCGTCGGACCCTTCTGCGTATTGAAAATGTCCAAAATTATTGACTTTCAACTCACAACAACTTTCCCTTAAATATAATACACTTTCCCGAAAAGTTGAAAAAAAAATCATTTTGACGCCTCGTCGGACCCAGCTGTGCATAGAAAATGTCCAAAACTATTGATTTTCAACTGGCAACAACATGTCCTTCAATAGGTTTTTATTTCTAAACAATTGATAGTTAACCGCATCAACTTCAACTCAAATAAACAGGAAAGTAACGCAAAATGTATCGCGATAACCGATGAACCGACGATGACGATGAATACGACGAAACAATTATCGACGATGACGATGAAGGCGACGATACATTACCGTTAACGGAGTTTCCGATGACGATACATTATCGTTAACGAGTAACGCCGATAAATTATCGTGAAAAATGTATCGTATTAACAACCCTGCTTAAGAAGATGCAGGAAACCCACGCAATCACCATAGGTATGTTAGAATTGATTAGTAGGGAATTTATATATTTTTAGGAATGATTTGTATAATATTCAACTGAATGGATAATAAAAATTAATTATAAATTAGGAACCACCGTTATGTTACTTTTTCCGAGCATTCCGCTTACATGGGATACCGCAACAATAAAAAATCTCAGATGAAGTTGACGAAGAAGGCATCGATGATGATCCGGGTGGCTGGTCTGACTGCAAACTACAGACCAAATATTGATGCTGATTTTTTCACTAAGGTCAGTATATTATTATGGAGACAGCTATACACAGCACAAAGGACTTACGAAACGCATAACAGCCACCGTAAACGGGAAAACGTATCGAGGCTTCCTAATGATTCGTGTTGAAATTGAATTTCTTTGAAAACCATTCGATGAAGAAAATTACAAAACAAATTCTTGTTTTCCTAATTAGTTGATTTCAACAGAAAAATGAAAAACGTAACTAAATTTTCTCTTAATTTGCGAGATTCTCAAATAACAGTTATTGAAAATTATTATTGATTTTGATTCAAGACGCACATCATACCAAATGACAGCAAAGTAGCCAAGATGCACACCTTACTGAAATACATCAAGGTAGCGACAGTAACTATGTTCATACACGCTGGGCATAACGGTTATGCACGTAGGTAGTTGTCTCAGCTTGGAAAGCTTGTTTTAGCCTGGACACAACTACCTGAACCAGTACACAAAAAACAGAAATTCAACTGACCTCATTTTGGTTTTACCTAGTTTATCTGTAAACACATCTCAATAAAGGGATGATTTTGATTGACATTTTTTTCAATACATGTAAACTGAAAGTTGAAAGTAATATGCAATATGATAATTATTTTTCATCTTTTGAAATTCCAAACTAGATGTGGAATAAGTATGAAGTTTTTTTGTAGTGCTGGCTGACTAAATAGAAAAAAAACCCTTTCATCTAAAATTGAAATCATCAATCAATTATCAACAATCCTTAAATACCTTTGGCTATTTCGTCTCATTTGAGAGTGCAGTTTATAAAAAGATAACATTGTGAGAAACATAACTCTATATTATACTTACGTGTGAATTACTGACATACGGAGTATTTCAACAATTTATTTCCTTACCTTCATCCGTCGGTCGGTGAAACAAAACGTTTGAAATATTCTATGTTGTATTTTACGATGAAGCAATTGAATTCTACAATGAGATTAGTTGAATTCCAGTCGTTTTTTGTCTTGGCTGAAAAGGTAGTGTAACGGCATATGCAATTGTGTCTGGCCTAAAACAAGCGTTACAAGCTGAGACAAGCGTTTCAAGCTTTAGCTCAGGTCGGCTTTTTAAGTTTTGTGCTAGGCTGAAACGTTCGTGTCCAGACTAAAATTGACAGCATCAAACCAACAGTGTTGGATTATTGTTTTCAACAAAAATTTAGTTCGCCAAAATGTTAACTAAACGAAACCAAAACTCAACTAATTTTTTAGTTGGAATTGTGGTGAATCGGTTTTCCGTGTATATGTCCAATTGTGAGTCCTATTGTGGTGGTTTGTGCGTAGAATGTGCAAGTTTTAGCGTTCGAGTCCAGGGGTGCATACTTGTCTGAGTTGGCGTGGATGCTCACTAATTGCGTAAGAGTGTGTGGATGTTTTTTCGAGAGTTGTTTTACTGGAGCTGTAGAGCTAGGGTGTCGGAAGAGCTACCCGTTAGAATCACTCGCCACAATTGCAGACGAGATCAATTGCAGCGGGTCGTGATTCTAAATGATATTTGTTGTACGGTACAGACATATGCAAACACAGGGACGTCACGATCGCGTGCATCATAACGAGGAACTCGAGCGTTTGTCACGCGATCACGTGGGCGTTTGTATGTCGCGTGTGCTAGCGTGCATGTAACTTCGCATGTATACATTCGATTTTATAACCGTGTTTCCATTCCACAGTGGTCCAGATCGCTAATTTAGGAGGAATTTTTACTTTCTGACAAACCTGTATAATTTAGCCGTATCATGTCTTAGGATGAATTTGTGTACTTTAGAAGATGCTTCTTTTTATTGGAATAGTTATTAGGGTGGTTCTAATTTATCTAAAATACGAAAATAAACTTTTTACTGATGAAAGATAGAGCTCCACAGTCTTCCACAAAGTTGTAAAGTAACTTATTTTGAATAAATTTGTTGAACATATTAAAGCTCTATCTCTTTTAGTTTTTGTTATACAAGAAATTAAAAAAAAAGATTAGGGTGTTCCTGAAAAAAACGTTTTTTTAGTATAACTTTCGTATCTTTTACTTTTTGTTAACACAACCTTTGAACAGCTTATTGAATACTTCAAGCCGAGTATTTTTCTCCAAGACACCGAAGGTCTAACTTTTTTCTTTAAAAAGTTATGGACACTTTTCGTTAAAAAAATAGCCTATTTCAAGGCTCAATATCGCTGATGCGGGCACCTAAAATTGAATTCTGTTTCCACCACATGAAAGACCATACTTATTAGTATATTTGAGCAAAAATTGGCGAATACGATATTTTTTTAAAATTTGCAATTTAGATTTAAAGTTTGTAGTTTTGCAGGTTCAACGCATTAAAGCATTTACACACATATCGTTGTATTATGAAAAAAGCCACTTTCAAATATCATTCTCTCATCGCAGCAAGCTTTGCATAAGTGAAACGACTGTCAAAAAAGGTTTCTGATTTTATTCGTTTTAAATAAAACTAGTAAATATGGATATTAGTCGAAGAGAGTTGGCGAATTTGCTTATTGCTGGTAAAAAGACAGATGAACTGCTTAAGTTCATTACAAGTAGTAATCCAAATGTAAAATTGAGACTTGTTAATGTTCGAAAGAAATTTTATATTTTGTTAAAACAACCTTTGAACAGCTTTTAGAAAACTTCAATCCACGTTTTTTCATAACTCTGAAAGTCTAACTTTATACTTTCAAAAGTTATGGAAACTTTTCGCTCATAAATAGCCCTTTTTCAAATGTCATTATCTCTGATTGGGGCAAATAAAAGTAAGTTCGGATTGAACCATAGAAAAGAACATACTTTTAAGTATATTTGAGCAAAAATTGGAAAATATTATTTTTTTTAAGCATGTAATTTTAAATTTACTAACCAAAGTTTTAAATTTTATCGCATAGCGACATAAAAGAAATTGCCTAAAGCCTTTGTATTTCCTTTTCTGTTTTGCTTAAATATCAACAATACAGAATGTGTTCATTAAAAATAATTTGGCTATGACAACAATTTATGATTTATATAAGGAGAATTTATTCAATGCCAATTAATTCAAAAGTAGATGCATTGCATTTTCAGGTATATCCAGCGGTGCTCGTTGAATTCGACGTTTACATTTAAGAGAAATTATAGGATCTGATGAAACAAGAAGTCTCTTGAAAACGTCATCAAGATTGACGAGTCGATCGAATTTGCGTGCGTGGAATTCTCGGAATCTGCGAATACTTTTATTCCTGGTTTCTTGAACTTCTTCACTGCACATACCTACTGGCAGCATGTTATGTTGAATAATGCTTCCTCCATGGACCAGGAGTTTATGCACGGTTGGTGAGAGAGCGTACCAACCATACAGGCGTACATAAAGCAATCGTGTATCTTCGGCGTAACTCCGGTAAGCATCCGCGTTAATTCCCAATTTGCTGTTGATGATTGTTAATAGCACATACATACGTTCTAGCAACATTTCGTCCAACCCGGTTTCTTCTGCAACGACATCTCGGTTTCTGAAAAATTTTCGAGCTGTGTTACCATCGTTAGAATTTCCGCCACCTGGCAAAGGTTCGCTAATACGAAGACCTAAACGGTCACGTAACGCTTGTCGAATTTTTATTTGTCGTTCCTTAAGCTCGCTGGTATTTTTGCCTACGCGCCAACGCGGTTTTGCTAGAGCTAAACGGTAAGCAATATTCAATAGTAACTCCATTGCTCGTATTAATGCATGTAAAGGTGAAAAAACATATAAACTATCCGGTGGATCGCTGGCTTCCAGTAAAGGATCATTCAATTGCTTTCCGGAGCGTTTGCATATATAACACGCTTGAGACGGTGTGCCTGTTACGTCATTCACTACCTTCGTATCAACCATGGAAAATATGAAGCTTGAACTAATCGGAATCTTGCGCATATTAACATTTACTATAGTCGGGACTAATTCATCGATTTGCTTGTTCATCGCGGCAACTTCATCCTTTGTTAGTTCAGGATTTTCCTTCTTGAAAATTAATTTTACTGGTCGGCACAGGGATACTGAAGATGGAAAATCATTATTCCAAAGAATGCAATCTCTTGACTCATCTTTCCGGCGACTAACTACACGTAAAGGTACTATAGATAGAGCAAATATATGCGAATCGTTATACTCGAATAGTTCTCCATTTTCATCTTCGTCAACGCACATTTGCTTGTATCTATGTTCAAGTGGAAAAGAGACTGTCAGTCAAAGTTTAGAAGAAAAATAATGTTGCCTACCGGGAATGGTTGCTGCTTCCATCGCAGCCCCACTTAAAGATAACAAACGTATTATCCTCAGGATGCAGTGGTAGAACTCCAATATTCAGAAACGAGATGAGTCGTTCCACGGTATGGTTAACAAGAGCTTGAAGGGGAACATACGCACAAGAAGGCTGAACAGAAATTCCTGAAAAAAATTGTTGATTCAGGGACGAATCTTTGAGAATAGTACATACCGATCGGATAGCATAGTTTCTTTTCTTCTACTATTTTATTATACGCGGGATAAATGTCCAAACCCTTCTGCATAACTGAGCTGCGTATGTTTTGGTACTGCGCCTTAGAAAAATCATTTTCACAAATAAATCTAAGTGCCTCCTCCGCAGTAAACGCTTCTGCAATCGGGACAGCCATAGATCCTAAATTCTCTACGGTAGATCTGACGGGACTTTTCGACAATCGTTCGATTTGTCTGCCAACTAAACGGAAACCAGTAGAATTAGCGTTGACGGCTGACGCTAAACCAAGTTCTTCCGTGGAATACTTATCGCGCAACTTTCCTAATCTTTTTATTTTGGCTCTGCGACATATTTCGGAAAATGGTTTCCTCTTTCGGCCTTTACCTTTACCTTCGACTTCGAATCTTAGCTTTCCTTCAAGCCACACAAAATTTTCCAGCTCAAACCGAATTTGCGTGCGCTTACTCCGAATCCACAACCTTCTAAATTCCAACATGAAGATTTTTATTTTCTTCCGAGCACTAACAAGTCTCAATTTTACATTTGGATTACTACTTGTAATGAACTTAAGCAGTTCATCTGTCTTTTTACCAGCAATAAGCAAATTCGCCAACTCTCTTCGACTAATATCCATATTTACTAGTTTTATTTAAAACGAATAAAATCAGAAACCTTTTTTGACAGTCGTTTCACTTATGCAAAGCTTGCTGCGATGAGAGAATGATATTTGAAAGTGGCTTTTTTCATAATACAACGATATGTGTGTAAATGCTTTAATGCGTTGAACCTGCAAAACTACAAACTTTAAATCTAAATTGCAAATTTTAAAAAAATATCGTATTCGCCAATTTTTGCTCAAATATACTAATAAGTATGGTCTTTCATGTGGTGGAAACAGAATTCAATTTTAGGTGCCCGCATCAGCGATATTGAGCCTTGAAATAGGCTATTTTTTTAACGAAAAGTGTCCATAACTTTTTAAAGAAAAAAGTTAGACCTTCGGTGTCTTGGAGAAAAATACTCGGCTTGAAGTATTCAATAAGCTGTTCAAAGGTTGTGTTAACAAAAAGTAAAAGATACGAAAGTTATACTAAAAAAACGTTTTTTTCAGGAACACCCTAATCTTTTTTTTTTAATTTCTTGTATAACAAAAACTAAAAGAGATAGAGCTTTAATATGTTCAACAAATTTATTCAAAATAAGTTACTTTACAACTTTGTGGAAGACTGTGGAGCTCTATCTTTCATCAGTAAAAAGTTTATTATCGTATTTTAGATAAATTAGAACCACCCTAATAACTATTCCAATAAAAAGAAGCATCTTCTAAAGTACACAAATTCATCCTAAGACATGATACGGCTAAATTATACAGGTTTGTCAGAAAGTAAAAATTCCTCCTAAATTAGCGATCTGGACCACTGTGCATTCGCATATTCGCGTGTGTTTTTAGATGATCGAGCGCGGACCGTGAATTTGATACTTAATTTTCGTAGTATGGCTCAGATGCTAAAAGAGAGTGCGTTCTTCCATATCACTTTCGCGTATTCGAGGTTTTGGATGTATTGGTGGACGATCGCATTTGCATGTTCGCCCCTGCCAATTCACGACGAGGAACTCAGACATTTGTATGGTAGCGTATTCGATCGCGTGGGCCTATGTATGTCGCGTGTGATGGAGTGTATGCAGCTTCGCGAGTATAGTTTCGGTTCTGTAGTCATGCAGCCATGGAGAAGACTTCCGGGCGTGATCGACCCGTGACCGCGCGAACACCGGCGCCTGTGGGTTAGCGTTTGTAAATTTGTGAATGCTATCACGATAATTTTATCAACGAGGTACTATCGTGCTTTGGAGATCGCGGGCGTAGGTGTGCATGAGTTATCGCGTAGGGCTGATAAAGATTGTTTGGTATATTGTCATCTTCGGCAGCCCTGACATGGTACAGTCCAAATTTAGGAGAGTCCCAGGTCGGGGCTCGTCGCTTAGCCCAAGGTGTCTACAGAGAGTACTTGGCCCCAAACCCACATTGTACATTATTTCGACCATGGCATAAGTTGGTAATAAAGTCGCCAAGTTAGGTACTAAATTTGATCATAATGTAGCTTAAATAAAAATAAAATAATCGTATCCAGAGTTTCTATGTGATATAATCACTGTAATACTGCTTTGGTGTAAAAAGCCCCCGGACCACGTCAAGGTACAGTATCATGCCGAGGGGTATATTTTTACTAAGTGAAAAGGCATTAATGTGAACAATAATGAATGTAAATTAACACACGTTAACAATATAATCAAAATGTATCATGTAATGCAGAAAATGGTACATTAAGAAAATAAATTGTTTATTTTGAGTTGTTTTTCGTAGTTGGTCTTAGTAATTGTAGTGCAAGATACAGCAGCCGAGTCCTCGATACATGCACTTTAAACTCCGGTTAGACCAGTTTGAAGCAAATGACATCAAACTAAGCAGTGTTATGATAAATAATAAAATAAAAGTCGGAAAAAAATTGTTTACATTCTTGTCTACATTGTCTAATTTTAGAAATTATGGATTGATGCAAATGAAGGTGACGAATTATTGATACGCTAGTAAGAAGAACTTTTATAATTCTCATATCGCTGCATTAGCACATAATAATCTTTTAATCCATATTAAATTCAGGCTTGAAATCAAGAAAGTGGTGTTAGCTAGATCGGAGCTTACAGCTGTAATGTAATGAAAGAAACAGGTTCTGAGATGCTGATTTTAATTTTTCATGACTGACGTATTTGCTTGACCATTGTAAGAATTACGTTTTGGTTACGTTCAACGTTCTAGGCGGAATTCAATGCTTAGCCATTAGAAATCGCGGCTGACCAAGCTAAAAAATACCACTTCATATTTCACTTTGTCGCCAACGGTGACTGTAGCAGTTGTAGTCCTTGTAAGTAGAATAAATTTGACAAATCCTACTGTGCGTTGCTTCGCGTAAGCACAGTATATTACTAAGTTTACAGACTGATTACCTTCATTCTTTTTAGACTACTAACGAATAGATTATACAACCTTAAAACAAGTAAAATGTGCCTTCGCGACGTACGATATCAATCTTTCATTATTTAGGTCAATTTTTACAATAAAATAGTAAAAGGAAAGCTCTCACCCGATGGTAGTCCAAATGACCTCGTGTTTATGGGTTGAATCTCAGCATTTCAGGATCGTAGATGACCGCTCGGTAGAATTAGGCGAAGTACTCGCTTCTTCTTCGAAACAGCATTCGTTGTACTTGTAGTAGCATCATACATGTATCGGAATTACGGATAAGTCTCAGTGTTCGAAGATATGAAGAATGTCCGAACCTGATGTATGCGGTAAATGCATGTGCTTCGATTTCTAATATTTCCTCCAGCTGGCAGATGAGAACTTCGACATCATTTCATTGATCGTACATGCTCGAGAGCTCAGTGTAGTCTTCTGGGGTTGTACTTTTTAAGGTATTTTTGCACAAGCTTATCGATCGACCGATACCAGGCTTGTGGAATTCAACACTTTCTTATGCCCTCACACAGTTTCACGCTCAGAAATCTGCTATGGGACCATTCATAAATTACGTAGCGCAAAAATTGCTCAAAATTGGCTCCCCCTCCCCCTATGTAACAAATTGTCACAAATTTTTCCATCCCCCCCTCCCCTGTTACGTAACAAATTCCAAGAAATTTTTTTTTTGAAAAAAATGATGAATGATGAAAACATGTTACGTAACGATCTAGTTAACACCCCCTCCCCCCTATGTCACAACTTGTCGTACCCCCACCCCCCCAAAAAGCGTTACGTAATTTATGAAAAGTCCTCGTTCCTTGTCAATGATTACTATGACGTGCGTTGTGTGTGATATTTATAAAATATCCTTAATCATTTTCAAATTCATGATTTTTGTTCCGTGAACTGTTTCATGAAATGTATCACTTGTGTCTAGCTGCTAGTAACCAGTCCCAGGTACGAACAGTAGATATTAGGTCCTCAAGCATCGCTATTCATTTGATAAGGTTCAGTTTGATGGTCGGATAGTGAAGTCATTAATAAAATATACCTGGGGCGCTAAGACGATTTCGCTGGATTTTCCGAGTAGCGTGCATTCAGTGCACTAGCGCGACTTCTGGATGGTTAACATTTGATTTTTGTTGTATAACCAATTATATGAATAGGTAAAATAAATATTCGAAAATAGTAATTTAAGGTCAAGGTCACATCATATTGAAACCGCCAATTCCGCAGGTTTAGTATCTTCGATGAATTTTACAATCGTTAAACAGCACATTATCTGATTAAATAATTTTGGCGTTATATCCTCCAAGAAGTATTTATGGAGAATTTACCATTCAAACAAATTTAGTTCCAGACTCAATGTTTTCAGCAAAATTTTAGGGAGTGCTACTACAAACCACTTTGTTGAAGACATGAAGGCGCGGCGTGTTCAGGGTAATAACATACTTTAGGCTTGTATTTAATTTAAAAAAATATTATGATTTTATTGTTTATTATAAATCTCTTCTATTGCTTATAAACAATAAAATTTATTTATCCAAAGCTTGAGTTTGTGAAGCTCACAATAGAAGTTATTTTAGTAAAAAAAGTAGATAAAGGAGCTCCGTAAATATCGTTTTATAACTCGATATACTCCATATACGCAGTGTTCATGCCTACAATAAAGTTGTTTTAAATTCTCAACAAATTCGGTAAAGACAGCAACTCTGTTACAATTTTTGGAAAAGCTGCTTCTCCATAATTTTAAAACTTCAAAGATGGCGGTTTCGGAATTAAGCCATTTGGACAGTAAGTTGGATGTTCACCAAACCCCCATCAAACCGAATTTCTGACTACGCCGCTGACTCCAAGTAAGTAGGGACAAATTCGTTCTATATTCGTCCACAAGAAACTTCTTCTAATACTGCCTATCTATTATAATACATTGAAGACTCGAATTGGTCAGTCACCAATTTTGTCAGCCTCATATGAAAGTATGTTTGATGGGCTCTAGCAGATGAACAAGACGAAATTCGAGTAAATGCTTTGTTGGGTATACACTGCTGGCCAATTAAAAATAGGTGTGTGATAGATTATTTTGTTTTTCTCTCAATTACGCATACCAAGTTGCAGCAGTCTCAATCACACCTACCGCACACAGAAGCCTTGGGATCTGTCAAGTTACTAGTGGGTTGCTGGCGCTGATTCTATTTGCAATCTTTGTCAAGATGCAAAACAAGACTGCCGGAGGCTTTTTCGTGTGGTCAATATAATAGGTGTGTGAAATATATTAACGTGTTATTATTTTATATAATTCCATTATACGTTTTATTTGGTGAAGTTTGAATTCTGCGTGTTAATAAATGTACTTAAATGTTGAATAAGTCAAAGATTTGTTATAGAATAGGTCGAGCATCTCACTGTACTCAAGTGGAACGAGTTTTGCTAAGAAATTTTGTTCAAGGAGGTAAGACGTATAAATAAATCGCGAATACACTGCGGCGTTCCGAAAACTTCGTTTCAGATGCCTTAAAACCTTTGAAAAAAGGAAACACGCAAAAAACCCAAGAAGACATCTACAGCAGCTGACCATCAATTTGAGCGAAATCTGATACATTCGCGTCATCCAAGACCAATTCAGCACAAATTGGAAAAGTGGTAGGTCCGAGAACAGTTCGCTGTAGGCCGTAAAATTTCAATCTTCCAGTAAGAATTGCTATAAGAAAATTCCACTATTTCGAAGCCAACGCCTTTGAAGAAAAATGCAATTTGCTTTTCAACAGCGTTAATGGGCCTGGTTCAGAAGGAATCAAAAAATGGCGACATATCCTTCGGAGGGAAGAATCAAAGGTAAACCTGTTTTCCTCCGATGCACAACTAAACGTTAAACGTCCAAAGTGCAAACAGTTTGATCTGCGACACACGCAAAATATGGTAAAGCACGGAGGCGAGAACAATGAGGTTTGGGGCTTGCTTTTCGTGGAATGGCGCAGGTCCTATTATTTGCAACGCCACTGTAATGGCAAGATTCGAATGCAAGGCTAAAGGATGACCATTCTAAAGGATGTCATGCAGTCCTATGCCAAAGATAACGTGCCTTTACATGACAGTTTCAGCAAGATATTGACCAAAAATACACATCGAAGTATGTAAAGGAATGATTTCGGGATAATAAAGTGACTATAATTTCGAACCATGCCAATCTCCTGTCATCAATCCCGTAGAAAATTTACGGAATGTACTTAAAAGAGGTTATTCGATCGAAATTTCACAAATTAGGACCGTTTATGGGATGCAGCTTAAAAGGAATGCTACCCTATACCAACGGAAATTTATTAGCGTTTGAATGACTCAATGCCAAGACAAATGGATAAAATTTGGTTGAATAAGGGAGCTTACACAGCTTACTAGTTGTTCAAAATGTTGAAGTCTTAAAATCATTGGATTTGAAAAATTTTAATGCAATGGATTACCATACACCTATTTCATTGACCAGGTACTTTTTTGGATTTCATGGAGAAGAAAAGCTACGACAAAGCATAACATTTAATTTACAAATAAAAGTGTTCTTTTTCATATTTACGACTGTGCCTAACTATAACATATTTGAATATAAACATATTTTTAGAGAAAACACAAAATTTCATGTACTTTTATCTCACACCTATTTTATTGACCAGCAGTGTATCTTAAAGATGCAAATATGCAAAAATAAATAAATAATTTTTTTGTGCTAGAGGACTACATTAAATAATCAGAAATAGTTACTAGACTACATCAAGGGAAGGGAAGAATATTTTAACAGTTTCAATTTATTATGAAGAAAAAATGCCCGATTTAGTCAATGTCCCTATTTTTTAGATTAGAATACACCAAGGAGCTGATAAAAACGGGTCTGTACTGTATTTATTTTTCACATTAATAGGTACATCCCATTTTCTGTGGATGTTTGCTTTCAATTGCATCGAACTACACCAATTTATAGGTGGTTTTCAAGGGGTCGGGAAGTCATTCTTTCAAAATTCGGCGAACCTCTTTTCATCCGTGCGATAGTTTATGTTAAAAGGGTATCCTAAATTAATTGGTATGCTTGCAGATGCAGATAGAGAAAATTCATAAATTTTTAGCTTTCCTACACAATATTACAAAAGCTTCTTAAACAACTGTCCCCAATAAGATTGTGAAAATGATAAAGCATTTGAAATTTTTTAATATAAGTGACGGTAGGTTATCGTAAAATTTCGTGAAAAATAAAATTCCAGTAATTGATGATCATTTTCCCTGACGAGTTTCGGGAGTTTTTTATTCAGATATATATATATATATATATATATATATATATATATATATATATATATATATATATATATATATATATATATATATATATATATATATATATATATATATATATATATATATATATATATATATATATATATATATATATATATATATATATATATATATATATATATATATATATATATAATATAAGATATATTTATAATTCAGATCAAAGATACTACTGGGAAGTCATTTTTAGAAAAAGTCCATATCGAAGTTAAATTTGAACTATGCACGCATGCGCTTCAGAGGTAGCGAGATTTCAAGCGCTGAAATTTCAGTGCTTAGTTCTATGCCGCGCTGGAAATTTTAAGTAAACGCTATTGAGAGTATGAACTTCAAATCCATTCAAAAATTTGTTTTTCGTATTTTTTGACTCAGCACAACGTATATAACCCCTTTAGGAAAATTCAGTTTTCCCTACACAATGCATTGATTGAAGAATTTAGAAATGTTATTAACGGAGCATTAGCAATAATTCGTTTGTATGTCTATTTTATGGGTCATTTTTCCACGTTTCCATTAAATTGGTTTAGACTTTGAGATTTCTTGCACTGATATTATTCTATGCTAATTTGAGCGATCAAGTTCTAAATGTTCTCAATCGATATAATACCCGAAGAAAGCGATAAGAGTTATAAGAAATGTATCATCGCACTGTTAGGTGGATTGAAAGCGTTTTTCCGTATTGAAGCGGCAAAATTGTTCCGTTAAGGATAAGCCAGTTACCCGGGTAAGCGAAACAGGCGATGAAATGGGAAATACGAACAATGATTAAAATAGTTATTTCTGCTTCATGTATTACCAAGTATCCTGCAAAAGAGCTTCAATATCGTGCAAGTTTGACCAATACGTCTTGATATCTCCTCATTTAAAACATATTATTGGTGCTCTATTACTGATGGAATCTGTAATTATTTTATTCTTAGTATATATTCGTGTTTATCTAATCCCAACCATTTTTTCAAAAACCAGTTAAGTTCGTGAAAATCGATTTGTTTACCACTTAGCTTCGTGTGAAACCAGCTTAATAAAAAAAAATGGGTAAATTCTCCAATTGATTAAAGATTGGGATGTGGCACTCACTTTCGTTTTTAAACATTAAAAATAGTCCTTAATCGTTTTCCCGCCTTGTCTGCATCCATAATTGCATCTATTTCTTTGTGGTGATGCTGATTGTGGTGCTTCGTGACTCTTCTTTGATCATGAATTTTCTGCTGTGAGCTCGGAGATTCGTTTACTCAATTATTATTGTATTCTATCATTCTCTGCATACATTGCGTCATTTTGACCCCCTGTGTACTTCAGCCATTAAGCTCAGAACATCTAACCGGATAGTAGCCGGCGGGGAATTCAATTAACTATGCCATCTACTCACATTGCTCACATACGGTGAATCTATCCTACTCCGATTGAGAGTTTTCCGGCGGAAGAATTTCACTCGTGACCGATGCCGGTTCCTTGAGCTATTTAGCTCCCAGTTTTGCCGCGATTAAGTTCACATCAGAATTAAAATTTTAGTACAAAGTTTTGAAGAAGGATTAGAACAACGCGGAACTACTGTGGAATAACTCACAATTTTGCTATCTGTGAATTTTACAGGCAACGCTGGTTTCACGACCTTTCCGGGAATCTGTAACGATTAGTTATTCACTTTTAAAACAAAAGAATAAATCTTATCACGTCACGTCTTTGACAAATTTCAGTGTGGTGTTTGAATAGCGATGCTTATTGTCGAAGATTGGCGAAATTTGAGGATAATATGGAACAAAAATGGATTTAAGTAATTCACAATCGACGGAATATTTCGCCCAGGATTATTGTGTGGATGTGGCTCTAAATAAAGATAGTAATAATTGATCAGTAAAACCGTTAGACAATGTGCAATTCAAAGCAAACAATATCGTTTTGATTATTTCTCGCTATTCAGTCAGCTACTACAAAGTATCCCACTGTGGCGCTCGTGGTGCTACGTAATTATTTGTTTCCTCCCCGAAAAACACAATTAAATCTAGCTCGAATAATAATCATCAACACTAACGCCGTTATTTCGTTATACAATTTAGATGATTTTCCTGTTTGCTCAATAGAGGGAAAATCGAATAATAGTAATGTGATTTTGATTCACATCATCACGGACTTCGATGGGATTGGCAGGTTATGACAGATTGAATTGGCCTGAGGGCGTCAATATTTGATTTCCATTCCTCATTTCGACCGTCCGGAGTGGGAATTGCTACCCGAATAATATGCTATCCAGTAGTGTATGAGAAGTGTAAGTGGTGCCTCACAGACAGTATTGCGCCATCTTTTTTGACGACACACTTGACGAAGTGTGGGGAATTGAGTTTTAACGCTAGACTAGATGTTTCACCGAATCAAGAAAAGTGGTTTCGAAGAGGGGGAAGAGAGAATTGGTACATTGCAAAACCTCTTACAACATTTTGGTTACAAAGTATGTGGGTAGAGATAGACGTTATATTATTGAGCACTTTTCCAGTGATCAATGAGAATTATAGTTTTTTTTAAAGAAATAGACATGAAATCACAAATACCTATGTAACTATGGAGTTAAATAGCTTGAACATGTGCTGCAAATCATAGACAAACAAAATAGTTTGAGTTTTGATGTAAATTTCCATGACAGATAGAAAATCTTTTTACCATCTGTGATGACTAAAACAGAAAAAAATCTATGAAAATATGTGATAATTTTCCAAACAAAAATCTGTAAAAAATCACAACATTTCCAAAAATCTGTGAATTTTTCATCAAAATGCCAAAAATATGTCATCTGTGAAAGGGAATCTTATGAACAATTGTGAAAAAATCTGCGACATTACAGAAAAATCTGTGAATATGGTAACCCTGGTCTAGAAGACTGTATGGATAAAATTTCATATTCATGCCATGATTTAGGTGGTTGTATGTAAAGAGCAGATCGTGCCAGCTTGTATGCATGATATGCAGCATTAAGATTTCTGACAGCTGATTTACATCCACAAATGCAATGTATCGCCAAAGGGTTTTGGTTTGTTTGCCTCACGAAATACCTAAACTCAACCGGATTTTACAGTGCAAAATGTTTTGTTTTCCTTTGTTTCGGGAATAGAAAGGCTTATGTGCGGTTTTGTTGAGAATTGCGTGAAGATGTCGATGGATATAAATAAGTTTTTAAATGGATTGTGACTATTATGGACGACCCATTAGCCGTAAAATCTGTTGTGATAATTATAAAAATATTTAGGGCGATCTAATGCCTTAGCTTGACTGAGCCGTGGGATTTTAATGTTTTATTTTTCCTATAAAGAAAATGTATAGACTTCACTCAAACTTTCAAGATGTTTTTCCGAGGTCCAGAAGGTCGAGTCTTAAATACCTATCGACTCAGCTCGATGAATATGATGAATTGGTGGAATGTTTGTGTGTATGTGGCAAACTCATTTATGTGTTTAAGCAATAGCTGATGCGATCTTATCCAAACTAGTTTCAAATGCAACGCCCGACACTCAGACAGAGGGCTATATATTTGTTTTTTATTCTGGTGTTTAGCTTCCATGATATTGTATGTGCTTTTTCCAGTTTTTGAAATTTACTTCAAAATTGACAACATATTCAAATAAAGTCGGAGATGAGCGTCTAACGTGTAGTTATTGGACATGAGCCGATACATCACATGAATGCAATCCCGACCCACATCCATTCCTCTGAACCAAGGTTTCGTTGATATTGAGATATTGAAAAAATAATTGAAGCAGATTACCCTTTCGTAAATGTCACATTCTAAAGCGTCCGCTTCTTCATTACCCGCACACCAAGAAAAAATCGTGTAAATTTACGTCTCCTGACCCTGGCATGTACGAGCATCAAAAATTACTTAGTTTTATGTTTGATTTCAATTTTACATGACTTTGATTTTCGTAAATAATGTAATTTTACTCCAAATATGGCGCTTGTTTTTAATGGCAGTAGTGTAATTTTATGTCATTGCGCATGTAAAGTATAAATTTCATGAAAAATTAAATGGAACACGGTAATGTTTCGTCATTTCGTGAATTACGGGTTGTAAAATTGTGTCATGTTTGCAATTACGTCAATGATAAAATTCATATTTTGTTGGTGTGCGGGATGGAGCAATGTGAGGAGACCCAAAATAAAGTAGGTTTCTAGGTTTCGCCGAACGAAGGGCCACTATTGAGCTGAAGCTGCCCGAAACGATAAAGTAATGTTCGGTGGCAAAGTATCAATAGTCCCAAGGGTATATTGAATAGCAGCGAATTCTATGACGTAAACTAAGGCAGGATAATTGAGTTTGAATGAGGCGGTGAGATTTTAATTAAATATACCGAAGTCAGTGGAGCCATCAAGACTTAACCCATAGGTGTAAAATATCTCGTTGCAGTCGACTTCTAGAAATGTACTACAAAAAATCTTTTGAACCACTTACGGACGTATGTGATCCGGGATTCCACGAATGTTTTCTTACATGGGTGTGTCGAAGAATACAGTTGAATAAAAGCATAAGAGATTGACACGGTTGGGATAATAAGAAGAAGAATTGATGTTTTGTGCCATGTAATCGAAGTACAAGGATATAAATCGGGTATGGGAATGTAGCAATATGCAGACAACAATACTGGATTCGCTCAAGTTTGATGAAATGTATGTTCGCAGTCGAGCGAAAACAGAAACACCCGTACTCCATCACCGACGATATCGTTGCTTGGTACAGGCTGATCAGGTCTCCTGGGTGGGCATCCTACCATGTTCCGGTTATTGTACGGAAAAAGTTGATCCTTTGTTGGCACTTCTGTTTACTATACCTAATATGAAATATCTGGGTATTTGGATGTTAAAACCTGAGTAATAGTTTGTCCCATAAATTGACGCTGTAGTTTCGCTAGTTCGCGTTTCATGGAAAACACGATTAGCTCAGTTATCTCCGTGGAGAATTCGATACCCAGCTGGAGGGCCCGATCAGGCTAATTGTTCAAGATTGATTGATAATATCGACAGATTCAAGACCTGTAATGGAGACCACCCGTCTCTACAAGCTGCCTTAGCGTGCAGGAATTAAGGAGACAATCGTCAATGTCATTGACGTAAAAATTGAAGAGAGGGGACTTAGACATGACTCCTGGAAAAGACCCATATAAAGGGCGAACACGAAATTATTGCGACACATTCGACAGGGCATAACTTTTTTACCATTGGGTAAAAATCAACCAAATTTTGCACACTTTCTCATTGTGTATTGTTTACATGCTGTCAAACTCGAAGTCGTGTTTTTCGATTCAACGAAAATGGAGGTGAACCAACGCGAGTCGAGAGAACAAATTCTTTCCAAACACCTGGAATTTCCTGACCTGTCGCCCCAGCAGTTGGGAAAAATGTTGAACATTCACCATTCAACCGCCTCCAGAGTGTTGAAGCGGTTCCAAGAGCGGTTGACGTTGGACCACGGCAAAGGATCTGGAAGAAAACCGGGACCGGAGAACAAAAAGACGGAGGGAAAGGTGAAGCGGATGATTAAAGCAAATCCCAACGTCTCAAGCCGTGATTTGGCTAAAAAAATATCGGCATGTCGCAGAGCTACGTCCAGAATGCAAAGAAGAGAGCTGGACTATATACATACAAGGTACAAAACTTCCCAAACCGCGATGAGCGGCAACAATCGACGGCTAAAACTCGGGCACAGAAGCACTACGAGAAGATGCTGACAAAATATGGCTGCTGTGTGATGGACGACAAAATGTATATAAAAGCCGATTTTAAGCAAATTCCGGGGTTGGAGTTTTTCACCGGCAAGAGCAAGTTCTATGTGGACGACAAATTTAAGAAGAAGAAAATGTCGAAGTTCGCCTCCAAATATCTCATTTGGCAGGCCATCTGCTCTTGCGGACTGAGGAGTGAGCCTTTCATGACAAAGGGCACAGTAAATGGCGAGATCTACAAATCTGAGTGCCTCGAGAAGCGCCTTTTGCCGTTTTTGCAGCAGCACGACGAAGCTCCGCTATTTTGGCCAGATTTGGCATCAGGCCACTATTCTAAAAGTGTCCTGGGGTGGTATGAGGCCAATTCTGTCCATTTTGTTCCAAAGGACATGAATCCGCCATACTGTCCGGAGCAGTACTGGGCAATGATGAAGGAACTTCGGAAGAGCAAGAAGACAGTCAAAGACGAGAATGACATGTTAAGAAAATGGAAAAAAACTGAGAAACTGGTACCGGATGACACTGTAAAGCCTTTGATGGAGGGCATCAAGCGAAAATGCGTTCAATTTTACACTCAAGGCTCCATCGATTAACTTTTCTTTTGATTTTTGAAGTAAATATATGTATAAAACTACTCTAAAATTTTGGTTTGATTTTAAACATTATAAGAAAATTGACATGACATTTTCGGTGTCGCAATAATTTCGTGTTCGCCCTTTAGCTCAAGTGCTGCTTCTCAAAAAGAACGTTGATAGAAACTGAATCAAAATCCCCCTAAACCCAAAGCAATCGTTCAACCCTTTGCCTTCGCGAAAGCCAAATTGTGCATCTGACAGTAAGCCATTTGCTTCGACCCTATAGTCGAGACAAAAAGATCATTTTTTCATACAACTTCCGGATACAGAACATCATTGTAATCGGTCGATACGGGTTGCGGTCGAAGGCTGGATCTCCTGGTTTTTGAATGACGATGACCTTCACTTGCCTCCAGTCACGAGGGATAATATTACCCCCAAGAAAACTATTGTATAAACTCAACAAGCGTCTCTTGTCTTTCACAGAACTGTTTAGTCGGGAATGGTTCTTCGAAGTGAACTGTTTTGCTTATCTCAAGTATACGACACATATTATTTTTTTATATGCAGATACTAATGTATTAGTAATGTGTTAATACGTATCGGCCTGAAATTTCACCGTCGCCAATTGTCACAACACATATCGGCATGGCGCATGTATGTGCTTTTCTTTCTACATTAACGATCTTTCCAACATAAAAGAGCACTATCGTATTCATCTTTTTGTCGATGATATTTAGCTATAGTCGAATTTTATTAACAATGATCTCAACAGAATTTCGCAGCGGTCATCTAGAAAAAAGTTGGTAAAAATCTTACTAAAACTCATGTACTTATTAACAATCATCATAACTGAAAATACCTACAATACTGTCAGCGTGGCACAGAGAAGTATTTGACCGAAAAAGCTGGCCGAAAGTAAAATTTTTAAAAACCGTTATCAATGACATTATATTATATCATAATATTCCCTAGTGATTTCTGCATTAGATGGCAACCACGTTGCGTGTATTTAGTAAAGTTTGGCAAAGCTGATTTTATTGAACCAGAGTGCTTCAAAGTGCTTCGGCACCAACTGAGTCATTTCGGAACACAGTTGAAGCAACATATGTAGTTCAATTCAGTACTAAAATTAATCGATTCGAAGCACTTTGGAGCGATCTGGTTCAATAAAACCATCATTTTGGTTCACAGCTAACTAAACTTAAATCTTGCCAAGAATTACACATTATTTCGAAACGAAATATCCTTGTAAAAGTTTGAACTTAGCACGGACAATGTAATAAAACGACGAAAAATGTCAAAAATATCAAATTTTTCAAATAGCTCCCATTCAAAATGGAGCAATTATGCGCAAGTTTTTTTTCGTCGATCTAGTAGTATTTAGGTTAAACTGAATCAGGGCATAAGAGTTTTCACTGGGCAGATTGGGAACATGAACTTTTTCAATTTTGAAAAGTGAGAAAATGGCGGATTTTTTTCTTTGTATTTAAGTTTAATAAGACTAATATTTTTTAGAGTATATGGATCCATCTACACCAAAATATGATCCTGACCTTGGTTTATTAAAAATATAGGATATTTGAGTCGAAACAATTCGAATCACTAATGTTTGGAAAATTTTGTTTCCACGCGCAACTTTAAATCAGCCTGGAGTATTAAAAAAAACCCTACCTTTAACAGTGAACAGCGTTGCCAAACTTTAATAAATACACGTAACGTGGTTGCCATCTAATGCAGAAATCACTAGGCAATATTATGATATAATATAATGTCCTTGATAATGGTTTTTGAAAATATGACTTTCGGCCAGCTTTTTCGGTCAAACACTCCTCTGTGAGCCGACTGCATCTAGCTAACCTGTATGCTCTTGGGGTCAATAAGCGGAGACACTTTTTTGTCTACGATACAGAAACAAGATGCCGAATCACATCAGGCAGAGATTGTTAGCGAACCTATCCGTCTGGCCACATCCAAGCTGTACTGTTAGCACTGATGAGCCAACACACATAGATTATCTGTAAGCAATATGCATTAAAGCACTCAGGCCCGACGAGAGGGGGGGTCAGGGGGGGGGGCAACTACCCTGGGGCCCGGGTCTATTTTGGGGGCCCGCATTTTTAACTGAATTAAATTTATTTTAATTTAATTGATGAAGTTTATTGTTTCTGTCGACACTGCAAATATATTACAATCAACTACTTCAACTTTAGCGGCATTAATTGGGTTCGCAATAATACATCATTTCTGTACCCAGACTCATCACACTCATCAACTAACACGTGTATCACTCAGCTACTCGACGGTTACAGCACCGCGGGGCTAGTTCAACTATGTGACGTCACTAATGACAACAACTGTATTTTGGATCTTTGCTTTGGAAGCCAGGAGCTCTCCGATCACTTTGCCGTTTGTCGTGCTCCAGCTCCTCTCGTTAAACTATGCCAACACCACCCTGCTCTTCATTGTTTTCTCCGAAAATGTGTACCTTGTACATTCGAAGATACCACTGAGAAGCTGACATATGCCTATCGCAAGACAGATTTTCGAGGAATGCACCTTTTCTTGTCTCGTATCAATTGGAATGAAATCTTGCCACAATCTGATTCAAACGCAGCGGCTAAAATTGTTTCGAACGTACTGATTTATGCTATCGACCAGTTTACTCCTAAAAAACTCAATCATGGCTGTGAATATCCTCCATGGTCGAATCGTACACTAAAAAAGTTTAAATTGGCCAAAAGGTCAGCTCTAAAAAAGTTTTCGAAATACCGATATGCTAAAGAATCAGAATCTTCTTAAATCATTGTTACAAGAGACTTAATAAGTCTCTCTTCAATTCCTACCTTCATCGTATTCAGAGCCACCTTCGTAACAATCCAAAAAAGTTTTGGAATTACGTTAATGAACAGAGGCGTGAGTCAGGTTTACCCACTTCTATGTCGCTGGGTGATTTAGAAGCGACTTCATTGCCGGACATCTGTGAGTTATTTCGCCAACAATTCAGCTGTGTTTTTACCAATGATACTCTTAATAATCAACAAGTCTCCGCAGCAGCCGACAACATTCCCCGTAGGACTAGTATTGGACCTAATTTCACGATATCTTCCGATATTGTACAAAAAGCTTGCATAAAACTCAAGTGTTCTAACACTCCTGGACCTGACGGAATCCCATCATCTATCATTAGAAAATGCTCGTCGTCGCTTTGCCTACCTCTGTCCGTCGTTTTCAATATATCGTTAAGTTCCGGAGTGTTTCCTACCATCTGGAAATCATCTTACGTTTTTCCGGTTTATAAAAAAGGATCCAAAAGCGAAGTTACCAATCACCGAGGAATCGCATCTTTATGTGCACTATCGAAATTATTGGAGCTCATCGTTCTCGAGTTTTTGACACATTGTTGTTCTAGATACATATCAGAAACTCAACACGGTTTCATTCCCAGGCGATCTACTTGCACTAATTTAGTAGCCTACACCTCATTTATCGCTCGCTCGCTACAGGATCGATTGCAGGCTGATGCAATATACACCGATCTGTCGGCCGCCTTCAATAAAATCAACCAATGGCTTCGATCTTACTTGTCAGGCCGTAAAATGTCTGTTAAAATCGGGAATCATTTATCCTCATCCTTCGACGTAACGTCCAGCGTACCTCAAGGCAGCCATATCGGTCCTTATATTTTCCTTCTATACATAAACGATCTGGATTCATTGATTAAGTGCTTCAAGGTGTCTTATGCCGATGATTATAAGTTATTCCATATAGTTAAAAGTTACTCTGATGCTTTGTTTTTGCAATCTCAGTTAGACATTTTCGCTAATTGGTGCATGACTAACAGGATGGTTTTGAATGCCTCGAAGTGTTCTGTGATTACGTTTGCACGAAAACGCTCCATCGTAACATTCGACTACACTATCTTGCAAAACAAATTAAAAAGAGAAACTACAGTGAAAGATTTCGTGGTTCTTGTGGATTCAAAGCTTACATTTAAGGATCACATTGCTTTTATCTCGTCTAAGGCTTCGCGTAATCTAGGAGTTATTTTTAGGGTTACTAAGCATTTCACTAACGTACAGTGCTTGAAAACGTTGTACTGCTCGCTCGTTCGTTCCACACTGGGATACGCCGCCGTTGTTTGGGCTCCTTTCTAGAAGAACAGCATTCAACGCATCGAGAGTATTGAGCGTAAATTTGTACGTTTTGCGCTGCGCCACCTGCCTTGGAGCGATCCCTACAATCTGCCCAGATACGAAGATCGTTGCAACCTCATTGGTCTTGAAACACTGTCTTTGCGCCGCAATGTGACCAAAGCGTCTTTTGTCTCTGATCTGTTATTGTCTCGCATTGACTGCCCTGATTTACTCCGTCTTCTCAACATTGATATTCGCCTCCGAAACCTTCGTTCCTACTCTTTTGTCTGTCTTCCAGTGTCTCGTACTAATTACGGCAAAAATGAACCCGTCAGTAGCATGTGTAGAGTGTTCAATCAATGTTACAATGTCGTTGACTTCAATTTGTCTCGCACTTCTTTAAAAAAATTGTTTTCGCGCACCCTTTCCCAAACCTGATAGTGTTAGCCAATTATTTATGTTAATGTTAAGACTTTACCTATGTAAGATAGAGTTTAAGAAGTGTTTATTTTAAGCAGTGTTTAGTGTTAGTCATTGTATCATTTGGTTTGTTTGTTAAATGTTGATACCTAAAAGATAGAGGTTTTGTGCCTACGGGAGAAGGAGCTTTTGAAAATCCACTCCCGCGGGTTTTTCCCTCTCAATAATAATAACTACGTTCCAATCGTTCCGGTTTTCTGAAGTACGTGAACGTAACCCAATTAGATTCATTCAACAGTGCAATAGAACCATTCTGGTTTCATTTATCGCAAGTGTTTGTCAAAGTGTACAGTATGAAGTTGTTTACAATTTATCATATACTTAGCTAATGTTACTAATAAAAGTTGGATATTTTCGGAATGGGGTTGACGAGTAGATGACGAAAATCAATGAATGAAGCCACTTTGAAAACCAAGATGGCGAATTCCAGTTAAGACATCTCTATAACCTAAAATATTGACATTTTCGAAAAAAGATAATCATAGAATAGATATAGGTATATTGATTTGTGATGCGGATGATATGATCATAGAAACCTTCTCTGAACCAGAAGACGCTATATTGGCCTTCAAAAGGGCATCGCTCATCTACTCGGCAAACCCGCTTAAAAATACCCTCATAGTTTATACAGATATTGTTTGAAATAGCTCCAAGGTACCATTTCTATCATCTACTCATTAAGCCCGTTTCAAAAATTCCCAAATTGTTAGGGTTATCGAGATTATTGTTCAATCTGAAGTCTCCATTCTGGATTTCAAAAAGGTGCCAAATATCCATTTTCATCATGTACTTGTTAAGCCCGTTCCGGAAATACCCATATTGTTAGGGTTATCGATAATGTTGCTCAACCAACGAATTTTGATAAGAATGTGAAGCGAATTTTTTACGATCTAAATCCCAAAAAACGAACTAATTCAATTTACGAACCCTTGGCTTGGTCCGTAAATAGAGGTTCCAGTGTACACATTTGATGCAGAAAAATGTGGGAATTGAACTAGATACTTATTCTACCTATTAGTATTCACCAAAAGTTGAAACTCTTTCTCTCACAACTCTCTGTCTCAGTCTTTCTAACAGCAGACTTCGCTGTTGGATCCCATTCATCGCATTCGGAATGTTTTCTCTCTGAATGTTGGCGCAAATGTAACAACTGATTCCAAAACCGATTTTACCATGTTCAGAAACCAATAAAGAAAATTCGTTCAGGTCATAGTGACAACTGCAATAGCTGCATCCAGTGCCTCAAAATCATCAACATGTACAAACAATAAGAAACAAGGCAGCATCGGTGCTGCGAAATTTTACATTCAGTTGCCTATTTCTGATGAATTTGCTGAATTCAATATTCAGTTTCAATGCTTCCCTCATTCATTCACTTCCAAACTGACTGAAATCGAATGGTTGAGTGCAGAGGAAATGTAAATTCATTCACAAACCAAAGCATTCATTTGTTATTATGTGGACAGTTTGAAGGCAGAAGTTCTTTTACATTTTCGAGCATAACTGAACTGCATAATCTATATCTGGTGCACTTTTGCTTGATGATCTCAGAGCGGACGGACGAGGAAAACAAACAAACCTTCGATTCATCGCGGCGGGCATAAATAGAATTTTATTTCTCTTTCAAGCTCACGAAGGGTGGTCAATTTTTCTAAGCTCGGATTCTGAGCAGCATTAACGATGGTAGCATTAACGTGCGTCAAGGGAGCATGAACGATGGCGATATGGACTGTATGGCAATGTCGCAAAAAAGGTTTCCAATTGCAATGGCAAATCGGACGCAAGTCATTCTAATGGCCAGCCACAAACAAATATTCCTTTATTATTTTTATTTTTTCATCTATTACTTATTTAAAATACTGACGACTCTGGTAAGCTAACGCATTGAATCGTATCAAATAAACAATTTTCATAAAAAATAATTTAATTGAAACGGTTGCATCCTCTAATCGATGTTGAAATAAGAAGTCATATATGGTACGGCCCGTCAGTACTTCGAACCCCGGGGCCCGGCGCGGCTCTCGACGGCCCTGAAAGCACTATTGGTACACACTAAGCCAGCCAATAGTTGTTCAGTTATTTCTTTTGACGATTTGCCCAGTAAAGGGCGATTCCGACGATACATCAGCTTCCGTCAACGTCACCGTTCCGTCAGGATAAGTTACATGCAGTCAAATGAAGGCATTCACACACAACATTAACGGCACGGAACGTTTTGACGTACGGCACGTGTGAACGGGCACAAGAGAAATGTATTAAACTTATCCTGATAGACCGGTGACGTTCCGTTGACGTTGACGAAAGCTGATGTATCGTCTGAATCGTCCTTAAACTATCAATGGTTGTCGGCATTTCTGCGTTGTATTATGAAGACCGAATTTTCAGATGATTTTATTTAAATTTCTAGGATATACAATTGCGTTTCATTGAACCAAGAAATTACTCCGTTTGTTTTTTTAATTTTCTTTACAACCAGTATCAAGCTGATAAAAAAGTTAATTATCCTGGTAATGCGGTAAATTCAATTATTAAATTACTGAACAAGCCAGCAAGCTTCAACTGAAATATACGACTAACTAAATGAAAATTTTGCTAACTGACCAGTATTTTTTGACATTTGGATAAAAAGGGAATATTGCGGAGAGTTCGGCAACAAAATTGTTTTACTGAATTGATTATCAAACGATTTGCTGTTAAAAACCCCAGTAAAATTTTACCGTACCCAGCAATTTAAACTAAGTGTGTAGAGATGACTTTAATTTATCCAAACGAGCAGAAATCTGACGTATTTTCAAATTGCATTCTCGTTTGGATACATCATGTGTTTTTTTTCTTCCTCATGACCACACTCTATCTGGAGTGCTCTAATATCCGGCCACTTTATTGAATACCTCGCTCCCCGAGACACTGGCAAGTGGCAGGTATGCATTTGTCAGACCGGTAAGAGATGCCAGATTTGCAGACAAGTCTGCAAATTCGCAGACTTTTAATAGCTGCAGATTTTTTCGATGACGCAGATATTTGCAGATTTTTCCGTTTGGTTGCAGATATTTGCAGATTTTTGAATATAAATGCTTTTGGTTACACTAGCTTTCCTGACATTTTTTGTTCTTCCCAGACTTTTAAAATTAATATTGCAGACATTTGAAAAAAGTACCTGGCATCTCTGCCGGTAAGTAGACAATTAAAAGTTTGCAGGGGAACGTGCGAAAATTTAAACCGTGAAATTTATATAAATAATAAAATTAATAAGCTTAAAAATACCACTCCAAAATTAAAGTTATATCTACTACAAGCCAAAAAGGTGAGATTTAATATGATTAAACGAGGAGCATTAACTAACTTGAATTCAATTTTAACCTAAAAGACTATGTAATAGTGACATTAGTACAGTACACCCCGATACAGGAATCAACTTGTCCGGTAGGAGGCAGCAAAATGAATTGTAAACCGAATTGCCAAATCGATTCGAAAGCGTGTAGGATTAAGTGAAGGACTAAACGTAAATGATATCTCTTAAACCTAACCTAAAACTACTGTACTGAACTGTACCTAATCTAAAACAACTTTAGCTGTTTACACGTTCCAACAGGAATATTATAATCACCCTATCTCCGAAAACTTATAGATACTATATTCATAGTTAGGCGGACACAAAAGCCGGAAGACTGGCAGCTCTTATTTCAGGAAGAAAACACTGGCATCCCATGCAAATGTTCAAGCTCTAGCTTAACAGTTTTATTGTTGACGTCATTAGTAAGAACTTTGCATGTACGAATAGCAAAACGAATTTGAAGGTACGATCTGGTTTCATATTTGTGCCAATATCTCCTAATGATATAGAAAAAAAAATGTTTATTTTTGTTTCTCTACGCTCGATAACACAAGGAAAGAGTAAATCATCACCATAATCACAATACCTTTTCACCTTATGTGACGTCATGCTCGATTGGCTCCGGCATTTGACATGTTCAATTGGCTCCGCTCAATGTCTCCGCCTAACTATGAATATAGTAACTATACGAAAACCTACACTGGCTGTTTTTATTAAGGGAGATTATACCACAGACTAACAGACATAACACTCGAAAACAATGCTTCGCCCGCTTTAACTGTCATTTTAAATATATTTGTATTTGGTACTGTGGCTGCGTTTGTAATTATGGCACTACTGATATAAAAACATTGTTCCCAAGCCTGAGAGGTTACCCACCAGCAAATGAGTATTTGGGTTCGTGTATAAAAGACAATCGTCGCGCTCCACATTTTTTTTATTGATTTATTATTGTAGTTCTCCAAAATAAAGGGTAAAAAGTGTAAATAGATTGCGCGATATTCGATTCAATTAGGCACTTAATCAGGCAATGAGTCTATTTTGGTCTTGTTAGAGAGGGTACCACTACACGCACTACTTCATTAAGGGAAGGGTGAGAGCAATTCGCTAAAAAAGGTACATTTAAAAAATTTAGCTACACAGAGAACGCTACAATATTCAATCAATTTCCGTATAATTATGCCATAATTGATTAATTTTTCCTCAAATTTCCTTATGAAAACACTGATAAATGAGCGAGTGACAGTCAATCTCCTGAGGTGCCTTGTGGAAGAGTTGTTTTGCGGTTAGGGTTGCCACCCCTCCGGGTTTGACCCGGAGACTCCGGTTTTTGGGAGCGATCTTCATGTCTCCGGGTTTTACATCAATTTCTTCGGGTTTGGTGCGAAGAAGCATAGGTTCATTTTTTTTTTAAATTAATTGATTCTTTAAAAAATATTTAAAAAGTCTAAGTTAACTATTACTCTAGTTCAGAGAGCGATCTCCGGACCTCCGGGTTTTACATCAATTTCTCCGGGTTTGGTAGGAAGATGCATAATTTCAGCTTTTTTGAAATTAATTGATTCTTTGCAAAATATTTAAAAACTCTAAGTTCACTATTACTCTGGTTCAGATTTATTTTACCCGCAAGGTGGCGAAGATGAGTTCACCAAATATTGATTTCGTTCGCAAAACAATGAAAATAAAAAAAAAACAAATCAAATTTACTGCGAATTAAGGAAAGTAATATTTCGCTATATGCTACAATTGAAAGTTTGCATCCCACTAGGTGGTGTAAAAAAGTTATTTTGCCGCAATTTCACCAAATCACTTCACTATTGGTGGTGTTTTTTGAAGCCGCGCCAAGGTATGGCGAATTTGCTCTAATCCAACTGGCTAAGTCAACATCAAACAAATCTTCCGTTGTTGCTGGTACACCTGCAGTGACCCTTACCTGTTAGCTAGGGCAGGCCCGACGAGAGGGGGGGTCAGGCAGGGCAACTACCCTGGGGCCCGGGTCTATCTTGGGGGCCCGCAATTTTTCCTCTAAATAAAACTGGATGAAGAGTGTAGAAAATTTAAAAAGAATCATGTTAGACAAACATTAATTGCAATATTCTTATATTAATTATCCCCATTGAAAAATGTGTTGATAGAAGCGTATTGAAAAAAATCCCGAAATATGAACTATTATTGTGAATATTTTTAAAAAATATCTCGATGAATTGAAGGTTTTAATTCCTCTTCCCCAAAAAGAATTTTGCGGTGTGCACAATTAAACCAGATTGAATCTTTACAAACATAGCAACAAAATATATTTTGTTACTATATAGTAGAAAATGTTGGAATATCAGAAGTAAATAAATTACGTTTAATCAACAAAACTTTTATATTCAAATAACATGCAACACTAGATTGGTCAACCAAAATATCCATTGAAACAATTTGGCATGTTCTGTATCTGAGCTTTTCGAAAAACGACATAATTATTTTTTATTCCAAGCAAATCTGTAAGTAGGGGAGACTGAGGAGACTTGATCCCCGGGGAGACTTGATCCCATCATTGTAACTCAAAGGCGGATCAGAATACATTAATCGAATATACTATAAAGTTGCGTAGTTTTATCTAAACATAAATTTACGTTTAATCAACAAAACTTTTATATTCAAATAACATGCAACACTAGATTGGTCAACCAAAATATCCATTGAAACAATTTGGCATGTTCTGTATCTGAGCTTTTCGAAAAACGACATAATTATTTTTTATTCCAAGCAAATCTGTAAGTAGGGGAGACTGAGGAGACTTGATCCCCGGGGAGACTTGATCCCATCATTGTAACTCAAAGGCGGATCAGAATACATTAATCGAATATACTATAAAGTTGCGTAGTTTTATCTAAACATAAATTTCATTAACACAGAAAAAAAGAAATTGGACTTTTGTGTAACCGAATTTTTACCGATTTGAAAAAAAGTCTCAGAAGAACTGAAGAAGATTTATTTTTCAAATTTTCAAACTTTTATAAAATTGATAAAATCACCCACAACATACTCTACTTTTGCATACAGAATTACAGGAGAATGTCAATTATATGAATACGTTATAATTGAGCTGATTCTTTTGTTCAACTATATTTTTACTAAAGTTTGCTGAAATAGGTGCTATGGGTTCACTTGATCCCTTCAAATTCGTGGAGATTTGATCCCCTTCGCCATACTTTATACACACCAAATGTCAAAAATGAACGCTTCATCGTAAAGAAACATAACTGTAATTGATTACTACAGTATACGTAGCAACCATTCATCCCACATTTGACGTTCCTCAACCATAATAAAGACAGCTTTCAAATAATTGCACGGAGATTTAGGGAATTCGTAAAAAAAATCAGGTGAGAGATGCGTAATATGAGGTAACAAAAATAACAATATCTAATCATAACAATTTAATCAATACTACAATCCATTTATAAAATTGAATGGGGTAATGTACCCGTTTTTGCCCTATTAAGAAGGGTACCACATTATTCCTACAATAAATTTATTATTTCAGCTTCTTTGATTTGTTATTAAGGTCCATTTTTTTATTTCGATTATAGAGGTTTTAACGTTAAGGTCATTCACCTCTTATTAAGAGCCAATATAATAACAAAATTGTCTTGAGAATGGTGAAAATCTTCTGTTTGAGCGCAGCAAAATCTCTAATCGAGTACCCCCATTATCGCAATACCATTTGAGTCAATGCGTTGAGCAAAGATGGCAGAAGCTGCTCTAACCAAAGGCTTCAGATGGGTAGGATGATAGTAGAAGCAGGGCAAAAATAGGCTTATTACCCTACATGCTCTTTTAAACACGTTTTCATAAAGGAATCAAGTGTCCCCAAATTAGGGATGGAGTCTCCACTAATCTAAGAATTTTCCATTTTTTTGTTGTCCAGAAATGCTCATAGCTCATGTCCAGTAAAATATTTCCATGTAATTTTTTTATAATTATTAGTCATCCCTAGAAACAATATAAAACTACAAAAAAAAATACATAGTTTTTTTATCATTCCACGGAGTTGGACTGAAAAATAAAAAAGGGGATCAAGTCTCCTCAGTCTCCCCTATAGCAAAAACTTTCCACTCACTACTTTAAAAGGACTGACATTGTTAGGTTGAAAGAATGAAAGAAAAAATTATGAAAGTACTATTATCGTAAACTGCAAAATGAACATAAAAAAGTATTTGTCATAACATTTTTTCGATATTAACTGTTGCGAGAAAGCCAGATTAAATGTGTGCCTGTGAACTGAAATCTTTTGACAGCAAATTGTTTAATCTTTAGAGTAAGGTGGGGCAAAAGTGCGCACCTAACAGTTTTCGTAAAATAACTATTGGTAGAAAAGCACTAGAAAACCGGCATGATTACAAATTATTACTCTCATCACACATCTTCAAAACGTAATACTAGATATTTCCGCCCATAAATTAAACTAATCAATTTTAGGATATCCATCCCCTCTTACTCTTCCTTCATAACTAAAAAGTACCCCTCCCTCTGCCTCGGTTGATGTTGTTCAGTTTTCCATTATGTTGAAAAAACTTGGATGTTTCATCTTTTAGACAATGTGGTTCATGATCAAACTGTCACCCCTGGTAACATCATTATTTGTCATAGTTGGGTAGATCACTACAAGAATTCTTGCGAATATGCTATTTATATTGGAAATACATCTTTATTTACATATTCATAGTTTTTGGTTCTTTTTTAATTACTCTGAGCTTTCGGCACTCTATATTTTTCCTTGGAACCAGTTGTGCTGATGCTTATGCTCCTAAACCGCTCATATCAGTCGTAATTTGACCGGTGAGCTCGCAGTTATTGAAGATGCTTATCCCTTCTTTAAATCATGGAAGAATTAGTTCAATTTTTATATAAAAAGCTTCACTCGCGTCTTTTGATTTGGAGCGGATATGCTATGCGCACTTTTACCCCACTGTCAGTTTTTTAACTTATTCAATTGTTACGAAAATTACTGAATTTTATTCATTAAATCAATTATATCTCGCAATGAACCATATGTTGAAGATTTTTAGGGTACTGTAGTTTTATAGATCCTGATTTATTCAAACAGCTAATTTATGATTCCCAAAATTCAAAAAATAATATCAAATCAGCGAAAAATGGTCCTTCCCCTTAATTTCAAGCCACTATATTCAAACCTTTCATGCTTATATGTGCGATTAGTTGACTTAATAATACACTAAATCCATACAGTGTTGCCAGGTTCTAGCGCTTGTGTGCTTCTAAAAGTCTTTTGCGCACTTTTGCCCCGCGCGCACTTTTACCCCACCTTACTCTACACCCGAAATAAAAATATCTTGTAATAATTGCAAGCTACAATCGCTTGCAAGTAATGTTAGCATCGCTTGAAATTTTGCAGTTAAAGCCACTTGCAATTTTTGCAAGCATATAAAAACACTTCATCTCTTATGCAAATCCCCAAAGGGAAAATTTTGGACGATGCCAAATTTTTTTTTGCGCATAAGGGCACATACCTTACATAAAGTACGGTTTTTTGTTTTAGTGTTTCGGATTCTCCTCGTCAGTAACTAGCACCAACTGGGTGTCTAGTTAGACAATGTATCTAAGCTAGTACCCAAATTAGCACTAGTTAGACACTAAAATCCAAAAAGTCACACGTCTTGTGTGAACACTAAACAACTGGCTTATACCGAGTGATGTCTCGATAGTAAACACAGAAGTTCTGTTTGCCGACGAAGAATATGAACCGAAACTGTCTTGTGGTTTGAAGACCCAAACGCCTGAAATTATGCAAATCCCCAAAGGGAAAATTTTGGACGATGCCAAATTTTTTTGTGCATAAGGGCACATACCTTACATAAAGTACGGTTTTTTGTTTTAGTGTTTCGGATTTCACTCTTGCTATTCCTCAATACGTTTCTTCAACACAACTGTCAAAGGATTGCCACCACATTCACAAGCCTATGCTTGTTTTATATAAACCCACGGCGAGTTTTTATTTACTGTCGGCTTTTATTCACTCCTCACTAACACCATTAAACACAATATTGTGGCTCATTTATTACACACGAGACAGATTCGAATTGCGGATGTGCTGATAGTATGAATTTTACCGCTCTGTTCTCATGTGCAATAGCGCTAATATTCAATGGTGCGAGGCGCATGAGTTCAAATGTTGGTGTGTCCGCTGCCTTTTCATTAATCGTGAAATTGTCCAAGTGTTTATATATGACTTTTATCCAGTAATAATTATCTGATAGCATGGTTGGATGGATAAAGTATTGGTTATTAATCTGCCTGTGTGGTCAGCTTTTCAATGCCAGCAGTCTTTTTTGCCTAACGCGTGTTGGTCACCAATACACATATATCGCTAATACATAGGCAAAATTCGTTTTTGCTGTTCTTGCATTGTATGCAAGGAAGCTTCTTGCAATTTTTGCACATTACCAGAACGCTTGAAATTTAAGCTCGTTATCCTTACAGTAGGGGAACATGGGGAGACTTTACCAAGCGCAAAATTATTTTCGGCTATGGCGTCTTCTATTCGATTCTTAATTTTTTTTTCAAAAATATTTTTATACTTGTTTCGATTCCTTAAGGTAATTTTGAAAGTTTGGAGTAAAAAATCCTTTCCTTGCAGAAAATATTACGTGATTAATAAATTTGCATTAAATGATGTAATTTTTTATCAAACTTTGTATGGACATATCTACTCGAGTACTAATTACTATTAAAGGACTAATATACCATCTTAATCCTTGTGAAGCAGTGAAATGATTTTACATAAACTGGAACATTGGAATAGTTATTACTAGAATTCGCATGAAATTGAACGCAATAACTAATGTTGGGGAGACTTGACCAAGATTTTATGGGGAGACTTGACCAAGTGGCGATCAGCTGAAGAAAGATACAAAATTCCTAATATTTATTATGCTTTGGTATCTACTGTTAATGTTAATCACGCCATAAAAAAATCCCACCCCAAACATAAGTCTTTATATTTTAAAATTTGTAAGCAAAGTTAGCAATATTAGGACTGATTTCGTGACGTGTGAACATTGCAATGCAAGCAGTACAGTTAATACTTAAAAAGAAATGCATTTAAAAAAATCAAAATTTATCAAATGCAACCCTTTTATATTTTTTACTGCTACCTAAGGATCTCGACAATAGGGAAAAAAATAATTACAGTATGTTTTATGTCATTATTTTTTGCTATGATTTTTCAAAATTCTCTTGGTCAAGTCTCCCCGCAATGGGGAGACTTGACCAGAAAAAACGATCACAGAAAAACTTTTGTAACTTTTCAAAAATTAAATTAAAAATTCTGCCAAAAAATCATGAAGACGCGCAATAACTTTGTGCATTATATCTGAATGATTTTTGGGGGATTGAAGGCTTTTTTTTAGAGATTTATGCAGTTTTAGCTGAAAACCTGGTCGAGTCTCCCCATATTCCCCTAATGCAAGTGATTCTTTCCGTGTTTGTTTTGGATGTATGAATATTAACAGGTGCAATATTCATAAAGATAATATCTCATCTTGCAGTATACACTAATTGTGAATGGTCCTGCTCCAAGTTCTGAGCCAAAATACTGAATTCACCGAAATCAATAGAACGTAGTAGGAGGACCTAAGCGTGGAATTGCGTCCACGGATGTTCAAGAACCCTGAACTAGATACCGAGAACAGAGGAGGAAGGTGCGTTACATCCAATCCATCGATGATATGGCCAAAATGCACGACACCAACTACAGTGACAGTAAACATCGAAACCGGCACTTGAAGAAGAATTTAGTGGTCAAAAAGTGTCCAAGGCTTCGTTACGATTGTGTTACGACGAATTCCAATGAGTGTATTTGGACGAAGAAACCTACTTAAAATTAAACTTTAAGCAACTTAACGGTAAATGTTTATACATTGCGTTTGAGCTTGGTGATGTCCCTGGTAGATATAATCAAGAATGAATTTGCATAAACCATTTAATAAACGAAGATAAAGTTTCAGATTTAACTAAGATGTGCATCTATTTAGCAAATAGGAAACTGGTCAGTTTATGGTTTTATTAGAGAAGTTCAAACTTCAACTTGAATTCGCATAATTTTTGATTCACTAAACAAGACTTACAAATTTAAAGCGAACTGACCCAAAAAGGTTCGCTATACAGTCTGTTTCTTTCCAATAAAGACAACGCTTCTCAGTCTATTTTCTGCGTAGACTCGAGCCAGCGTAAAGCGAACGACAAAAACAGTAATATTTGTCTTGTGTGCATTTTTAAAGAACGTTTATTCTTGCACGATGAGTTTAGGTATTTTTGTTTTTTGGCGGTTTCTCCGTACAATAAACTTATACACTTAGACATAGATTTATCCTTGAATGCTTCATTTTGAAGATAGCATTAATTCGTTGAAATTTTCGTTTTTACCCCAAAATTGACATCACGAAAGTTAGTGACTGACACTTTAAAGAATAAACCGAAGTAACCAATATTCAGATACATATAGCCCGTTTAAATATATAGATAAATAGACTCATAACCCTATGTCACGGTTATAAGTCCGTTAGTTTGTGGATTATATTAAGAACCTATACCTAACACAAATAAGTCCCATTCAAATAAGAAGTCGTCTAGAGTAGGGCCCGTCAGTAATTTAAGCCCCGGGGCCCGGCGCGGCTCTCGACGGCCCTGAGCTAGGGCGGTGAGTTTTGCCCTTTTGTTGGGACCTCTGGTGATGAATAAGCAACACCACATAGTGATTCCCATGTGATGCCGCTGCCCTGCCTCCTTTGCTCTACTTTTCCTGTTAGTTGTGGAGGATGGCAATGCTCGGTCGACTTATCCTCCACAGCGAGAGTAGCCTTTCTCTGCTTTTAAAATGAAGTGAAATACTACACCTGATAAAACCGACAAAAACATTCTCGTCACGCGCACTAAGCTTGACAAAAACATACCACTTAACGGTGATTGTGAGATAATTTTGGTAATTTTCTATTCAACCATCCCAAAATCCTAAAATCCGTGACGACTTACAGAAAGAATGAAATAGTGCATACTTCTCACTTTTTCGCTCAATAGGTAATAATAAGCGATTAAAGTGCTCTAAAGCAGTGATTCTCAACCTGGGGTCCGCGGACCCCTAAGGGGCCGTGAAGTCGTTGCTGGGGTTCGCGAAGAGGAAAATCTTTTCCGGACGGATATTGAAACTTCAAGTTTTTTTTATCGTATCAGACTGAAAATAATATATTGACAGCATATAAATCGATGTTAAGCCGTGGGGGCCGCAACTGCCCAGGGTAATTTTGAAGGGGTCCGCGACCACCCAGGATAATTTCGAAGGGGTCCGCGGAGACCCAAGGTGATTTCGAAGGGGTCCGCGGAGCAAACAAGGTTGAGAACCGCTACTCTAAAGCAATCGTTTTGACTCATTTTTTTCTTAACATCCACCACCTGCCAGGTCAGTGAAAATCTCCGGGTCAAAGCCTATCCAGAGGTGGCAACCCTAGTCTAATATCATCAATTTCCGAACTTGAACGCCGGTCATCAGGAATGTTATTTACACTTATTTACACTTCAACGATTATTTTCAGATTTTTAGTTTGTTTTTTTAGCACAACTTTTTAGTTTTCGTTTAGCTTGAGCTTGTGCGACCGCCCCTGCTAGCAAAAGAAATAGAACAATTGAATCACGAAAAATTAAATTGAAGGTCGTAAAAAAGAAGCTACAACAGGAAACTATCGAATTTGATGAAGAGAAAGTTTAGCTTAGCTTAGTTGACCGCGAGTTCCTCGTGATTGATCAAAGCCTTTTGAAGTTGTATATTGAATCAATTGTATGGTACTTGGGAGTGCAACCTAAAGATCCTAAGATTATGGTATGATCAATAACGTAGATGGCCACGCCCATGCAAGTCAATTTTGGGATGATAGAGGAATGTTAGTTCAACACTTGTGACTATTATGACCGAGGAATTCTCTGCATTCTCCACAAGTGTCGCAGGATAGGATTGGTGTTAGTAGGTAGGGAAATGAATCAGGATATATCTTGGTAGATACTGTGATTTAGTTTAATACTTACGCGCTTTGTCTTTTCATTTTAGATCCAAGTTTTCAGGAGTTCGACCTCCAGTAGAAATATGAATGCCGTTCGAATAGGAATTTCAATAATTAGTCTTCCGCGGGGCGTTTCATAAAAAAGGTAAAGACACGTGGAATATAATAGAGGTGTCCATTCATCTATAAACAATATGATCTTAGAAATATGTATGAAAGTCGCTCGTGATCAATTTCCGATAATTCGAAACGAGCAATTTCAACTCCGAACAGCCGGCCATCGGGAGCATTGCTTCTTAATTCAATGATCATTTCCAAAGTTTTCAGTACAAAGCAAGCGTACAAAAAGTATAAAAGATATCCCAAATTAATGTGAAGAAATTCACTGCGAAATGTTAATGACAAGTTGGCATCTCCACTCTCAAAATGCAAACGACATGTTTATTATGCTTAATAAATATAACAAATACAACGACACGGGCTTTTGATCCATCGGTGGCCCAGAAGAATAATGAATAGGAGAAGAGCAAATCTGGCAAAGATAGACTACCATATGAGTGGTTCAAACTCGAAAGAGTGACGCAGAGTACTGCGCTGGATGATTTTGAAGAAAGGACTAGTAGCGCAATTTTGCGAAGTTTTAGCTTCCGATGGCCTTACATTTTCTGACAGAGTGATGTTCTGCAGTGTTGAAATGTTTACCACTGTTTAGAGTAGCAAGAGTAGTGAGAACTTCATGAGAGCTCAAGAAGTCACTTTTGGAGGTATTCGTCAATGTAGATTTGTCAATAGCCGGTTGCAGAGTAAAAACTGGCTTATTTTGACACATCTACAGATCCACACAAAAAACATATTCTGTAAGGGGGCATAAGGAGGCTCATACCTTGGTTGGCACCACTGGGAGGTAAGAGATAGGAATTCTATATCCGAGGTGAATGGTGGCATAGTGTGGCCTCATGTTAATCACAATAATACAGTTTTGCCAACCTACACTTTTAGCTAAAGCTAAACTTTGGGAAATCATTGAAAATTTTTAAGGGCCCTCTGACATACCCCACGGAATACCACTACATACAGCATATGAAACTTGAATGAGCTCCCGATCATTTGCAGGTGATTCTGTTGAAATCATTGAATGATTGATACTACACTCGACACTGTTGATTTGTATTACGTACGTCAGAGTTGCATAAAAACAGTGAGATGGAAGGCTGTTTGTTTTTGCAAATGCGACGTTAGCTGCAATTTATAAGATTTTTGTAACAAAATGAAAATTAAATCAATTAGCTATGTTAGACGAAGGATCACATAAATTTTGTAAAGAACATATAGTTACAACATTATTCTTGCCTTTGAAAACATTACGAAACACGCAAATTGATTTCCTGGCAAATATTCTTATTGGCGTTAACATCATAATTACATAATAGCGAAGCCTGCATATCAAGAAGACTGGCAACTTTGGACAAAATCTCGAGACAGTAACAGCAACGCCACTTGCGAGTAAAGGTGGTACTTCTCATAGTGATGCACACACACATATACACTTTTACATTAAGCTTCCTGCCTTCTTCCAATAGATGTGTTTAACCTCTGTCGCTTTTCGTTTGTATGGGGAAGGGAAAGAGATATCAGTCTTCTTAATATGTAGTCTTCTATAAAATGATAGTATTTTTAACAACTTTCAAGTGAAACTGTATTATCTTTAAACTTTTTAGTATCAGTGTACTATTCCTTAAACATCTATATACTATTTATTTAGCAGAAATGTCTCAATTTACAACATAACATAGATGCACAGAACAGAACATTTATGTTCTGTGCATCTATTCTCACTGGAACAATCTAATTATAGCCTCCTTGGCGTGCCAAATTTCACCGCATCGCATGGCGTACAAATTTCACTAAATCTGGTTGATACGCAATGCCTTATATTCCATTGCGCCGAAAAATTTCTAGCTAGGTATTCTGATCATAGCAATCATCGCATGATTTGTAGAACGAATCATTTTGCTTTTTCACTCGATCAAAACAAATATAAAACATCACACACTTGAAAAATCCTCATCAGTAGTTAGAAGAAGAGCTCCCAGAATTGAGCTCCCAGGAAATAACTATTCGAAGGCTAACAACTGGTAAAGACTAGTTCCACATCAGACAATGCATTGTCAAGAGCCGAATTTTAAAATCTCAGCAATTAGTAAAGAGTTAAATCTTCAAATAGTTGATTATTTAAATCTAAAATTGCATTGCATTTTCGAGTTTTTGATTCAGTTTTGCCGTACTGCTCATTCTTTCCTGTGTGGTGGGTAGAGAAATATTTGTTTTGATTGTGGTGGTGTATCTGGGGCAATATGGTAAAGAAAGAAACCTTCGTATTTCTGAATCACGTATTATAACACTAGGGCTATCCTAGGGTTTAACGAGTGCTTTCACCGTGAATCAATCATGATTGTATTCTCTAGCTAAAGTAGGAGTATGTATGAGTGCGATGTTTAATATATTTGTGGCGAAATAACGAGATATGAGGCGGCAACTGGCCGCTCGTATTTGTGGTTTTGTTAAGCGCCATTGCGTTCTTTTTCGGTTTAGTTGTGAACTAATAAGTTCATAATTATTCGAGAAAATAATGCGACCTTAATCGACAAAATAATCTGAGCTTAATCGATAAAATATTCTGATCTTATCTCATATACTTGGTATTTATATTTTGTATGTTTATTTGCCACGACAACCTGTTAGCATAAACTTTATATCAAGTAAAGGAAAACTGGGTTCGAAGTCAGGAGGTGTGTAATAGGGTCACAAAAGGCTCTACTGCCATACTAGGCGCATTACCCCATATATACAAAAAACGATTTGAAAATGATGCAACAAATGTTTAAGCGCAATGAATACTCGAATCGAGTGCCATAATTATGCCCCTCTCATTTGAGCCAATGCATTCAACGAAGATGGTAGACGCTATTCCAACCAACGGCGTCAAATCGTTAGGGTAATAATAGAAACAAAATAGGGTCATTACCCCATATAGTATCCACTAATACTCTCTAATTCATAATCTTGGATCATAGCATTGGGTTTTTCAGTAAGCTTTCTATATATAATTTTTAAAAACTTGAATATATATTTTCTGGAATCGTCAATTTTTGAAAATAAATCAACATATTTGGCTAAAGAAGGCATCATATGGCAGCAACTAATATGTTTTCAAAATGTTGTGCAAATGAAAAAGGTCGGGACAAAAAAACCTATTCTTATTTGCTCTCTGGCTTGGAACAACGAGCGAGCTCTATGAGATTTTAATATTTGTGGAATACGAATTCGAAAACCATAAAATATTAGGAAACACTTTATGTGTTCATGCTATACATACAACTCCTAATGCACAATAAAAATGCCAACGCTTTCAAAAGCATTGAGCTGCAATCAACATCGTAATGAGATAACTCATCACTATACATATCTTTCCTGCTGAATAATTCATAAGATGTATAATAATCAGAATCATCAAAAAATCATTCAATGGAGAAAATTTTCAATTTATTTCTCCCACCGAGCATCCCCAACCCCATAGGATTTCTCTCGTTAATCCACGGATGGATCACTTCCGTCGCTGTGGTCCACAGAAAAGGTATCGTGTCTCTCATCCAGAAGACTGGCTCCGTCCGCGTTCGTAGTGCTAAATAACGGTATTCACCCATTCAGCACAAATCCCTTCTCAAGATGGAAATATCGTCTATCTGCTTCTCACTTTTTCGACGAATCGCTTTCCGGCAGCTCGTTCAAAAGGACCATTAGTTGTGACAAGGAAAATGATGATGATGATAATAACGGTGATGTTGACAATAATGATAAATTTATAACTGATGAATAAATTTGTCTGGTTGTACCCCAAGCGTAACCATTCGCATCGAAAACGAGTCCGAGAAGAAAAGGGAAATCGAATGCATAAAAAAATATAAATTGAGGGAAAAAATCAGTGCTAGGAATTTGCAAATCTACAGAGAGAAAATTTATTTCCATTCAAATTGCTATGATAGAAAGCAAACGGGAAAATTACAATAATTTGAATGCTTCCCAAATGTCTTTGTGATAAAAGGAAAAGGAGATAATTTAACGCTCTAGTGGCGATACTTTGGCCAAAACCACTTGGTTCGTGAGTAATGGATCAACCGGTGAGGAGAGTTAGCGACCGACAAATTTAACCTGACAAAATAATGAAAACTCGAAGCTAAACAATTTGAATTGATAAATCAAATACAAGTTAGTTAATATTCGGCAAAACCATTACATTGTTGGTGTAAAAAACGGTCATGGCCGCCAACTGTTGTGAGGCGTCCATTATTATTTCATAATTATAATTTATGCACCCTTGTTTGCTTTCCCGCTGAATGAAATAAATTGCTGATTTTCACGCCACGATACAATCAATAAACATTCACACTAACCCAATAACACGTCGAAATCGGATAACTACCTACCCATCGCCTTCGTAGAAAAATAGGGAAGAAACACAAAAAAACTCCACTTCACGTCAATTATTATTATGATGAGTGTTATCCTGACGAAAAATGGTCTCGCCACATTTTTACTCAAAAGAGCTAGGTGTGAGACATCTGCCTTTGGTGTGCTCTCTTTTTGGTAGCAAGCCACCGTTGAATACAGAGGCGATAAATGCTTTGTTATGATATTATTTTATTCTTTTGATCAAAGTTTTATAGATACAAATAAAAGGATAAGATTTCAATCTTGTCCCAATCCACTCAAAAATGATGTTCTCATTGAGATTTGTGGCTCCTAACCAAATGCAGGTAGTGGAAATGTCAATCTCTAGAAATGATGACAAATGAGGTTGAATTTATAAATTGAATATAATATAGGGGTGCTCTTATATATTTATTGTAAAATATATCTTAAGCCACCAATTGATGGAATTATTTTTTCTCTCATAAATTTATTTACATTTACAAATTATTTACATATATTGAACATGAATTGCATAATGAGAATCTTATCACCAGAGCCGTAGCGTGGTCTTCTGGCACCCTTGGCGTTTGCGTCCCTTTGGTGTTTACTTTGCCGATTACTTGTTTACTGACACACTTATCCTGACTTATTCTATGACTTATCCTGAGTTAGTATATAAACGAAGACTACATATTAAGAAGACTGATATCTCTTTCCTTTCCCCATACAAACGAGAAGCGACAGAGATTACAGTGCCTCTATTGGAGGAAGGTAGGAAGCTTAATGTAAAAGTGTATATGTGTGTGTGCATCACTATGGGAAGTACCACCTTTACCCGCAAGTGGCGTGGCTGTTACTGTCTTCCGATTCCGGACAGAGTTGCCAGTCTTCTTGATATGCAGTCTTCGATATAAAGCAGATCAAGATTTCAACGCTCGTCGGGGTGAACCCGAACAACAACATGCTGCGGACCTGCGTAAAATGCAATTGTGAAAAGTTGCGGTAGGGCAGCTGACACAATCGTTGTGATAGCAGGTATAGTTGCGATAGTGATGCAAATTGTTGTTTTTATCATTTAAATAACCTTAAGGCAAGTATATCTATTGATAAATTTCATATTTCTAATATTACTTTGAATACTACAAGAATTTATCCAATAATAGTATCAAATGTCTGCATAAAATGCTTTTTCTTTGCGGACTCCATAACGACGGTAGCGCGCTAACTATTTCGCTAGCAGGAGTAGTTCTTTTTCTAAGGGTATAAATAAGTACCGAATTCTGTGCCCAAAAACCCAAACAATAACAAAGGTGTTTCAAAACAATCATTTTCCTTATACTGATATTTCATTCCAGGAAACCAAACCAAAAATTCTGACTCGGAATCGGTTGTTTTATTTGATCTGTAATTCCGCAAGAAACCAGTCTGAATTCCGGATGAGTTTCACTCAAATTCTCGCCTCCATTTTGTTTATAACCTAATGCCGCTGACAGAGTGGCGGAGAGAAGCTGAGCATTAACATGCATTCGGACCCGAAAAACCTGCTTGCAGCAAATCAAATGGAGCATGGCAAAGTACACGTAGACTCTCCAAGTAGATCCGCTTGGCTTTCACTATGGAAGGGCGAAAAAGGGATGATTTTGCTGGAAGTAGGTTTCTCGCATATTGCATACTGCAAGACTAAGTAAAAACAAAACAGTCCGCGTATAGTTTTGCATATGCATATAAATAAGTTAAACTGTATTTTCCAGTGTCAAAAAATATAGCTTTGGCTATTTGTTCGCATAAAAACGTGAACACAACTATCGGGTCGAAGCAGCCTACCATGTTGGTATAGTTGTGTTACCGATTGCATTGGCTGCCCAAACAGAGTCTGATAACAAACTGAGAACTAAATTTGATGTTGTGAAGAAGTAGGTAATGATTGCTCAGATTGTTATGATTTTGGTCGTTTTAACGCTTAAAAAACAAAATCGAAAACAGAAAAATTGACCTATGACATCAAACAGAAAACTATTTATGCTACCGATGAAAGTAAATTGAAAACTCGTTGAGATGTTGAAATATTTCATTGATATCAAAATAATGAATAAATTAGACGTTTGCCAAATAAATAGAAACAAAAAAAAAATGGGTGGGTAGAGGCATAACCGGAATGAAGTAGAATACACTTTAGGCTGTTAATATAAATGCTACAATTTTGACTACCTTCTGATAGATTGTATTGAAACCAGCTATTTCGTTATTTCTAATGGAAATACCAAAATATCGGTACGTGTATATCGAAATCTAAAATGTTCAAACATATTATCCTCATATGGTAACCCTGAAAAGAGCATTTAATGAAAGTGAAACAATTCATTTGGCAACAGTCGGAGAATCGGATATAAATACCGAAATAACCTATTTTAATAAAACCTTTCAGAATATAGGTAAAAATTGCAGCATTTGTATTAACAGCCTAAAGTGCATGCAACTGCATTGCGGTAAAAAAGGATAATATCTCTGACATTACCTACCCATATTTCTAATCTAAAACAGAACAATTGTTCTGAAAACCTAATAAATGCATAACCTAAGGCGATTTAAAGCTATACTTTTGTAAAATCCCGATAGAAATCCAAAATTACGTGTTTGTCCAACGAGCTGTCTGTTCCGTTGTGGTAGTGAATTAGCTAGTGCGAGCTACAAAATTTTGCCTCAATTCTTTAATAACCAACAAAACCTGTCATGTATTGTTTAGAGTTCCTACATTAAAAGTCTGGTCAAGAGAAAGATGACAGCTTCAAGAAATATGGCTCAAAACGTAGGACTAAACTTGAAATTGTTGAAGCGCGCAATAATCTTAGAAACATATGTTCCGGGTTTATTGAACAGCTGACAATTATCTAATATTTTGTAAAAATAGAACGATATTTGACAAAATATCGGGGAATATGCTAAATTCAGAGTAAAAGATAAATACTGCATTTTCGACGAAAAATCTTTGCAATTTAATAGTAAATCGTTTCAATCTCGAACAGCGAAAATGGAATGGGTTATCAATCAACGTGTTTGAAAAATGTTTTTTTTCGATTTGCCTTAGTCAATACCACTATACTTTCTACTTGAATGTTGTATAAGATGCTCATTTGAATACGAAAAACTTCTGCTCGTACATTAGTGTTCTTTTATGGGAGACATATTACGTAATGATGTGTAACTCATTATACGGATGGAGCTACTGTTCCAACGCAATTTAGTTTAAATTATTTGCTAACAATTTTCACCGTAATCGTTCTAGTTATCTTGTCGGTTTGTCGGTGATTTATCCTCGCACAAGTGCGTTTTGCTCTGACCATTTTCCAAAGTGTAATTTATAATGATTTTGAAACATTGCATATCTTACATGCTTTCGAATATTTTGCAAAGCATTATGATTGCGATTACAGGAGAAAATGTTGGTTGAATGATATTTATTAAATTCTCCTAATTAATGTTGTATAGCTATGCTATTATCCTATTACTGTATTCGATCATCTGTTTTTATCAAAATAAGTTTTCAAGTGGTTCAATATATGAATCATAAGAGAAGTTATATGTTTGATACTGAGCAACAAGAAATTGAGAAAAAAATCCAATTTCTTCAGAAACACAAAGTTGATGAAAAAGAGCATAAGTAACATGTTTTTTGTGTAATTATATTGAACACAATAAATATATTTCTAAATAACATTGTGAAATACCAATACGAACACGAAAAGTGAAGCCTACTGTGAATAACAAAATATATTTTTTTAAATAAAATCGCAATACTTGTTCTGCTTGTTTGCATTGAATGACGTCATGCTCGTTTGGCTCCGGATTTTGACAGTTCGTTTGGCTCGATAAAAGTACCTTCGCTGGTCTATTACTATGAGTGTCTATAGTTTATTCGAGTTGAAGTTGATGCGGTTAAATTTCAATTGTTTAGAAATAAATAACTATTGAAGGACATGTTGTTGGCAGTTGAAAATCAATAGTTTGGACATTTTCTAAGCACAGGGGGGGGGGGGGGTCCGACGATGTGTCAAAATCGATATCAAATTTTTTGCCAACTTTTCGGGAGTGTTTTATATTGAAGGGAAAGTTATTGGCAGTTGACAATCAATAGTTTTGGACATTTTCAATACACAGGAGGTTCGACGATGTGTGAAAATAGATTTTGTTCAACTTTTGGGGAAAGTTTATTATATTGAAAACGCTATTGGTAAGTGAATAATCAGCTCCAATAAGACTTTAATTTGACTAGTATCGATGAACGCGGATCAATACGTACTGAAAATTCGCCGCGTCTGTTTTAATGAATCTAATTTCAAGTCCCGTTTTTGGTAACAAGCCCGTCCATCAGGTTAACGATCCTTTGTATTTCCCTTCAATGTTCGATATAATCGTTCGTATACATGTATTTCACAAACAATCCGATATTAGAAATAGGAAACACTTTCGCTGATTTATAACATCTAGTGCTATCATAACTCTTTGTCTGTATAACGTGTTATCACTCGATAGTTTGCAACCCAAAAAATATATCGTAGAGAAGGAATAGCGAAGTTAGTCTAAATAATGTCGCAATAAATAGTGATCCGGCCCATTAAGCAGATAAGATTAGTTTTTCTGGGCAATACTCCCACGATCGGTTGTGTGGAGTTGAAATTGCTTTTGTTTAGAAAACATAGGATACTCTCGGTAGCCGGCTACCCAGATTTTAAAAGAACAAAAAAGTAAACAAGATCTTTTTCGAGCGATCGTGTTTTCGAAAACTAACTGAACTACAAACTAAGGGATCATCCATAAATGACGTAGCATTATATGGGAGAGGGGAGAGTTTTGCATTTTGTGATGATGTGTGACGACGGGAGGGTAGGGGGTCATGTCAGGCTATGTAGCTTTTTCAAAGGGGAATGACTAACATCGGTTTTTATTTTAAAAAATCACGGGGACAGGGGGGGGGGGGAGAGTTACCGTCAAGCTACGTAATTACCAGGGAGTATTTAGAGGTTTGTGACGAAATGCTACGATGGGGGAGGGGGCTGGTAAAAATTGCTCAAAAAATGCTACGTCATTTATGGATGATCCCTAATAAACTATGCTTTACAGGTCGCATCGCTTGCTTGGAGCGAATCCTAGACCTTATTTCCTTCCAAACTACCAACTCCGCGACATCTATGGAAGAGTCTGATGAACCTTCGGTATAAGATTCCTCATTTTATTCAAACGATCGCCGGGTAAAATCAGCACCGACACGATAGAAACCACGAATAAATTCGTCGCGTGATTGAATATTATTAAAAAATATAAGCAGTGCTTCTTATAGCCGGCTATCCGGAGTACAAGTTGCTTATTTTGCTAATCGTATTAATACAACAAATGATAAATTTCCCAAATTCTCGGCAGCCGGCTGCCCAGAGCAATTATTACATGATAACACTATTGGCACACTCACTAACAACTCTCCCCTTCCCGTGATACATGTGGAGATGCAGAGGATTCCTCGGTCTCTAGTAGCAACATGTATCGAACTAACATTCCTTCCTTTCCCAGAAGATCTGCATTCGGACGTAGCCGGCGTTGGTATTGATCAGCATGCAGGGATCGGAATAGATTGTACAATGTGGCTCATCATGTTATTCCCAAGCATGTTGTTCCAATCAACATTTTGCAACCTAATTTGGTTCTGGTCAATAACGGAGTAGCAACTACGGGCGATCTCTTATGCTTATGCTTATGCTTATGCTTATAGCTATGCTATTATCCTATTTCCTTAGGGGGCTCCTTTTTACCCCATCTTTAACGTAAATATTAATATGCTCAAACCTTTACCAAGCAGGTTTCTTAGAGTGGAATTTTCGCAATAACCCTACAATTGACAGATGATACGCAAAACTTTTTCCGTTTTCTCCGAGAACCGTGTATTTTAAGTTTCCCCGGGTAGTGTACAGTGTAGCCCTACAAACTCGTTAATCTTTACGAATTAAGTTGTATCATATCATCAACATCATCTCCTTTATACAACGATACAACCAGTGTTTATCTAATCGTCAATCACATCCGCGCTGCGGTGAATTTACCTGTACACGCACCTGACGCTACGTATAATGAGCAAGAAAGTGCGGTTCTCTCGCACCAAAAGAAAGAGCTTTCTGCTTTTCTGTGGTGTGTCATCATTGTATCATCATTGCATTAAACTGGCACGCCAGTGCATCATTAGAATGAAATGCTTTCAGCGCCTGGCGACAGTCATACATACCACCGAAGAATACGAGTTGACATGTAAGCTGCTACGCTTACAACGTCAGAACACAAACTAACGAATTTTTCTTATGTTCACTTTTTATATGTGTCCCAGTTCCTTCGATGAAACAGGGTCGGTCCTAGCAACGCTCGCTGCTTGGTCGAATTGTACCGACCAATCATGGAGCAGATAATTACTGCTTTCATAAAATCCATAATTTTCGTTAATTTTAGTAATTGTGCATCCTAATTAGTTAGATACAAATGATGAACATATTTCCAAACAGATAGCGTAATAATCTTATTTTTTCATTCAGTGCAACGGCAAATATTACCGTTTATTTTCTGAAGTAGAATACTTCTATCGTTTCAATATAGGGGTCCCGTTTCAAAATTTTCTGCCAGGATCTTACCCGATTTTTTAAACGTGAACATCTGCCTTTGTACTGAATGAAAAAATAAGATTATTACGCTATCTGATTGGAAATATGTACAACAATTTTGTATCCAATTCGGTAGTATGTACAATTACTAAAAATAGCGGAAATAATGGATTTTATGAAAGTAGTAATTATCTGATCCATGATTGGTTGGTACAATTCGCTCAAAAAGCAAGCGTTGCTGGGACTGCCTCTTTTTCATCGAAAGAACTGTGACGTGTATAAAAAGAGAACACGAGAAAAATTCGTTAGTTTGTGTTCTGACGTTGTAAGCGTAGCAGCTGCTGCATTTCATGTCAGCACATTCTTCGATGGTAGGTAATAGATACCATGATTGCCGCCAGGCGCTGATGATTCTAATCATGAAATGACGTGACAATTTTTGTATCTCAATATCACACTATTGAAAAACAAGCAAAAGTGAACAGATCTGAAAAACGTGAAAACTCCCATACATCAGACAATCTATCCCCTCAATAGGGAGCAGGTTAGTAATTCAAACGAACACGAAAATTTATAAATAAATGTGCCGCGTGCCTGTTTGAATCAGTAGTTGCTCTTTTGCCAGACAAGTAACATCGTGCCTATAGCGTCTCGTACGACAGATTTGAGCACCCAGCACACTACGCTTCTATGAATGATCGACTCATCATCACTAGGGTTGCCAACTCTGGATAGGCTTTGACCCGGAGATTTTCACTGACCTGGCAGGTGGTGGATGTTAAGAAAAAAAAAATGAGTCAAAACGATTGCTTTATTGCAGCGGTTCTCAACCTTGTTTGCTCCGCGGACCCCTTCGAAATCACCTTGGGTCTCCGCGGACCCCTTCGAAATTATCCTGGGTGGTCGCAGACCCCTTAAAATTACCCTGGGCAGTTGCGGCCTCCACGGCTTAACATCGATTTATATGCTGTCATTATATTATTTTCAGTCTGATACGATTAAAAAAACTTGAAGTTTCAATATCCGTCCGGAAAAGATTTTCCTCTTCGCGGACCCCAGCAACGACTTCACGGCCCCTTAGGGGTCCGCGGACCCCAGGTTGAGAATCACTGCTTTAGAGCACTTTAATCGCTTATTATTACCTATTGAGCGAAAAAGTGAGAAGTATGCACTATTTCATTCTTTCTGTAAGTCGTCACGGATTTTAGGATTTTGGGATGGTTGAATAGAAAATTACCAAAATTATCTCACAATCACCGTTAAGTGGTATGTTTTTGTCAAGCTTAGTGCGCGTGACGAGAATGTTTTTGTCGGTTTTATCAGGTGTAGTATTTCACTTCATTTTAAAAGCAGAGAAAGGCTACTCTCGCTGTGGAGGATAAGTCGACCGAGCATTGCCATCCTCCACAACTAACAGGAAAAGTAGAGCGAAGGAGGCAGGGCAGCGGCATCACATGGGAATCACTATGTGGTGTTGCTTATTCATCACCAGAGGTCCCAACAAAAGGGCAAAACTCACCGCCCTAGCTAACAGTTAATGGTCACTGCAGGTGTAGCAGCAACAACGGAAGATTTATTTGATGTTGACTTAGCCAGTTGGATTAGAGCAAATTCGCCATACCTTGGTGCAACATCAATAAAACACCACCAATAGTGAAGTGATTTGGTGAATTTGCGGCAAAATAACTTTTTTACACCACCTATCGAAATCAATATTTGGTGAACTCATCTTCGCCACCTTGCAACGAAGGGTTTGTCGGGTAAAATAAATCTGAACCAGAGTAATAGTGAACTTATTTTGCAAAGAATCAATTAATTTCAAAAAAGCTGAAATTATGCATCTTCCTACCAAACCCGGAGAAATTGATGTAAAACCCGGAGATCGCTCTCTGAACTACAGTAATAGTTAACTTAGACTTTTTAAAAATTTTTTAAAGAATCAATTAATTTAAAAAAAAAATGAACCTATGCTTCTTCCCACCAAACCCGGAGAAATTGATGTAAAACCCGGAGACTCGGAGATCGCTCCCAAAAACCGGAGTCTCCGGGTCAAACCCGGAGGGGTGGCAACCCTAGCTGCAAAAAAAAGGTTTGCCATCTCTTCCAGCCGCACGTTACTTACATCAGATAAATATTTCGAAATGAAAAAAAAACCTTTCTCTTAAGCATCTAATATGAAATACTGATAACTTGAAACGTGACATCGGCTTTTATCACTTTCGCACTGATGATGGAAGGACTGCCTTCATGCAGAATAACGAAAAAATATTTGCGGATTCTTTTTGGTACGGCTTTCGCTAGCTGGCAGTGTTGCCACATCCTCCAATTTTCTGAAACATTGCAGAATTTTGGATTATGTTTCCGAAAGACTATTTTCAATAAATCACAGGTTTTCGCTAATTTCAACCTGTAAATGTACTTTAAGTAGCTGCACATTTTTGTATTGTTTCGGAAGGATAAATTTAAACAAATAACAGATTGTTGCAAATTTCAGATTGTCAATATACGCGCAAGCAACAAATAACGAATATAAACTGCGCAATTGGAATATCGCTATCAATGATTGGAAATATTCCAATTTGTTCATTATTGTTATAGCCTTTAAAAGGGCTTTTAATCTATGGAACAATTAGCTTAAACTGAGGTTTGCCAACTCTTCCAGCCGCGCGCTATTTACATCGGATCACCCCCAGCGATAGCAGTGATCAAATGCAGCACTCATTGCAGCGCATTGTCAACATGCATGATTGATACTGCTGTTCTTTACGGCCCGACGTTTGACGGGAGAATGAAGTCGCTCGAGAAATAATATTTTTTAAATAGTGATGATTAGGGTTGCCACCGCTCCGGGTTTGACCCGGAGACTCCGGTTTTTGGGAGCGATCTCCGAACCTCCGGGTTTTACATTAATTTCTCCGGGTTTGGTAGGAAGATGCATAATTTCAGCTTTTTTTTAAATTAATTGATTCTTTGTAAAATATTTAAGAACTCTAAGTTCACTATTACTCTGGTTCAGATTTATTTTACCCGACAAACCCTTCGTGAACTCATCTTCGCCACCTTGCAGGCGAAGATGAGTTCACCAAATATTGATTTCGTTCGCAAAACAATGAAAATAAAAAAAACAAATCAAATTTACTGCGAATTAAGGAAAGTAATATTTCGCTATATGCTACAATTGAAAGTTTGCATCCCACTAGGTGGTGTAAAAAAGTTATTTTGCCGCAATTTCACCAAATCACTTCACTATTGGTGGTGTTTTTTTGATGTTGCACCAAGGTATGGCGAATTTGTTCTAATCCAACTGGCTAAGTCAACATCAAATAAATCTTCCGTTGTTGCTGCTACACCTGCAGTGACCATTAACTGTTAGCTAGGGCGGTGAGTTTTGCCCTTTTGTTGGGACCTCTGGTGATGAATAAGCAACACCACATAGTGATTCCCATGTGATGCCGCTGCCCTGCCTCCTTTGCTCTACTTTTCCTGTTAGTTGTGGAGGAGGGCAATGCTCGGTCGACTTATCCTCCACAGCGAGAGTAGCCTTTCTCTGCTTTTAAAATGAAGTGAAATACTACACCTGATAAAACCGACAAAAACATTCTCGTCACGCGCACTAAGCTTGACAAAAACATACCACTTAACGGTGATTGTGAGATAATTTTGGTAATTTTCTATTCAACCATCCCAAAATCCTAAAATCCGTGACGACTTACAGAAGGAATGAAATAGTGCATACTTCTCACTTTTTCGCTCAATAGGTAATAATAAGCGATTAAAGTGCTCTAAAGCAGTGATTCTCAACCTGGGGTCCGCGGACCCCTAAGGGGCCGTGAAGTCGTTGCTGGGGTCCGCGAAGAGGAAAATCTTTTCCGGACGGATATTGAAACTTCAAGTTTTTTTAATCGTATCAGACTGAAAATAATATATTGACAGCATATAAATCGATGTTAAGCCGTGGGGGCCGCAACTGCCCAGGGTAATTTTAAGGGGTCTGCGACCACCCAGGATAATTTCGAAGGGGTCCGCGAAGACCTAAGGTGATTTCGAAGGGGTCCGCGGAGCAAACAAGGTTGAGAACCGCTGCTCTAAAGCAATCGTTTTGACTCATTTTTTTTCTTAACATCCACCACCTGCCAGGTCAGTGAAAATCTCCGGGTCAAAGCCTATCCAGAGGTGGCAACCCTATTTGCAGCTGACTAATTGTTCCATTCTGCATGTTATTTTTGTTAAACCAAAAGCCCTTAGCTAGTTTAGTATTTTTCATTCCATAGCACGCGTGTTTGTGTATCCCACAAATAGTCCTTTTCAGGATCCCAAATATAAAACATTTCAGAGTTAATGTTAATTAAACCACTGAATATATAAAGATACATATGTTATACTTTCTTCGTTTACGAATAATTTGATTTATGACCAGTTATTTTTCTATCGTGCTTGCAAACATTTGATTTGATAGCAGGTATTTAAAGATAGATGTAAGATAAATATGTGGGAATATTTTAGGTTTCGATGTACGTGTACCGATATTTCGGTATTTCTATTAGAAATAACGAAATGGCTGGTTTTAATATAACCTATCAGAATATAGTCAAAATTGTAGTATTCGCATTAACATCCTAAAGTGTATTCTACTTCACTCCGGTTATGTGTCCGACATTACCCACCCATCTTTTATTTTTATTTTATTTATAATTAATATCAACAGACACAGTGTGGTCCTAATGATAATTTCTTAATCTATTTAAAAAGTTAAATTGTTTTCTGCTACGTGGAATGTGAAGATCGAACTCGGATGACACTCTGTTGAAGGTCCGCTGCAAACCAATGATGGCACCGTTTACTCCATAGTTAGTCCGGCGAAGAGGTAATCGGAGGAATAAATTATTGCGAAGGGCGCGAGGGCGAACGTTCATGTTTATCGCACTGAGAAGCTCGGGGCAGTCAATTCGTTCTTGCAAAATATCCGAAATCGTCATAGCACGGAATAGATCCCGCCGCACTTGCAATGTATCGCGTCCAATAAGCAAACCCCGGCTTTCGTAACTTGGCAGCTGGTGAGGGTTGCTCCAAGGCAATCGACGAAGGGCAAACCGAACAAATCTGCGCTGTACTGTCTCAATTCGATGGACACCGTTGAGATAATGAGGGTTCCACACAACTGAACAATATTCCAGAGTTGATCGAACGAGTCGTAGAGAGATTTTAAGCAGTAAATATCTGAAAAGTGCTTAGATATTCTCATTATGAACCCCAAACAGCGTGATGCCTTTGCGACAATATAGCTGATATGCTGTTTAAACGTCAGTTGTTCATCGAGAAAAACTCCGAGATCTTTGACGCAATTCGCTCTGTCAATTCAATAGTAATTCTTCAAAAGGGCTAATGAGACTTTTGTAAACAAACTTATTTCGCTCATTATTCCGCTACCGAGTTGAATTTCATGAAAAATACACATGAATCAACATCTTTATCCTTGTTAGAATCAATTTCAAATGTTTTCTGTGCTGAAATGAAAACAAATTAGGAGAAATCCGTAAAACAAAAGTTTGTTTACAAATCTTATTAGCCCTATTCAAAGGTTGATATGGAATTGTGGATTCAGCTAGACAGCAATCGAATCGAATTGGCGTTTTTTTCCTCGAGAACGTAATGACCGTACATTTCTTGGGATTTAGGGTCATTCGGTTGATCTCGCACCATTCCGCAAAGGTTACCAGTTGGCGTTGAAGGAAAGCTGCATCATCAGTATTCCGGATTCTATGGTATAACTTGAGGTCGTCGGCGAAGGACAACCGTGATCCTTCTAAACAAAAGTTGACGTCGTGGAAATACAGAAGAAAAATCAATGGACCGAGATTGCTGCCTTGTGGAATACCAGATGAAGCGAAGAACTCTTCGGATACACAATCACCTATCTTGACTGCTAGACGACGATCACTGAGATACGATTGCATCCAACGGAGAATATTAGTACCAAAGCCAAGTCTATCCAACTTTGCCATTGCAATAGCGTGATTAATCTTGTCAAAAGCAGCTGAAAGGTCCGTGTAGATAACATCAGTTTGAAGGCCGTCCGACATGGCATCTGTCACATATGTTGTGAACGACAGAAGATTCGTGGATGTTGAACGTTTCGGCATAAATCCATGCTGAGTCTCGGAGATATATTGTTTGCAGTGGCTGGAGATGGGTTCCAACATAGCCATTTCAAACAGCTTAGGAACTGCGCTTAGCGTTGTAATACCACGGTAGTTGTCAACTACCTTTTTATCACCTTTTTTGTGAACTGGAAACATGAAGGAGGATTTCCAGAGTTCGGAAAATGATGATGACAAAGAGGTTCAATTAGACCGGCAGAGAATTTTTTTAGAATAATAGTTGGTATACCATCTGGGCCTGCCGAGATTGAAGCCTTCAAGTTTAAAAATTGGGTAAAATATTGGCAGAAAATTTTGAAACGGGGCCCCTATATTGAAACGTTAGAAGTATTCTACTTCAAAAAAGCAAAGCATGTAAGCACATCAAAATAAGATTAACATATGATGCCCTATTTGAAAAACCTGTTTTAATCCACCTAGTGGTGCGATTGTGCCTTTCTCGTTTATCAAAGTTATGATTTAATAGGCGGTTACCTTCAATATAACATTGTGGAAACATCAACTACATTCTAATAACACTTGGTAAGGGACCATTCATATACCACGTGGACCAAAAACTTTCCTTTTTGACCCCCTCCTCCCCCTACGTGGACAATCGTAGACAATTGATGATTTTCACGATGGTTTTCTCAAATAATATAAAAAGGGTTTCCAATTTCAGATATTTGTATTGTGTTTGACTGTTTTGTTACTGGCTGTAAACGGAAGAATCGAATAAAAACGTAGTTCACACTTTATAGGTTTTCTTAGACATTTGTAAATATTACAAACATTAAAAATTGTGTGCCTAAAAGACATTTTTTGCATTCATCATGGTGTCACAAAATTTAAGTAAACTGCGAACTTCAGTTCGCTCATGTAAAATCGACATCATGATTTATAATAATTCTAAAATATTTGTTTAAAACGAGATACAAGATTGAATCAAGTATTTCTGGAAACAACATATTTTGTTCGGTGTTGATATCCATTGATTTTGTGGCATGTACATGCTGTGCTGTTAGAAGCTCTTTAAGTGTTGCACAGTTTTGGGATGATTTGAAGGAAAACATCAAACACTTATGCTGCCAATTTGTTTTACGACCTCGTTAAGAAAAAAACATAAGTATGTGTCCATACCCTACCCTACCTTTCTCTCCATGGACAAGCATGGACTTTTTCGTACTCCCTACCGCAGTATATGGATGGTCCCTAAGTATATATGACGGCACAACTCCCTCGAACCTGATGAGCAACATGTCGACGCTGACACACTTATAACAAACAAAAATATAATATATGGAAGAGGGTAGCGGAATAATTAGTGTTAAGGGAGGATGCGTTGCGAACAACCTAACCAATTTTGGTATACGGGTGAGTGCAGGGTGGGTGGAGTATGAGAGGAATGAGGAGGAAGGGTGTATGGAGGGTACAACAGCCAACTTTTTAATTATACCTTCCACTTGACACTAGGTTAGTGAAAATTGGTTGTCATCATCTTTAGTTGTAGTTTTAGTTCTAGAATAAGTCTGAAACTCGGGACTTCCGGAATTATCGATAGTGGACTATTTATTCCAAGAACAATGATTCACCATCAGTGATCTAGGTTCTGGGAATCGTAGTAATTTGATCTTTATTTCAATACATTTTTAACCTTTGAGGGATTACGATTGTACCGGTTTATATGAGAAATTAGTATGTGACTGCAATAACCAACCTGTAACTCCGGAACCAAAAGTCAGTAGTGAATGAAATTCAATAGCAGTCAATGGAAATATTATAACTTTCATTTGAAATCAAGTTTGTAAAAATCGGTTAAGAGTTCGTTGGAAACTATGTGTGATATTAGCTCAGAAACTTGGCGAGATCAAGAACCGTCATAGGTGGCCAATGTGACCAACGCAACTTTGATTGATCATTAGTGATCTAAACTCGAAAATCCAAGTAATGTTGAACCCGAGGGACTGCCCTTCCTATGTTCATTCTCAGGGATAGACCTTTCCAACATCAAATTATGGTCTCGTCAATTTGGTCTTGTTAAACTGCAAATGACGTGAAAATCCAAGATGATAACCAGATAAGGTATAGGTAAAGCGAGAGTTTTGGTTTTACGATTGGCAAGATCGACATTACGTAAATATTACTTCACTACTCAAAAAAGAGATTATTGAAAACGAAATTAATTCAAGTTAAGTTAATTCAAGTATAGTTTTGAATATAGAAACTAGTGCTTTCAGCCTTTTTGATGTTCTCAAGGTGTTTACCACCAATAATATTATGGTACACACATGCATTTATTTATTTATTTATTTCGTCAATCAAGTGTAGACTACATTATACAAATATTAATTGCTTATGTACTATCCTGTAAACTATTTCTATGTACTATGATGCCGTAAAGAGTTGAAAAACTGTTTTAAACTTGTTCGGGGCATGGTAAGGTCAATACTTTCACAATGCTCGTTATACACAGCCATCATCTGGTTTAGTGGTCCGAATTTAGCATAGTCTGTACGGTGATGACCTATCGCGAACAAATTTCTATTGCGTAATTGACAAGTAGGAGCATATAAATTTAATTTTGACAATATGTAAGATGAGTCAATACGCTGCATGACGATATCGTTTAGAAACGAGATCATAGCATAGTCCCGACGTTCTTTCAATGTTTGAATATCTATCAACATACAACGTGCTTCATAAGATGGAAGAGGGAATACTGTCCATCTTAGCTTGCGTAGTGCATATAATAGAAACTGTTTTTGGATTGACTCAATTCTCACTTCGTGTTTTTTTATGAATGGTGACCAAAAAATACTACAATACTCTAAAATAGACCGAACATATGCTACGTAAAAAGTTTTAATTGTGTAAGGATCTTGAAAGTGATATCCGAAGCGTTTTATAAAATTAAGCATATTACTAGCTCTATGAACAATTGTGTTGTAATGTTCCACAAATTTTAATTTTTTATCTAAGATAACTCCTAAATCTCTTATTTTATCGCATTTCTGAACGGTTTATTTACCTAATGTAATTGACACGGAAGCCGTGATTTGTTTTCTACTAAAAGTCATGAGATTACATTTTTTAACATTTAATTCCAGTAAACATTTACAACACCATGTATAAAAGATTTGTGTTTCACTGTGAAAAACATTATAGTCATTATTATTTCTAATTTCTAAAAACAGCTTCATATCATCCGCATATATGAGAATCTTAAGGTTTTTTAAAATAAGAGAGATGTCGTTGACATATAAAATAAAAAGAAGAGGTCCTAAGTGTGAACCTTGAGGAACCCCCGAAGTAACTTTAATTATATCAGATTTCATCTCATAGAATTTTACTATTTGCTGACGATCTGTTAAATACGACTTAATCTTATTGAGGAGTCTCATCTCGATTCCCAATTTTTCAAGTTTGAATATTAACATGGGAATGTCCAGTTTATCGAAAGCTTTGCTGAAGTCAGTGTAAAGAGCTTCTATATGATTTCCTTTATCCATGGCATTTAACGAGTAATCAACAAATTCTAAAATGTTTGTACTAGTTGAACGGCCTTTAAAAAACTCATGTTGTGAATTTGTTATTTTATGTTTGACTTGGTTGAAAATGGTTTTATTTATGATGGATTCGAAAAGTTTGGGAAAGCAAGACAGAATGGCAATTCCCCGATAATTGCGAATATCAGATTTTTTACCCGATTTATAAATAGGTATTAAAAAAGATTTTTTCCAATCTTTTGGGAAAATACCAGATTCTAGTGACTTATTGAACAGCCAGAATAAAGATGACGTAAGCTCAGTTGCTAAATTCTTTATGAAAGCAGGTGGAATTCCATCAGGTCCTGAGCCTTTAGTGGCATCTAGATCATTGAGACCAGACAAGATATCTTGAACATTAATGTGACTGACACCAACATCCCTTGAATAATCAGGAAAATAAGAAAAATCTTCAAAGTCACGATCATTGTCTGAATAGTTAGAATAAGTTTCTTGAAAAAATGTTGCGAAGAGATTACCAATATCTTTTGAAGTTTCACCCTCTTTTCCATCTAAAGACATTTTTGATGGGAAGTTGCATGAATTCAACTTAGTTTTGGTGTAATTAAAAAAGATTTTTGGGCATGACTTGATCTCATTTTCAGTTTTTGCATTATATACAGTTAGTGCCGAAGAAATAGCCAAAGTTAGTTGGTCACGAAAGTTAAGGTATTTTTTCAAATTATCCTGATTATTGTGTTTTCTGTAAATTTTGTGAGCTTTTTGCTTCCGATTTTTCAAATTAATAATTTCCTTGTTGAACCAAACTGGATTTTTGGATGCATGATTTCGTCGTTTTTTCGTGAGTGGAACTTCCTCCTGTATTATTTGCCATAAAATATTATAAAAGATCTCCACTGCACATTCAACGTTCACTTGATTCTTTAGAAGGGACTGCCAATTAGCACTGCTTAATTTATATTTAATATTTTCATAACTTGCTTTTCTATAATCGAAGACGTCCTCGAAGTCACAATCAATGAAATTATGATTCTTGTGCACAAAAATAGAGAAATCTATTGCTGTGTGAAACGTTTCATTTTTCCATAAGGGAGAATGAGATTCATCAACACAGAAATCTTCATTAATGTTTGTTAATGCAGATCTAAATAACGATTGTGTTGATTTTTATATGGTTTATTTGATTGAGTCCTAGCAATGCAATTTTCTCAAACATATATTATAATGTTTCGTTTTCACCAACGACAGGAAGTAGAATGCTCTCATTTTCAGAGTCAGGAATAAAATCTAAGTTGCGCTGATTAAAATCACCATAAATATGAACTTTAAATTCTGGAGGAAAATTAGAGATTATTTCTTCAGCTGCTTGAAAGAAAATATCATATGTTGATTTGCAAGCTAGATCCGGTGGAAAGTACACTGAGACAAAAATGTGGATTTCATCAGCGATATGTGCTTTAACCCACACATGTTCAAATTCTTTGAATTTTGGTGAGACAATAAGATCGGAATTAAATATAGATGAAACTGCGATGAGAACTCCTCCGCCTGACATTCTTTGGGTTAGTCGTAAATCACGATCATCTCTAAAAACATTATAGTCACTACCAAAAACCTCTTCACTTTTTACATCCTCATTCCAACTTGTTTCGGTACCTAGAATTATCGAAAATGAGGAGCCTAATATATTCTTATGGATTTCGTTCATCTTTACGGTGCTCCTCATTCTATTAAAATTTTGACAGTAAACCAAAATTTCAGTGGCTTTCGAAGAAGTTGGTTGTGATTCGTTATTCGTAAAAATATTGTTTAAAACTATTGTACTGTTACCAGCTGCGTCATGCTTGTCCTGCTTGGCGAAAACACGAACGTTCACAGGAGCAAGATGAACAATGATGTTGATTGTTATGGTGATTGTTGTTAAGACCATTGTTGTTTCTATTGCAAATGCTGTTTCTGTTGTTGTTGTTGTTGCTGTAACTGCTGTTTCTGTTTTCGTTGTGGTTGTTGTTATTTCTGTTGTAGTTGTTGTTGCTGTTTCTGTTGTAGTTGCTTATTCTGTGATTATTGTTGTTGTTGTTGTTGTTACTGCTGTTAATGTTGTTGTTTCTGTTTCCGTTGTGGTCGTTATTGTTTATGTTGTGCCTGTTTCTATTGAAGTTGTTGGTGGTATTATTGGACTTGTAGCTGTTGTTTTGTTGCTATTGTTGTTGTTTCTATTTTGGTTGTAGTTGTGATTATTGTTTTTGTTGTACTTATTGCGGTTCCTGTTCTTATTGCACTTGCTATCTATGTTGTTGTAGTTGTTATTGTTATTACTGTTGATATTGCTGTATCTTGTACCCTGTTTTCTTCTCGAATTTTTACTCCTTGTTGCTTTATCTTTCTCTTTTTGTTGTTTAATACGACGCTGTTTACGTAAGTCATATTCTGACCAATCGGAGCGCCACACTCTTTTCGAACCAAGTGTGCGCCATCCATCTTTTGCCACTTGATTATGCTGCGAACCTGAGATAGCAGTTTTATTTGAAACGACGGTCAATTCGTCCATCAGACTGGGGGGAGACACCGCAGGTGTCAAACGAGCATTATTAACACTGGTTTCCAGGGTACTAATTGTCGCGGTAATTGCCCTTACTTCGTCTAAAATATCGTCGCCAACAGCGCATACACCTTATGCAGATTATCTTGAATCTGTTTTGCGTCTGTCAAATCAGAGACTCTTCGTATTTTTATGCGGATACGCTCTTCTTTCCTTTGAGGCAGACCCTCGGTTGAACCTGCTTGAATATGTATTACATCGCTCGGACACTATGCACTATGGTCCCAAAGCTGTATTTAGGAAGACAAAACTGTTTACGCCTAAACCGTTGGTTTTAGTTATATAGTATCTTCGGCAAACTTTTTTAGTACTTTCTTGCCGATTTTTTTATATTAGTTGAATTAGGGTGGTCCTTGTGGTTAGGGTGTTCAAAGTATCAACTTCTCAGATATGTAAAATTCAGCTACATAGTGTTCTACAAAGTTATAAATCAATCAAATTGAAGCAACTTTTTTGAGGAAACTATGTGGCTATCTCTAATGGTTCATGTGCTATGATTTTTGCAATATTTGAGGTAGGGTGGCTCTTTAAAAATTGGTTTTCTATTAATATCTTTTTATGTGTTAATTTCTCGCTAATACTTTGTTCTAGAGGTTTTTAGAACTTTTGTAACTACACATTTTTGCCGAGGCAACGAAGTTTCTATCTCTTTTGTTTGCATAGTAACAGGCGATTTTCTAAACAAAAATGGTTTTTTTCAAAGCTCTACTTCCAACATTGCAAATGGATTTTCAATCTTTTAATTTCATTTGAAAGATCGGAACTTTTGTAGTTTTTGGTGAAAAAACTGCGGGAGCGTTATTTCTGTAAAATAAATAATTATTTTTTGAAAATGGAGCATTTTTCAACAAAAATCGTTCATAACTTATCAAATAGACGAGATAATAACTTTGTTACTTCAGCAAAAATATTCGCCATACAAAGTTCTAAAAGTGCTGCAAACAAACTATTTACGATAAATCAATGTATGTCGAGTGCCAAGGTCGGTCCAGTGATTCCGGTTGAAGTGTAACTACGGGGGAGGATGCCTCGATGACCCGAAGCCGTGTACTGCTACATTGCTCTTACCATCTTCGTTGCAACGCTGATATTATCTGAACAACACATTCTTTGGACAATATGGTTCATGTTAACGTCCTCATCGACAATGGTTTTACTCATTTATTTTACGTTATTTAAACATCTAGAAGATTTAATTTCAAATTATATTGTATTCACATTGGCTTCTACGGCGTAACGATTTTACTGTATTGGTCCACAAAATTTCAATATACTACAATACATTGCGTAAAACAGCTAAATGCAATTTCACAATATTCTAGGTACTTCAAATCGTTCTGAAATTCAGATTTTGAGATTTTATGCCTAAAATAAGTCTTGTTAGATGTCCTACACAGTTTCAAACACGAACTGTTAGATGTTGTTGGAAGGAAAATAAATTAGTAGTTTAGCGAATTATTAATTTTATAATGCTTGACGTATGTAGTATCACCTATATCTACGGGTTTGTATAGTCTGTATTAACATTGTACAAAACACAGTTGAGCAGCTAGCGTTCAAAATACGAATTTTACGATGTGTGAAGGTTCAGTTTGCAACGAATTTTGTATCAATCATTCAATAACATCACTTCGTTGAGTCTGAAATTATTGTTATCAGTAGTCGAGAATCATTGGCTAAACGAGGTCAAATATTACTCCGGATTAAATTCTCTCAAAATTCTTCATTCAGGAACAGATTTCGAACAGAGAATCCCTCATATATTGTGAAGCAAACCCAAGAAAAATTGGGATCGAGATGGTTCAATAATTTTACCAAGAGAAACTCTTAAATTGTTATTAGCTGGTTTTATTTTCCCATAAAAGTATAATTTTTAGGATTGCTTTATCTTGTCCAAAATCTTGACCAAACGAACAATTGTCTTCTAAAAATGAGGAAAAATTAAGAAAAAGTTCAATAAACTCGTAAAAATAGTCAGAAACAGAAGTCGCACAAAATAAAAATGTTGAAACGATCAAAAGTGCATTCAATTGCCTTTGATTCAACATAACGATATATCATATCGATGCACTACAACCGAAGATATTTGGATTTTACTGAACGTACTTTTTGTTTTAAAGGTGAAATTCATTTTTTACTGTAACTCGAAAATTATTCTACTGTAATTTTTTTGGACTTTATTTTCGGATTCAGCACACAATTTTAAATCAGAAATGGTGTTCAAATGTTGAAGTTCAGATTTTTGTTTTTATTTTGTGAACTAGTGTTATCTCCTATATTATTCTGTTTAATGATTATATTCTTGAGACCATCAAAAATAGAGCTACGGAAACTGTCTGATACGAGGGCGAGTTTTCTCGCGTACTATGACGAATTACCGAATCAAAAAAGCATCGTCACAAACGAAACATCCGTAGCCTAATGCAGATGCTGTTCAAAATACTGCAAGTTTTAATAGCTCTAGAACTTAATGTTTGTTCATTATTTTGTCTTATTTTACAATATTTGCATACAATTGTATTGGTAATACGTCTAATAGGCTTGACATGTGTTTGAACCAAAACTTTCCACTCAAAAGAAGAAAGCATCCAGCTCATCCATGGAAAATATTTAACAAAGCTCTACACTTGTAATCTCGTATTGTATTATTCATTCTGCAGTCTCTAGTTCAAATTATACGAGGGTATGATTATTGCAAAGCGTAGTTCTTTTCTAACCAGAAGAAACGTGCGCAAGGTTGAAATATCTACAACAAATAAAGCCGTGTAATATATTTATATTTATATTTTTATGAATTATGCCTGTCGTCCATTATGCCTAACGTTCATTATGCCAATCTTCCATTATGCCTAACGTATATTATGCCAAGGGTCCATTATGCCTGACGTATGTATGCCTAACATATTTATACCGAACGTCGCGCACCCGGTAGTTAGGTAGAGCAGAAACGGCGAAGGTCACCTGATGAGAGTTCTGATTTTATATGTGTCCTCTTCCCGTCAGCTACGACTAATGCTGTATGCATTCTGCGCAATTCAAACTAGGAATCGGTGTCGACTCCACTTATTTCAACCTAGTTTTCTGGTACATATACTATATACTCTTTCCTAAAACGTCCGTAGGCAGCAATATCATTTACCTGATTGAAATTATTTACCATCAGCCGAAGCTTATCAGGGGGATTTTTCGATATTTCTGTCACGGCCGATCTGTTAGAACTATAGAAATATGCAATAAAATCAAACATGTTTTGTCTTTCGTGTGGAAAAAGATCACGAAAGGCCCGGTGGAAGAAGATGGGTACAGTTTCAGTCGTGAGGTCGATTTTATTTTGACACCATCTCACTTTCAGACGAGGCATTGTCAGGGAAAGTCGTTTTTGCCTGAGCCTTTTGCCCAGTGTACCGTGGTGAGAGAGAAAAGAATTGGCGATTTAAAATAATGCGGTACTTATCTTAGATAACGGTATACAGGCACCATCTAATGCTCTGCTGGACGAATGGCGGTTAATGCGCACAGACAAAAGAGAAAAAATGATAAAACCTCAAACCTTTCTCTATTGATAATGAAGTCTGAATACTTTTGGAATAGTTTTAGTACTACAGATGAAATGCCAATCTGCTAATTGACGTTCTTAAAGAAATGTTCAGGGCTAGCACTAGGATAACTGAATGCGACAAAAATATGCTAAATGGAGGGCTATATTCAATCGATTGTAGTGGTTGTTGTGTTGGGTTTCAGCGTGAAAAAAAAAATCATTTTTTGCAATTTTTTTAGAACATTGCGTGAAGCGAATTGATCAAAGCTTTTGTACAATCATATCATTTCAATAACATGTTGTAATTTTTCTATGCAATAATATCGACAAACGACTCGGTGACGCAGCTTTTTGTAGAATGTCTCTGGAAAAACATGATTTGCGGTGTTACCTGTCTTTGCAAAACTACTTAACCGATTTCTTTCAAACTTTGCATACACATTCTATGTTAAAAATGCCTAACTCCTATGTTGTTCAATTAAGGGTTTTTTTTACTCATTTCAAACAAAAACTACTATTTTCACGAAAAATTCCGCCTTTTAATGAGTAAACACCCCGAATGAAAAATTATCTCAAAAACTCAACGCACACGGAAAAAAATTGCTCCCAAAATCGTGAATAAAGTGCCATGAATTCTGGAACAATCACGTTTTTACGTTACGAAAACAGGACCATAACCAAAAATCATGGCTTTTATAATTATGGTCAATTTCCCTTCAGTAACGCCCGCATAACGCTTTCATTTATGGAAATATTTGATTTTGTTATGTGAACTTCAGTCACGGTTTCCGCCAAAAACTAGTTCACAAGTTTATGAACATTAGTCATAAAACCAAAGGTTGACTCATGATTTTTTCGTAGTAATAGGAACAATAGTTCACAGCATCGAAATATTCTGGTTATTTTTTCGTGAACTATTTCACGAAATTCGGAATTTTATTCATGAGCCCATTCGATTCTCGTGAAGTAATTCATGATACCTAATATATTAGTCCCAATCCAATATCCGTACTCGTGAAATGGTTCACAAAATCATCAAATATTATTCATGCATTCGTGAACTGGTTCGTGATTCCTAATATATTAGTTACGATTCAATATCCGTGCTCGTAAAATAGTTCACGACATCATGAAATATTATTCAAGTATTCGTGAACCGATTCATGATACCTAGTAAAATAGTCACAACTTACCATTCGTTTTCGTGGAATAGTTCACGAAATTATAATATATTATTAATGTATTCGTGAAGTTGTTCATAATTCCTAACATACTAGTCACGATACAATATGCGTACTCGTGAAGTAGTTCACGGAATCATGAAATATTATTAATATATTCGAGAACTGGTTCATGATACCTAGTTTAATATTCACTACTTATCATTCGTTTTCGTGAAAAAGTTCACGAAATCATAAAATATTATTCATGTATTCGTGAACTGGTTCATGATTCCTAGTACATGATTTAAGAACTATCTAGTATCTATTTGCGTGCATTTGATATTTAGAAGATATCCCCAAATTTTACGTGAATTCTTTCACAAAAGTTGGAGTATTATTCGTGCAATCATTTTTGTTCCATACACTTTTTAATGAAATACCCAGTTGCTAGCGACCAGTTAATAGGTACGAGCAGTAGATCTAAAAAAATATTGGAACCTCGAACATCGTTATTCATTTGATGAGGTTCATTGCGTTGTCCGGACAGAAAACGAAAACTGCACTGAGAACCTCAAATAATGTGCGTTCACAAAACCAGATATCGCGAATAAGTCATATTTTAATGGTCCAGTTCATAATGTCACGTTATTTCGAGTAAAAAAACCATTAGTAACAAAAAATTATAGATCACGAAGAGAATTTACGAATACCATGATAAAACCGCTGATATCATGAACATTCGTTACATTACTCTTTGAAAGTAAGCTCTAAAATAAAATATCATTATAACATGAACAGAAATTACGAAAATCGTGACTAAGATCCTGTAATCATGAACACAAATCACACAACTAGTGACAAAAATATCTAAAGTCGTGACTAAGATCCTGAAATCATGAACTTGAATTTCTCTATTCATGAACAGAAGTTACAAAAATCGCGACTAAGATCCTGAAATTATGAGCACAAATTACACAACTCGTTACAAAAATATTCAAAATCGTGACAAAGATCATGAACTCATGAACATGAATCACTCTACTTATGACTAAAATATCACGATAACGTGAATGAAAAATACGAACATCGCGACTAAGATCTTGAAATCATGAACTTTAATCCCGCTAACGTCATGAGAATTCCCAAGAATCGCGAATAAGCTCTTTAAATCATGAACAACGTTTGACTGTCAACTGTGTATTCCCAAATCATGAACAAGAATCACAACAAAAACTAAACAACAACAGTAACCCAACCAAACATTCTAATGTAACGCCATGTATATATTCGGGGTTTTTAGAAAACACAAATAGTTTTATGAATACGAAGTTTATTATTCATAATTTCAAAAACTTTGTCACATTTTTCGTAAATCGTCCAGTTCATGAAATCGTGACCTTTTGTTTATGAATTTATGAACGGATTTTTTTCCATGTACAGATTAGGTATTTTTAAAATAGAATGCGTATGCAAAGTTTGAAAGAAATCGGTTAAGTAGTTTTTGAATGGCAGCTAACACCACAAAGCATGTTTTTTTTTCCAGAGACTTTTTACAAAAAGCTTCGTCACCGAGTCGTTTGTAGATATTTTCGCATAGAAAAATGTCACAGCATGTTATTGAAATGATACACTATAATGTACAAAAGTTTTGCTTCACGCAAAGTTCTAAAAAATATTCGTACAAGAAAGTGTTTTTTCACGCTGAAACCTTTACCACCACCCCCCCCCCCCTTTAAACGGTTTTCATCGCTAAGATAAATGCACATTTAATACTTGAAACACATTATTTATAATTATTTTCTCAGCTGTATGAAAACTCATTATGCATGAACTTCAAAGACAGGAAGGAAACTGTTTTTCTTTTCTTCACTTCTATGAGCACCGCCATTAAAATGCAGCATACTTGGGAAATCATATCCTGCGCCATTTCTCCTTAGTGGGAGTATCTCAAAAGAAAATTGCACATTGCATAAAAATTCAAAGGAAAACGAGTAACGTAAGCATATTCTACGGTGTATGGATACCACTTGAAAATATATATGATATTATACTTGACATGAAGCAAACCTTTCAAAGGAATAAAAGAACGAGCTATTCATACAACTTGCATAATGCAGCTGTTGCCACATCCTCCTTTTCTTTTCCTGCTATTTTGTATGCTGCGCAATGGGTTCTAAATTCATGGCGGATTATGCATGAATATGAAAGCTACCTCTCCATATCAGTGTTCCTCTCAGTATAACGCGAATAATAATCATCTTTTAATTTTTGCATTTTGGCGTTACCGTCATATTGTAAAAAAGGATTGCGAAAAAAAGATGGAACGAGAAGGTATCATACCATTATAATATGTGCTGCGCTCGATATTCAACACACCTTTTGTGTAATAGCGCTCGAATCATAAATATCCTTCTGTGACTTTCCTACTTCATTATAATAACGTAGGCGGATAATGATGGCGGTGCAATTCCCTGAAGTGTCGCTGAACAGTGATTATTGGAAGAACGATCGAAATGAAAAAAAAACTGATGTACACCGAGCAAGTGGGTGAGATTCGTTATATTTCCATTAGAGCGTATTTTTAATGATTTATAAATTGATATGTGCAATAGAAAAGCTATGCTTGAGGTGCATAATATACAGCATGTCAGCAGGGCCGTCGAGAGCCGCGCCGGGCCCCGGGGCTTAAATTACTGACGGGCCCTACTCTAGACGACTTCTTATTTGAATGGGACTTATTTGTGTTAGGTATAGGTTCTTAATATAATCCACAAACTAACGGACTTATAACCGTGACATAGGGTTATGAGTCTATTTATCTATATATTTAAACGGGCTATATGTATCTGAATATTGGTTACTTCGGTTTATTCTTTAAAGTGTCAGTCACTAACTTTCGTGATGTCAATTTTGGGGTAAAAACGAAAATTTCAACGAATTAATGCTATCTTCAAAATGAAGCATTCAAGGATAAATCTATGTCTAAGTGTATAAGTTTATTGTACGGAGAAACCGCCAAAAAACAAAAATACCTAAACTCATCGTGCAAGAATAAACGTTCTTTAAAAATGCACACAAGACAAATATTACTGTTTTTGTCGTTCGCTTTACGCTGGCTCGAGTCTACGCAGAAAATAGACTGAGAAGCGTTGTCTTTATTGGAAAGAAACAGACTGTATAGCGAACCTTTTTGGGTCAGTTCGCTTTAAATTTGTAAGTCTTGTTTAGTGAATCAAAAATTATGCGAATTCAAGTTGAAGTTTGAACTTCTCTAATAAAACCATAAACTGACCAGTTTCCTATTTGCTAAATAGATGCACATCTTAGTTAAATCTGAAACTTTATCTTCGTTTATTAAATGGTTTATGCAGATTCATTCTTGATTATATCTACCAGGGACATCACCAAGCTCAAACGCAATGTATAAACATTTACCGTTAAGTTGCTTAAAGTTTAATTTTAAGTAGGTTTCTTCGTCCAAATACACTCATTGGAATTCGTCGTAACACAATCGTAACGAAGCCTTGGACACTTTTTGACCACTAAATTCTTCTTCAAGTGCCGGTTTCGATGTTTACTGTCACTGTAGTTGGTGTCGTGCATTTTGGCCATATCATCGATGGATTGGATGTAACGCACCTTCCTCCTCTGTTCTCGGTATCTAGTTCAGGGTTCTTGAACATCCGTGGACGCAATTCCACGCTTAGGTCCTCCTACTACGTTCTATTGATTTCGGTGAATTCAGTATTTTGGCTCAGAACTTGGAGCAGGACCATTCACAATTAGTGTATACTGCAAGATGAGATATTATCTTTATGAATATTGCACCTGTTAATATTCATACATCCAAAACAAACACGGAAAGAATCACTTGCATTAGGGGAATATGGGGAGACTCGACCAGGTTTTCAGCTAAAACTGCATAAATCTCTAAAAAAAAGCCTTCAATCCCCCAAAAATCATTCAGATATAATGCACAAAGTTATTGCGCGTCTTCATGATTTTTTGGCAGAATTTTTAATTTAATTTTTGAAAAGTTACAAAAGTTTTTCTGTGATCGTTTTTTCTGGTCAAGTCTCCCCATTGCGGGGAGACTTGACCAAGAGAATTTTGAAAAATCATAGCAAAAAATAATGACATAAAACATACTGTAATTATTTTTTTCCCTATTGTCGAGATCCTTAGGTAGCAGTAAAAAATATAAAAGGGTTGCATTTGATAAATTTTGATTTTTTTAAATGCATTTCTTTTTAAGTATTAACTGTACTGCTTGCATTGCAATGTTCACACGTCACGAAATCAGTCCTAATATTGCTAACTTTGCTTACAAATTTTAAAATATAAAGACTTATGTTTGGGGTGGGATTTTTTTATGGCGTGATTAACATTAACAGTAGATACCAAAGCATAATAAATATTAGGAATTTTGTATCTTTCTTCAGCTGATCGCCACTTGGTCAAGTCTCCCCATAAAATCTTGGTCAAGTCTCCCCAACATTAGTTATTGCGTTCAATTTCATGCGAATTCTAGTAATAACTATTCCAATGTTCCAGTTTATGTAAAATCATTTCACTGCTTCACAAGGATTAAGATGGTATATTAGTCCTTTAATAGTAATTAGTACTCGAGTAGATATGTCCATACAAAGTTTGATAAAAAATTACATCATTTAATGCAAATTTATTAATCACGTAATATTTTCTGCAAGGAAAGGATTTTTTACTCCAAACTTTCAAAATTACCTTAAGGAATCGAAACAAGTATAAAAATATTTTTGAAAAAAAAATTAAGAATCGAATAGAAGACGCCATAGCCGAAAATAATTTTGCGCTTGGTAAAGTCTCCCCATGTTCCCCTACTGTAAGGATAACGAGCTTAAATTTCAAGCGTTCTGGTAATGTGCAAAAATTGCAAGAAGCTTCCTTGCATACAATGCAAGAACAGCAAAAACGAATTTTGCCTATGTATTAGCGATATATGTGTATTGGTGACCAACACGCGTTAGGCAAAAAAGACTGCTGGCATTGAAAAGCTGACCACACAGGCAGATTAATAACCAATACTTTATCCATCCAACCATGCTATCAGATAATTATTACTGGATAAAAGTCATATATAAACACTTGGACAATTTCACGATTAATGAAAAGGCAGCGGACACACCAACATTTGAACTCATGCGCCTCGCACCATTGAATATTAGCGCTATTGCACATGAGAACAGAGCGGTAAAATTCATACTATCAGCACATCCGCAATTCGAATCTGTCTCGTGTGTAATAAATGAGCCACAATATTGTGTTTAATGGTGTTAGTGAGGAGTGAATAAAAGCCGACAGTAAATAAAAACTCGCCGTGTGTTTATATAAAACAAGCATAGGCTTGTGAATGTGGTGGCAATCCTTTGACAGTTGTGTTGAAGAAACGTATTGAGGAATAGCAAGAGTGAAATCCGAAACACTAAAACAAAAAACCGTACTTTATGTAAGGTATGTGCCCTTATGCACAAAAAAATTTGGCATCGTCCAAAATTTTCCCTTTGGGGATTTGCATAATTTCAGGCGTTTGGGTCTTCAAACCACAAGACAGTTTCGGTTCATATTCTTCGTCGGCAAACAGAACTTCTGTGTTTACTATCGAGACATCACTCGGTATAAGCCAGTTGTTTAGTGTTCACACAAGACGTGTGACTTTTTGGATTTTAGTGTCTAACTAGTGCTAATTTGGGTACTAGCTTAGATACATCGTCTAACTAGACACCCAGTTGGTGCTAGTTACTGACGAGGAGAATCCGAAACACTAAAACAAAAAACCGTACTTTATGTAAGGTATGTGCCCTTATGCGCAAAAAAAAATTTGGCATCGTCCAAAATTTTCCCTTTGGGGATTTGCATAAGAGATGAAGTGTTTTTATATGCTTGCAAAAATTGCAAGTGGCTTTAACTGCAAAATTTCAAGCGATGCTAACATTACTTGCAAGCGATTGTAGCTTGCAATTATTACAAGATATTTTTATTTCGGGTGTAGAGTAAGGTGGGGTAAAAGTGCGCGCGGGGCAAAAGTGCGCAAAAGACTTTTAGAAGCACACAAGCGCTAGAACCTGGCAACACTGTATGGATTTAGTGTATTATTAAGTCAACTAATCGCACATATAAGCATGAAAGGTTTGAATATAGTGGCTTGAAATTAAGGGGAAGGACCATTTTTCGCTGATTTGATATTATTTTTTGAATTTTGGGAATCATAAATTAGCTGTTTGAATAAATCAGGATCTATAAAACTACAGTACCCTAAAAATCTTCAACATATGGTTCATTGCGAGATATAATTGATTTAATGAATAAAATTCAGTAATTTTCGTAACAATTGAATAAGTTAAAAAACTGACAGTGGGGTAAAAGTGCGCATAGCATATCCGCTCCAAATCAAAAGACGCGAGTGAAGCTTTTTATATAAAAATTGAACTAATTCTTCCATGATTTAAAGAAGGGATAAGCATCTTCAATAACTGCGAGCTCACCGGTCAAATTACGACTGATATGAGCGGTTTAGGAGCATAAGCATCAGCACAACTGGTTCCAAGGAAAAATATAGAGTGCCGAAAGCTCAGAGTAATTAAAAAAGAACCAAAAACTATGAATATGTAAATAAAGATGTATTTCCAATATAAATAGCATATTCGCAAGAATTCTTGTAGTGATCTACCCAACTATGACAAATAATGATGTTACCAGGGGTGACAGTTTGATCATGAACCACATTGTCTAAAAGATGAAACATCCAAGTTTTTTCAACATAATGGAAAACTGAACAACATCAACCGAGGCAGAGGGAGGGGTACTTTTTAGTTATGAAGGAAGAGTAAGAGGGGATGGATATCCTAAAATTGATTAGTTTAATTTATGGGCGGAAATATCTAGTATTACGTTTTGAAGATGTGTCATGAGAGTAATAATTTGTAATCATGCCGGTTTTCTAGTGCTTTTCTACCAATAGTTATTTTACGAAAACTGTTAGGTGCGCACTTTTGCCCCACCTTACTCTAAAGATTAAACAATTTGCTGTCAAAAGATTTCAGTTCACAGGCACACATTTAATCTGGCTTTCTCGCAACAGTTAATATCGAAAAAATGTTATGACAAATACTTTTTTATGTTCATTTTGCAGTTTACGATAATAGTACTTTCATAATTTTTTCTTTCATTCTTTCAACCTAACAATGTCAGTCCTTTTAAAGTAGTGAGTGGAAAGTTTTTGCTATAGGGGAGACTGAGGAGACTTGATCCCCTTTTTTATTTTTCAGTCCAACTCCGTGGAATGATAAAAAAACTATGTATTTTTTTTGTAGTTTTATATTGTTTCTAGGGATGACTAATAATTATAAAAAAATTACATGGAAATATTTTACTGGACATGAGCTATGAGCATTTCTGGACAACAAAAAAATGGAAAATTCTTAGATTAGTGGAGACTCCATCCCTAATTTGGGGACACTTGATTCCTTTATGAAAACGTGTTTAAAAGAGCATGTAGGGTAATAAGCCTATTTTTGCCCTGCTTCTACTATCATCCTACCCATCTGAAGCCTTTGGTTAGAGCAGCTTCTGCCATCTTTGCTCAACGCATTGACTCAAATGGTATTGCGATAATGGGGGTACTCGATTAGAGATTTTGCTGCGCTCAAACAGAAGATTTTCACCATTCTCAAGACAATTTTGTTATTATATTGGCTCTTAATAAGAGGTGAATGACCTTAACGTTAAAACCTCTATAATCGAAATAAAAAAATGGACCTTAATAACAAATCAAAGAAGCTGAAATAATAAATTTATTGTAGGAATAATGTGGTACCCTTCTTAATAGGGCAAAAACGGGTACATTACCCCATTCAATTTTATAAATGGATTGTAGTATTGATTAAATTGTTATGATTAGATATTGTTATTTTTGTTACCTCATATTACGCATCTCTCACCTGATTTTTTTTACGAATTCCCTAAATCTCCGTGCAATTATTTGAAAGCTGTCTTTATTATGGTTGAGGAACGTCAAATGTGGGATGAATGGTTGCTACGTATACTGTAGTAATCAATTACAGTTATGTTTCTTTACGATGAAGCGTTCATTTTTGACATTTGGTGTGTATAAAGTATGGCGAAGGGGATCAAATCTCCACGAATTTGAAGGGATCAAGTGAACCCATAGCACCTATTTCAGCAAACTTTAGTAAAAATATAGTTGAACAAAAGAATCAGCTCAATTATAACGTATTCATATAATTGACATTCTCCTGTAATTCTGTATGCAAAAGTAGAGTATGTTGTGGGTGATTTTATCAATTTTATAAAAGTTTGAAAATTTGAAAAATAAATCTTCTTCAGTTCTTCTGAGACTTTTTTTCAAATCGGTAAAAATTCGGTTACACAAAAGTCCAATTTCTTTTTTTCTGTGTTAATGAAATTTATGTTTAGATAAAACTACGCAACTTTATAGTATATTCGATTAATGTATTCTGATCCGCCTTTGAGTTACAATGATGGGATCAAGTCTCCCCGGGGATCAAGTCTCCTCAGTCTCCCCTACTTACAGATTTGCTTGGAATAAAAAATAATTATGTCGTTTTTCGAAAAGCTCAGATACAGAACATGCCAAATTGTTTCAATGGATATTTTGGTTGACCAATCTAGTGTTGCATGTTATTTGAATATAAAAGTTTTGTTGATTAAACGTAATTTATTTACTTCTGATATTCCAACATTTTCTACTATATAGTAACAAAATATATTTTGTTGCTATGTTTGTAAAGATTCAATCTGGTTTAATTGTGCACACCGCAAAATTCTTTTTGGGGAAGAGGAATTAAAACCTTCAATTCATCGAGATATTTTTTAAAAATATTCACAATAATAGTTCATATTTCGGGATTTTTTTCAATACGCTTCTATCAACACATTTTTCAATGGGGATAATTAATATAAGAATATTGCAATTAATGTTTGTCTAACATGATTCTTTTTAAATTTTCTACACTCTTCATCCAGTTTTATTTAGAGGAAAAATTGCGGGCCCCCAAGATAGACCCGGGCCCCAGGGTAGTTGCCCTGCCTGACCCCCCCTCTCGTCGGGCCTGCATGTCAGTCTCATGTTGCAGCGAATGTAGATAATGAATGAGTAAGTTTGTTGCTTTGAAGAAAGAAATGTTTAGCATAATTATTTTCTCGAAAGTACCACACATCATTAAAATATCCTGGAGAAGGTAAAATTCGGAAGAGGATTCGTTCTTCCGTATGACTAGTATTTTTATAATTTTTTCACATTTTTTTCATATTAACATGGAGGTGACTAAATGAAATGATCGTATTAAAATATACTCATTTATCAACTGTAGAACGTTAATTTCCAAATATTGGTGTGTATATTGTCTTCGATTAAAAATATTTCATCGCACAGACTACATAACTATAGTCTATACAACTATAAACTATTTTTAATTTGAATGATTATTTGCTTATACTAAAATCAAAAAGATGGTAAACGTTGTTGAAGAGCTGGCAGTAAACATCCAGTGGATTATTCTGGCCGTATAGCGTGCAATATGCTGAGCGCCGGAAACAAACCATTTCTCCGGGTAGACCTTACCGTAACGTTGAAATCAAGCTTTGCTAAAAATGCAAAAGAATCTACGTTGTCTGCAAGCAAGTCGAAGATGAAGAGTCGTTGCAGAAAAGTTCGCCTATTTCGCAGCGTAGGGAGATTGATGAGAGCGCAGCGGTCTTCGTATGGAGGTAGAAGTAATCGATATTGCCACACAGAAAAAAAATATTTTGTAATTTTAAGTTTATTTTCATGCACATATTTGGAGCATGAATAAAAATGTAAAATTAAATTCCAGTAAAGTTGTTGGAAAATTTAAGCTAGGGGATCATCCATAAATGACGTAGTATTATATGGGGGAGGGGGAGTTTAGTATTTTGTGATGATGTTTGACGGGGGGGTAGGGGGTCATGTCATGCTACGTAGCTGTATTAAAGGAGAATAACTAACATCGTTTTATTTTTTTTTTAATTTTGCCGTGACAAAGGGGGGGGGGGAGAATTACCGTCAAGCTACGTAATTACCAGGGGTGGTATGTAGAGGTTTGTGACGAAATGCTACGATGGGGGAGGGGGGTGTTAAAAATCGCTCAAAAAATGCTACGTCATTTATGGATCGTCCCTAGTTCGCGATAACAACTATTCACAAATTCATCCAAACTGCCCGTCGTCAATATCTCAGCCCAATTAATAACGTGAATGAAAAATACGAACATCGCGACTAAGATCTTGAAATCATGAACTTTAATTCCGCTAACGTCCTGAGAATTCACAAGAATCGCGAATAAGCTCGTGAAATCATGAACAACGTTTGACTGTCAACTGTGTATTCCCAAATCATGAACAAGAATCACAACAAAAACTAAACAACAACAGTAACCCAACAAAACATTCTAATGTAACGCTATGTATATATTCGGGGTTTTTAGAAAACATCAGTTTTACGAATACGAAGTTTATTACTCATAATTTCAGGAACTTTGTCACGTTTTTCGTAAATCGTCCAGTTCATGAAATCGAGACCTTGTGTTTATGAATCTATGAATGGATTTTTCCGTATAGGGATTAGGTATTTTTAAAATAGAATGCGTATGCAAAGTTTGAAAGAAATCGGTTAAGTAGTTTTTGAATGGCAGCTAACACCACAAAGCATGTTTTCCAGAGATTTTTTACAAAAAGCTTCGTCACCGAGTCGTTTGTCGATTTTATTGCATAGAAAAATTACAACATGTTATTGAAATAATACACTATAATGTACAAAAGTTTTGATAAATTTGCTTCACGCAAAGTTCTAAAAAATATTCGTAAAAGAAAGTGTTTTTTTTTCACGCTGAAACCTTTACCGCCCCCCCCCCTTAAATTGAAACGTGAAATTAGCGCATTCAATTCATTATGATCGCATAGATTGAAATTAGAAAATAAATCGGCATCGTCACTCACAGGCACGGCGAACACAAGGTCTATTTTCAATACAAGTGGATTGTGATGACGATCCAATTTCATTAATGGCACGGGTGGTTCCAATATTTCACGTTACTAATAAACACTAGATCTAGCATCCTTCCGTGCATGTTCGTCAAATAGTTCACTTGTTGTAAACCAAAAGTGATGAATAGTCAGAAGCAGATAGGGCTGCAAACAGATGGTTAGTCTTAGTAGACCGCGGACATTCTGATAGAAGATTGTGAGTGAGCGATCAGTTAGATTTTTTACGGTCGGTTGTATTATGGGAAATATGCTATGTGATTTCAACTCAGAATCTAACGTCTGGATAGTGCTATCAATGGGTGAGATACACATATTTAGTGAGCAGGGTTGTCCGACGTGGTGTTGTGTAGTCAATCCTGCTGTGATGATTGAAATCGAAATGTAGATCGCTGTGGAAATCAAATTCACGGAATATTATTCCCTTCTGCCAGGTGGATATTAACAGGGAGACGGTTTTCAACTGTAATCTAACTCCAACTTTGAACGACCCAAAGGTAAATTCTCCAAAATTTTTGCCCTTGGGAACTAACTTGCGGACGTCAATAGAGATGTGAATGTTTCGACTGGACGTTGTGGAATCTAGGGTAGGTTTCGGCAATGCAACAGTTTTATTGTCGCATAATTTTAGTGCGATGAATCGATTAAAAAATATTTGTTGATGGTTGGTACCTTAATTAAGCGTATATACTACTGCAACTATAGGTACACCTCAACTATAGGAGCACCCACCAACCCCATTTTTCCTGCATTTGATTAGAAAAGCCTTTCTATTCAGCATGTTTCCGAGCTTCCGATTGCTATATGCATATGATTTGAAAAGTTGTGTTGTGGGTTTTCCATACTTGTGTTCAATTTGTGCGTAGAAAGATGTTTTTTTCTTTGGTTGCCATAATACAATGTAGATGTGAATGTTTCGACTGGACGTTGTGGAATCTAGGGTAGGTTTCGGCAATGCAGTCATAAACGAATTGCGTCGATAGTTTGTTATCTTCGCTGACGTTTCGACCCTTGATTTGGGACTTCTTCAGGGCCTATTTATTGAATGACATTTATAGAACAGCATATAAACATAAAAACACGAAAATTCTACTCACTCGACAAAAATCAACAGAGTCACAGATCGTACCGGTACCTGTCAGTTTTATGAGGGTAAACATCTAATATTTTGGCTACGGGAAATAAAATTATGTGGATGTATAATGTGGCACGGGTGGTAGGTTCATCGAAAAATACTGCTGGTCGTTATCTACACTTACTGTATCTACTCATCGAGTTCGTTAAAATTTCTTCGAGAACGGGGGATTTATCACTTGATCACTGTGTCTTGCGAACGTGCACTAAGTGTGACACAGCACTATGCTGGTTGCGATCTGTCAGTGATGGTTGTGTTAGTATGTTTTTTTTTGTTGGAGAATTTTCTTATTTCGAGAGGAATTTTTTGCTATCAACTCTCTAATGGATTCGAGAATGTTTGAGTAAGAGCTACTGAGGTTGTCAGTGTCTGTGCGTCGGTTTACCGTGTCAGGAGTGATGGTGATGTGGCACATCTCCAACATCTCTAATATAACAAACAATCGACGCAATTCGTTTATGACTACATTGCCGAAACCTACCCTGGACGTCAATAGTCTCGCTCGTGTTGAGGTTTTCGTGCACTAAACTTTGTATGTCTTTCTCTGTTGCTTTTGGATCAAAACCAAAACATTTCTTCATTTGGTTTTCGTGTTGCTAATGGTATTTTCACGTTAGAATCAAAGTTCTTTAATGCCTTCAGATACTTCATTTATGCACATCCAAAATGATAATATAATATAATATAATATAATATAATATAATATAATATAATATAATATAATATAATATAATATAATATAATATAATATAATATAATATAATATAATATAATATAATATAATATAATATAATATAATATAATATAATATAATATAATATAATATAATATAATATAATATAATATAATATAATATAATATAATATAATATAATATAATATAATATAATATAATATAATATAATATAATATTATATAATATAATATAATATAATATAATACACTCAGGTTTTTTTACGCGGGAGATACAGGCCGCGTAAATAAAAACCGCGTAAATTTCAAAATCCGCGCAAATGAAAACCGCGTAAATTTCAAAATCCGCGTAAATGAAAACCGCGTAAATTTCAAAATCCGCGTTAATGAAAACCGCGTAAATTTCAAAATCCGCGTAAAAAAAACCGCGTAAAAAAAAACCGCGTAAAAAAACTTGAGTGTATAATATAATATAATATAATATAATATAATATAATATAATATAATATAATATAATATAATATAATATAATATAATATAATATAATATAATATAATATAATATAATATAATATAATATAATATAATATAATATAATATAATATAATATAATATAATATAATATAATATAATATAATATAATATAATATAATATAATATAATATAATATAATATAATATAATATAATATAATATAATATAATATAATATAATATAATATAATATAATATAATATAATATAATATAATATAATATAATAAAAGCGCTTTGTTTAAAAGTTATATGCTTAAAACATGTCTTATCTTATCCATATCTTATCCAGTTCCATATCCATATCTTAGAAAGTAAACAAATCTAAAAACAAAAAAGCGTCTAATTGACGCGTTAGGTCTTTCGTTTGAAACTAGTTTCGTTATGATAGGATTAGCCATTCCCGAGATAATTACATGAGATTAGAGCACATACATACAGGCACACACATACAGACATTATCCCAATTTGTCGATTGGTAAATGAGACATGGCCCTTTAGGTCTCGGAAAAAGTTTTCAAAGTTTGAGTGAATCATATACATTTCTTTTATAAGAAATGTAAAAATGGAAAAAGATTTCGCCAACTAGCTAGCGGTTCTCTTATTTTACGCAGTCGTTTTCGAATATTTCGATTTTCGAGCGCTTGGTGGTTTTCCAACCATGGCAAGCATATTGCTAATGTAGTGCCTGCTTATTTTTGTAATTCAATTTCAACTAACCCGTAAAGAAGCGTCATGAAGTCTACTTTGGCTTCTAAGCGACATCATTTAGTCAAAATTTGAGCGGAACGTATGCTTGCAATCCACTAAAATGCTACAAAATTTACAAAAGATGTGGTTTGTGTGGTTTTGATTGCAATCATTTGAAGGCAGTTCAATGAAACTCGCACTGAGATCGAGCTATCAAGTTGTCCTATTTACTGAAAGACGCCAAATAAAGAAATTGTATTAGACTCCAACCTTCATTTTCAAGAAATATCTTCGAGCAAAGAGAGGGACTGATTGTGATAAATCTTCTGTTCGGCAGAACGTCAACGAATAACAAAACTAATAGCTTTTCCACTTGCGACAGCAATATTTACCGTAGAGCAGCCCCGTGAACGATATTGTATGTGCGTAACTACAGTGTGTCCCACATTTATACTTTCACTTTATTTTTTCATGATAACTTTATTTCTATTCAAGCCAACTCCATGAAATTCTCAAGGTTTGTTTGAAAGTTTAATCAACGACGTTTCTCGTATTTTAAAACCCTGGTGCATTTTGATAGTTTGTTATGGCAATTTAACCCTAGAACATTGCACTGTGGTACAAATTTACCCCACTCCATATTTGGAGCCGTGTGAAAACGAGATTTCAACATTGACCGAGTTAGGACAAGCCAATTTATGTATCATTGATTTAATATTTTCCCCACTTTGAACTACACAGCTGTTTCCGTTATTAAAAAACGAAGAATATGATATATTTTACATATCTATTGTTTAGCTGCAAAAATTGCGATCAAACGCGTGGGGCACGTTTGTACCCCAGTGCAACGTTCTAGGGCAAAAAATGAAGTGTAACGTTCTACAGTTAAGCTGAAAAAATGATGTCCCATTTCACGTTTACCCTATTTTTCTGCTTAACTTTTTATATTCAAACAAAGTGCAGCAAACTTTCATGGTTTATTTTATAGCTTATTCAACGATGTTACTTGACATTCGGAAATTCTTGCGCGTTTTATTAGTTTGTTATGACAGTTTAAGTGAAAAATGTGAATCACATCTTCCCTATTTTTTAGAATATCTCTTTTTTCTTATTAAACAAACTACAAATTTTCTGAGCTTATTTTAAAGCCTAATGAACGATGATCCTCGAAGTTTGGACGCTCTGGTGCGTTTTGTTCGCTTGCTTTGGAAGAATAAGTGAAAATTGTGGTGTTTTACATTTAAGATGTACCCACACGAGGCGACAGGACACATGCCACAAAAAATAGTCACTGTGGATTTTGTTCTACCTATTCCAACGCGACAACAGCGTTATACAGAAAAACTTTTCACAACATAATTGTCATGTCCCGGACATTACCCACCCTTAGTTTTTTTCGAAAATTACTTCCCTCTTACCGGGTTCATTATTTTCTATAACAATTTCCGAAAAAGTGCGATAAAACTAATTTACGTTCTCGAATGGTTGTGCATGACTAATGGTAAACTGTGGCTGTCCAATTAATAAAATACCTATAATAATTTAGATCAGAAAAGTGACCCTTGTGGAACAATACTACCGTTTCATAAATGTTTGAAATTTGAAATGAAATTTCCAAGTTGTTTGTCAACGTCAATTACTGCCGCTGTACTGAACAGGACAAATATATTTTTGTGCGAACTGCTAGGGAAAAATCAAAATAATTTCGTAACAGATTCATAGATTACGATAAAAATGATTTTGTACAAACGGCCATAAGCTGTGATTTGATTGGTTGTCCATTGTTTAATTAGCGAGCATAAGTTTTATTTGAATGTTTATGCTTCTCATTTGACGATGAAGCTATCTTTAAAACGGATATAAAAGGCAAAAATTCTTCAGTTTACGTTTGAACATCGTAGAAGCCAAAAGCATTCCTAGAAATTAAAACTACTTATTCTGATACCTTGAAATGTTTATTTTTCATGGTACTGTTTGTAATTCCGACGAACCAATTCGCAAGCTGTAAGGATAACTGGAAATAGACTGCATTGTAATCGACTAAATGTACGGTTTTGGTGCTATCGACAATAAAATAATCCTTGACATTTCACACTCTCTGCTATTTACTTCTGAGATAAATATCTTTAGTCACCTATTTGGGCCGTAAAGCGGGGGAACATTGATCACTTTTTCTTAATTTTTTCGAATAACTTTTTTCAATTCAGGTAGGTGTAACTGTTTACATTTTTAAAACAAGTACTGGTTCTCATAGATTGTTTCGTTTTACTATAAAAAGAAAATAAATTTGTTTTACATTTTCATTCGTTGTTTTTGGTGTTACTTTGATCAGCAAAATATGTCTATTGTAATGAGAAATGTGGTGTAAAATGCATATCTGCTGGTAATTTCATGGCCCGAAGAAAACAAAATAGCCTAGAAGAACACAGCTGACTTTTATGGAACTTTTCAAGAAAAATTGTCGAAATTAAATGGTTTACAACAAAAACGTCTGATTTGTTAATGAATTATTGAACAAACAAATATTTACGGTTTCTAAGAAACTGATCAGTTCAGGAGGATCTGGCGACACTGCCAAGAGAAAAGTCGTGTTCGTTTTGCTCGGCGTTATGCATTATTTTCATGTGTTCCGAATGGATTATTATAAATGTACATTTGGTATCCTTATAAAGTGTAAATGTATTTTAAGTAAAGTAGTTATAAAAGTGGTTTTAAGTAAGTCATCTAGTGCACAAATAAGAGTGAATTAACAGCTGAAACTTTTCCGACCGAACAGTGGCCATACTTGTTACTAACACTAAGAAAGTATCTTTTTTATATGCAAATGTATTTGTTTTAGGACGTTGCCTACACATACTTTTGAAGAATGACTCGCGTCGTCTCGACCGGGGTGACAGCTGCAGCGCTTTTTATTTGCTTGGTTGATCAGCCGTTCTCAAGTTTTCTAAAGAACGGCTGATCAGCGGGAAGCGCGCCGGATCGTTCCGGTTGGGCTGGGGCTCGAGAGGTGCCGCTGCTGCGATAGCAGACAAAAGGTTATAGTAGCCGGGAAACTCTAAACTTGCTCGTATGACCCTACTCCACGCTTTTTTTCTTCAACTCCTTGCTCTCCCGTAAGTACTATTGAAAAATATTTCACACCTTCTAGTCCCTTGCTAATTAAATGTCGTTAAAACATAGAAAAAGAAAATTGACTCACTCTTCGTCGTTACTAAAAAAAGCAAAAAAGGATTAATTTTTTAAGAAGGGCATTAGGATTTTTATCCGCAAAGTTACTTCAATTTGATTGTTTTATAACTTTGTAGAATATTTTTTTTATATAACTAAGTTTATTTAGGCCCAAATGCGGTAGCTTAACGAGGCCGATAATTCATTTTTAAGGAACATCGCACGTGTTAGTGGGGGAAGAGAAAACCGTATTTAGGGGCGGCTTGCTCCCCTCTTATGTTAGTGAAGAAAAAAGGAAGTGGGATACATATTGTAAAATTGACATTCTCGTTGGCTGGTTGATGATTGTGGGGGATATGCACACTTTATTGTAGTGGTTTCCATCCTGTAATCGCAGATGTGTAGATAAGAAAAATGTAGGGGTGGTCACGGCTTGCCAGGACGTCCCAGACTGGCACATATGGTGATCCCGAGGTAGATCACCATATGTGCCAGTCTGGGACGTCCTGGCAAGCCGTGACCACCCCTACATTTTTCTTATCTACACATCTGCGATCTGCCCGAAGGGAATCTATTAGTTGGGACCTGGCAATACGGTACTCTGCGCACAGCCAAACAACATGCTCGATGTCGTGATAGCCGTTCTCAAAAACACAATGATTACTGTCAGCAAGCCCCATACGACGGAGATGCGCGTCAAACGAGTAATGGTTGGACATGAGCCTTGACATCGTACAAATAAAGTCCCGGTTCTCATCCAAGCCCTTAAACCAAGCATTCGTTGATACCTTCGGGATAATAGAATGTAGCCACCGTCCCAGATGCCCATTGCTCCATGAAGTTTGCCAACTTTCGAGCGTTCCTCTGACGAGAGATACTGGAAAATTCATTGAAGCAAATTGGTCTTTCGTAAGTGTCGCCTTCTAATGCGCCCACCTTGGCTAAAGAGTCCGCCTTCTCATTGCCCGCAATAGAACAATGTGACGGAACCCAAACCAAGGTAATCTGGTAAGATTTTTCAGATAAAGCACTCAGATATTCCCGTATTTTCCCCAGGAAATACGGTGAGTGCTTTCCAGGCTTCGTCGCACGGATGGCCTCAATGGAGCTGAGACTGTCCGAAACGATGAAGTAATGGTCTGCGGGTAGGGTGTCAATGATCCCGAGAGTATACTGATTGGCAGCTAGTTCTGCAACGTAAATTGAAGCAGGATCATTGAGTTTGAATGAGGCAGCAAGATTTTCGTTGAAGATACCGAAGCCTGCGGACCCGTCGAGAATTGATCTGTCAGTGTAGAACATTTTGCCGCAGTCGACTTGATAGTATTTATTATAGAAAACATTTGGGACCACTTGTGGGCAAATGTGATCCGGGATTCCACAAATCTCTTCCTTCATGGATGTGTCGAAAAATACAGTTGGAGCAGAAGTATCTAAGAGATGAACACGGTTAACGTTATACGAAGATGAATTGATGTTCTGTGCCATGTAATCTAAGTACAAGGACATGAATCGGGTCTGAGAATTAGGCTCGACAAGCCTTTCGAAATTTGCAATCGCCAATGGGTTCAAAATATCGCATCGAATGAGCAATCGATACGAGAGGTCCCAAAATCGATTTTTTAATGAATGGACGCCCGCCAGCACTTCTAAACTCATCGTATGGGTCAAGTGCATGCAACCCAAGGCAATACGCAAACAGCGATACTGGATTTTCTCTAGTTTGATGAAATGTATGCTCGCAACGGAGCGAAAGCAGAAACATCCGTACTCCATCACTGATAATATCGTTGTTTGGTACAGCCTGATTAGGTGTCCTGGGTGCCCACCATGTTCCGGTTATTGTACAGAGAAAGTTGATCCTTTGTTGGCACTTCTGTTTCAGATACCTAATGTGACATCCCCAGGTACCCTTAGAGTCGAACCAGATCCCGAGATATTTGTTGTTATTGTTTATTACCTTCACCAACAGGCCCCTTGGCCCCAATGGTGGTTGCTTAAACTAATTACATTTTAGTATTGACAACATTTTCACTTTTATCACATTCCGCGTCCTGTTGAAGTCAAAGGCCGTCGCAACACTGTTAAAAATTCGTTGGAGTCCGGTAACAGCGCTCTGGCAACCATAGTTGGTTCTCCTGAACGGAACTCGCAGAAGGGAGTTATTGCGTAGAGCTCGAACGCGGGCTTGAAGATCCAGACGTCCGAGGATTGTAGGGCAATCCACTCTGGCAGAGAGTAAGTCCGAGACGAACAGGGCTCGAGAGCAGTCCCTCCGAATGCTGAGTTTATCGAGGTGTATTAGCTGGCAACGGTTTTCATAGCTCGGCAGCTGAAATCTGTTTCGCCATGGGAGATGACGAAGGGCGAAGCGTATGAACCTGCGTTGGACAGCCTCGATTCTGTCAATCCCGTTCTGGTAGTACGGATTCCAAACAGCTGAACAATATTCTAACGTTGAGCGGACCAACGCACAGTAAAGCGATTTAAGACAATATACGTCCCTGAAGTTTTTCGCTATTCGGAAGATGAACCCAAGCTGTCGTGATGCCTTATCCACGATGTATGACGTATGTGGTTTGAATGTTAATGCCGAATCCATGATGACTCCGAGATCTTTGATGTGAGAGTGTCTTGGAATGCTCGAGCCGAAGAAATGATAGTTAAACTGAGTCGGTTGGCATTTCCGCGTGAACGTAACGATTGAGCATTTGCTCGGGTTTACAACCATTCTGTTTAGATCACACCACGTACTAAAGCTGTTCAGTTCCCTCTGAAGAAGCTCGGCATCGGTTTTATCCCGTATTTGTTGAAAAAATTTCATGTCGTCGGCGAAAGAAAGGCGGGGTCCTTGTAATGTGATATTGACGTCATTAAAGTAGAGGAGGAATATTACTGGACCGAGATGGCTTCCTTGTGGGATGCCGGATGTAGCGAAGAATGGTGCAGATAGACAGTCCTTAATGCTGATTTGGAGTTGCCTTCCATCGAGGTAGGAACGAAACCAGCGCAGAAGTTGTCCATGAATGCCGAGTTTGTCCAACTTCGCTATTGCGATATCATGGTTGATTTTGTCGAAGGCCGCAGATAGATCCATATAAATAGCATCGGTTTGCAATCCGTCAGCGAATCCATCCATTACATATGTTGTGAACGAGAGCAGGTTTGTCGTTGTCGATCGTTTAGGCATGAAACCGTGTTGGTCATCTGCAATGTAGTGTTTGCAGTGAAAGAAAATAGGATCTAACACAACCAACTCGAACAGTTTTGATACAGCACTTAAGCACGAGATTCCCCGATAATTGTCAATGTTCGATTTGTTTCCTTTTTTATGAACTGGAAACATGTGCGCTGCTTTCCAGCAGGAAGGGAATGTACCAGTAGTGAGTGATAGCTCGAAGACTCGCCGAAGTGGTTCAAGAAGCCCGCTGATGCACTTATTGACAAAAATCGAGGGAACACCATCTGGACCCGGGGAACAAGATGCTTTCAGTTTGGCATTTGCTGCAAGAATGGCAGCATTATCGACACAAATTCGGTTGATGGTTCGTCCTAGAGAAGGAGTTAAATTAGCGGCGGCAGCGACTTGTTGTGGTGGCAGGCGCTCGTTGGAAAAAACGCTTGAAAATTTGTCGGAGAACAGTTGGCAAATTTCCTTAGTGTCAGTGCCTAAAACTCCATTAAACGACATACAAGATGGTAAACCGGATTCTTTTCGCTGCTCGTTAACATGCTTCCAGAACGACTTGGGCTTGGATTTCAGTTGACGCTCGACGTTTCGCTGGTGTCTAAAAAAGGCGCGTCTGCTTTGTTGTTTGTATTCGTGGTTGAGTTGAAAGTAGTGATTTCGTAATGCAAGTGTCTTATGCTTCGAGAATTTTTTAAATCCAGCTCGTTTGGCAGATTTTAAACGTCTAAGGACGGTTGATTGCCAGGGAGGGTGTTCATCGGTACTTGAATTTGAATATTTGAATGTTGAATCCTGAGCAATAGTTTTATCCATTAACTGAAGCTGTAGTTTCGTTGGTTCACGCTTCCTTGAAAGTACGACTAGCTCAGTTTTCTCCGTAGAGAACTCGATACCCAGCTGGAGAGCCCAAGCAGACAAATTGTCCAAGGTATTTTGCAGTGGTCCTTGCAAGTCGGCGGCCTTGGGACCTGTAATAGAGACCACACCGTCATCTGCAAGTTGCCTTAGCGTGCAGGAATTGACAAGACATTCGTCAATGTCATACACATAAAAATTGTATGGAAGAGGGCTTAGACTTGAGCCCTGGGGAAGGCCCATGTAGTTAAATCGTGATGTCGATAAATCACCATGCGAGAAATGCATTTGTTTTTCAGACAACAGGTTTAGCAAAAAGTTATTTAAAATTGGTGACCATGCTGGTGCAACTCCTCATAAAGAATGTTGATAGAAATTGAATCGAAAGTCCCCGTAATATCCAAGAATACTGATGCCATCAGCTCTTTGTTAGCATATGCCATTTGAATTTCTGTTGAGAGCAACGCAAGGCAATCGTTCGTCCCTTTGCCTTTGCGGAAGCCAAATTGTGTATCTGCCAGTAAGCCATTTGCTTCTACCCAATTGTCAAGGCGAAACAAGATCATTTTCTCGAATAACTTTCGGATACAGGATAGCATTGCAATCGGTCGATACGAGTTGTGGTCGGAGGCTGGTTTTCCTGGTTTTTGGATGGCGATGACACTCACTTGTCTCCAATTATGTGGGACAATGTTACCCTCAAGAAACTTATTAAATAAATTCAACAAGAGTCTCTTGGCAGAGTCAGGTACATTCTTCAACAAGTTGAATTTGATTCTGTCTGGCCCTGGAGCCTTATTGTTACACGACAAGCTTTTCAGAGGATCGGTAATGTTGAAAACTGTGAATATCCAGTCCACAATGTCAGAGAATTTAAGGAATCCCGTTTTAGGTTGAGTTTTTGACTGTAAAATGGGAGCACTTGGGATTTTTGGTGCCCCGGGGAGTGCTGAGAACTCCTAGTTGTATCTCAATTTCCCAAAACCAGGAGGTATTATCTTCGGATTTGTGGCAGCACTTCCAGTTGATGAATTATTTTTATTTTGTACCCTTGTTTGGGACAACCTATGACCCGTACAAGGAAGTTCAGGTGAGTTTTGATTAGGTCTTTTCCTAGAGTTTCCAAGCAGAGCCATAGAAAGCCCCTCGCAAGGATCGTTAGAGGCGTTATCGTCAGTTGGCAAGGGAACGAATGGGTTTTCGGAGATAAGTGGAACATCTCGTATTTTATGCCCGGTACAGTTCGATTATAGGATTAACGGTACAATTCTGACAAGAGTTGAGCAGGTGTGTGATTTAGGAGTGCAATTGGACGCGAAACTGACATTCGATTTGCAACGCTCGCAGATTATTTCAAAAGCAACACGTCAGTTGGGATTTATTTCCAAGATTGCTAAGGACTTCAACGACCCACATTGTCTGAAGGCACTGTACTGTTCACTCGTCCGCCCTATTCTCGAAAACGCATCAGTGATCTGGTGTCCGCATCAAGTAACGTGGTGCATTAGAATCGAACGTGTGCAGAAACGATTTGTGCGCATGGCTTTAAGAAATCTACCGTGGAATGATCCAGCTAATTTGCCAGCATATCCGGATAGGTGTCAACTTCTGGGAATCGATACGTTGCAACGCCGGCGAAAAATACAGCAAGCGCTGGTAATCGCAAAACTGGTTAACGGTGAGATGGATGCTCCAGAACTTCGTTCGGAAGTAAACTTTCGGATTCCTAATAGAACACTACGTAATACAACACTGCTTCAGCAAAGATTTCATCGTACCTTGTTTGGATCCAACGAACCGATTACCGCATGCACTCGGACATTCACCGCAGTGGAAGAGTTTTTTGAGTTTAATGAGTTGTCCAGTCGCTTCATCAATAAGATTAGCCGCTCTACTGTGCTTTGATGTTTTTATTTGATGTGATATTGTTTTACTTTAGTTTATCAGATGTATTGTTATTTATAACTATTTATAACTCTATCTGTCCATTTAGACTGCAAAGTCCGATGGATATAATTATATTAAATAAATAAATAAATAAATCTCTTTTAAGCAATTCTGCGTAAGAGCGTCTGGAGCGATCTTTGGCGGATCGCTTCAGTTTATCCGCGCGAAGTTTGTACGTTGGGCATGTCAAAAGTTCATGCGGATTCTCTCCACAGTAAACACACTTCTCAGCGGGCCTACTGCAAGTATCATCCGCATGGCGTTCCCCACATTTACCGCACCGTTGCTTATTGCTACAGTAGGTGGCCATGTGACCTAGCTGCTTGCAATTGGAACAATTCATGACCCGCGGTACAAACAGCCGCACAGGTAGACGAGCTCCTTTCACTTCAACGTAGCTCGGAAGCTCAGATCCGGCGATGGTTACGCGAGTCTGATGGATAGTAATTCCCATCTTCGATGGACTTTGAGTGCAATTGCTTGCACTCAAAAATCTTAACTGACTGAAGTTTAGGGTCCTTAAAGCGGCCAACCCCATAATTCATCAGATCATCGACATTTAGACCCGCATCACTTACCACACCGTCGATCTCCACATCACGAGAAGGAATATAGACGCGATACTCCAGCGTAAAGAGGCTATTGCTAACGATACCATTGGCCTGTTTCAAGTCAGTAACGACTACGCGCAGTTTATCTGACTGAACCTTTTTAATCTCGTTTACGGACGAGTAAGGTTTTGTCAGCTCCCGTGCACCAGTTATGCTGTATAACGGTTTATTTTTGGGCCGAAAGTATACCACCCAAGGACCAGCGGATCCATCCTGGTAAACCTTGACTCGGGGGGGCTGTGAGACATTGGGGGAAGTGGATCGCCCATAACATCATCTGTCTCCGAATCAGATACACGTTCCTCTTCCAAATAATATTCGTCTTCGAAGGGTGATCCTTCTGTATGTTCCATTTTGTTGCGGGAGCAACACGCTCGACTGCACTATTTAACTTAAATCAAAATAAAAAATCAAAAACAATAATAAAAAACCTGTTTTAATCCACCTAGCGGTGCAATTGTGCCTTTCTCAATCATGAATCACGAGAATGTGTGCGTTGTTTATATTCATTAAAAACTTTTAAATGCATATATTACATTTTATTATTATACATCACGTGACAACTATATACAGGAAAATAAATCATTATTCGAGTTCTAAAATTTTGAAAAAGAAAAAACAGCCATGGTAATATTGAACTGAAAAAAAGGTGCGAAATCGGCAAAGTCCCAAAAAGTCGATCTTTATTAAAAAAAATTTCGAGATGACATAAAATCTCGACGTTTCATGCATTTTTAAGATGTTTGGCATCAAAAATACGAATTCGATTTCTGAAATTTCATGGGGTCCCCCCTTTGAAAAAAAAATGAGTTCCGGCTTATATGGGAATTTCATATGTGACCGGACGATTTAGTCTATATTTCCGGACCCATATAAGCGATCCGTACGAAATTTTATAGACATCTGTGGGGATATTATAGCTATCATTTGGGACTAAGTTTGTGAAAATCGGCCAAACCATTTCCGGGAAACTGATGTGAGTTCGTAAATTTTGAAAGGTGGCCGCTTTTCCCGGGCACTTCCGGAACCATCAATGGTGGTCAATGTAGTCAACGAAAGTTTGGTTGGCCGTCGGTGACCGAGAACAGCAAATTTAAGTTGTTTGAGAGACATTTTAGCGAAATTTTTACCTTTTTTGCTTTCATCGGAGTATCGGTTTGAATCACAATTTGCTATGTGATCGCACGCCCAGGCCTGTAACTCCAGAACCGGAAGTCGGATCGGGATGAAATTAAATAGCCATTTACGGGGACGCAATACCTTTCATTTGAGACCAAGTTTAGCCGAATCGGTCTAGCCATCTCCGAGAAACCGATGTGACTGTTATTCTGAATTTAGATACTTCCGCCGGGGCTTCCGGAACCGATGATGGTGGCCAATGTGACCAAAGAGACTTTGAATGGCTGTTAATGACCTAGTACTACAAATCGAAGCAGTTGTGGTCACATTTTGGAAAAAATTTCACCATTATACATTCATTGCAGAATTTCTTAAAATCGACATTTTTTGCGTGATCGTACTCATCACCCTGTAATTCCGGAACTGGAAGTCGGATCCATTAGAAATTCAATAGCAGCCTATGGGAACGTTGCACCTTTCATTTGGGACTAAGTTTGTCAACATCGGTTCAGCCATCTCTGAGAAAAATGAGTGACATTTTTGGTCACATACACACACACACATACACACACATACATACATACATACATACATACATACATATATACATACACACATACATACACACAGATATTTTGCGATCTCGGCGAACTGAGTCGAATGTTATATGAGACTCGGCCCTCCGGGCCTCGGTTAGAAAGTCGGTTTTTGGAGCAATTGCATAACCTTTCTATATGAGAAAGACAAAAGAATAATATTTAATTAGCTTAATCAGCATTAGTTCAATGTTATCTTCATGTGATTATATTTTGAAATGTTGGTGGAATGGGTTTAAAAGTGGAGGGAATGGGGGGTTAGTAGAGTGGGAGTGGAGGATGCGTCAGAAATCCTTCATCTTATTTTGGTATACGGGGTGGATGAAGGAAATGCGGGCGTGAGGGTGGTCCAAGGGGATGGTAGTGATGAAGGAGGGAGATGTAAGGGCAAGGCGGGGGGGGGGGGGCGGAGGGGCTCTGATGCAATACTCAGCTGCATATTTTGCCTTAAATTTGAAACTTGGTTTGAGAAAATCGGTTCAGTCATCACCCAAGAGCCAATGTGACTTTATTTTTGGAATATGCCCGGAATTCCGGACTTCCGGAATCGTCGATAGTGGACAATATATTCAAAGAATGTTTGATTGGCAATCAGTGATCTAGATCTGCGATTAGAAGTAATTTGGTGACCATTTCAATAGTTTTTAGCCTCTGAGGTATTACGATTGTACCGATTTATATGGGAAATTCCAGTGTATCCTTACTAACACCCCTGTAACTCCGGAAGCAAGAGTCAGAACAGAATGAAATTCAGCAGCAGTCAATGGTATTACTGTATCTTTCATTTGAAATCAAGTTTGTAAAAATCGGTAGAGAATTCGTTGGGGAATGGGTGTGATATTAGCTTAGGAACTTGGCGGGTTCCCCGGGGGCGTCATGAACTGTCATAGGTGGCCAATGTGGTCAAAGCTGCTTTGATTGATCATTAGTGATCCAGACCCGCAAACTAGAGTAATGTTACATCAATTTTAATATGTTTTACATCATTTGAACATCATGGTGGTACCAGTTTGTATGGGAATTTGCTGGGTGACCGCACTCTTCAACCCGTAACTCCGGAACCGGAAGTCGGATCAACTAAAAATTCAATAGCAGCTTATGGGAGCGTTATACCTTTCATATGAAACTAAGTTTGCGAAAATCGGTTCAGCCATCTCTGAGAAAATTGTGTGAGTTTAAATGACACACACACACACATACACACACACATACACACACACATACATACACACACACAGCCATTTGCCGATCTCGACGAACTGAATCGAATGGTGTATGACACTCGGCCCTCCGGGCCTCCGTTAAAAAGTCGATTTTTACAGTGATTGCATAGCCTTTCTTTATATGAGAAAGGCAAAACCTGTTTTAATCCACCTAGCGGTGCAATTGTGCCTTTCTCAATCATGAACACGAGTATGTTTGTGTTGTTTATATTCATTAAAAACTTTCAAATGCAAATATTACATTTTATTATTATACATGACATGACAAATATACAAGAAAAGAAATCATTATTCGAGTTCTTAAATTTTGTAAAAGAAAGAAAAAGCCACGGTAATATTGAACTGTAAAACCTATTTTAATCCACCTAGCGGTGCAATTGTGCCTTTCTCAATCATGAATCACGAGAATGTGTGCGTTGTTTATATTCATTAAAAGCTTTTAAATGCATATATTACATTTTATTATTGTACATCACATGACAACTATATACAGGAAAATAAATCATTTTTCCAGTTCTAAAATTTTGAAGAAGAAAAAACAGCCACGGTAATATTGAACTGAAAAACCTGTTTTAATCCACCTAGAGGTGCAATTGTGCCTTTCTCATTTCTCCAAACTATGATTTAATAGCTGGTTCGTACAATATAACTTTATGGAAATGTCTTTCATTCTTATTACACTTGGTAAGTATATATAAGAGCACCTTTTTGCATTCATCGCGGTATCGGTTTGAATCGGAGTTTTCTATGTGATCGACCTCCACAACCCGTAACTCCGGTGCTGGAAGTCGGATGGAGATGGAATTTAATATCAGTTTCCGGGGACGTAACACCTTTCATTTGAGACTAAGTTGAGCAAATCTAGCCATTTTCGAGAAACCAATATAACCGTTATTCTGAATTTGGATGCTTCCGGATCCGTCGATGGTGGCCAGTGTGGCCAAAGAGACTTTGAATGACTGTTGGGGACCTAGATCTACAAATTCAACAGTTGTGTTTACATTTTGGAAAAAAAATCACCTTATTACATTCATCGCAGAATTCGTTAGAATCGGGATTTGCTGCGTGATCGTACGTATCACTCTGTAATTCAGGAACCAGAACTCGGATCCACACAAAATTCAACAGCAGCTGATGGACCTTTCATTTAAAATTAAGTTTGTCAAAATCGGTTCAGAAAATTCCGAGAAACCGATTTGGAAAAATCAACAAATTTTGTTTTGTAACCATACTCTTCAATTCGTAATTCGGAACAAGATGTCGGTTGAAAATGAAATTCAATAGCAACCTATGGGAATATTATATCTTTCATTTGAATCTTAGTTTGTAAAAATCGGTTCAGCCATCTCCGAGTAACCGATGTGGACATTTTGTTAACAAATCCGCACATACACACACATATGCACACATACACATACACATACATACATACACACATACATACACACAGATATTTTGCGATCTCGGCGAACTGAGTCGAATGTTATATGAGACTCAGCCCTCCGGGCCTCGGTTAGAAAGTCGGTTTTTGGAGCAATTGCATAACCTTTCTATATAAGAAAGGCAAAAGAATAATATTTAATTAGCTTAATAAGCATGAGTTCAATGTTATCTTCATGTGATTATAATTTGCAAAGGTTGGTGGAATGCGTTTGAACGTGTAGGGAATGGGGGTTTAGTAGAGTGGGTGTGGAGGATGCGTCAGAAATCCTTCATCTTATTTCGGTATACGGGGTGGATGAAGGAAATCTGGGCGTGAGGGTGATCCAAGAAGAAGGGAGTGATGAAGGAGGGAGGTGTAAGGGCAAGGTGGGGAGGGGGGGAAGGGGCGGCTACGCAATACTCAACTGCATATTTTGCCTTCCATTTGAGACTTGGTTTGAGAAAATCGGTTCAGTCATCACCGATGAACCAATGTGACTTTAATTGTGGAATATGCCCGGAATTCCGGACTTCCGGAATCGTCGATAGTGGACAATATATTCAAAGAATGTTTGATTGGCAATCAGTGATCTAGATCTGCGATTAGAAGTAATTTGGTGACCATTTCAATAGTTTTTAGACTCTGAGGTATTACGATTGTACCGATTTATATGGGAAATTCCAGTGTTTCCTTACTAACACCCCTGTAACTCCGGAAGCAAGAGTCAGAACCGAATGAAATTCAGCAGCAGTCAATGGCATTACTGTATCTTTCATTTGAAATTAAGTTCGTAAAAATCGGTAGAGAGTTCGTTGTGGAAGGAACTTGGCGGGTTCCCCGAGGGCGTCATGAACCGTCATAGGTGGCCAATGTGGTCAAAGCTGCTTCGATTGATCATTAGTGATCCAGACCCGCAAACTAGAGTAATGTTACATCAATTTTAATATGTTTTACATCATTTGAACATTATGGTGGTACCAGTTTATATGGGAATTTACTGTGTGACTGCACTCTTCAACCCGTAACTCCGGAACCGGAAGTCGGATCAACTAAAAATTCAATAGCAGCTTATGGGAGCGTTATACCTTTCAGATGAAACTAAGTTTGCGAAAATCGGTTCAGCCATCTCTGAGAAAATTGTGTGAGTTTAAATGACACACACACACACATACACACACACATACATACACACACAGACATTTGCCGATCTCGACGAACTGAATCGAATGGTGTATGATACTCGGCCCTCCGGGCCTCGGTTAAAAAGTCGATTTTTACAGTGATTGCATAGCCTTTCTTTATATGAGAAAGGCAAAAAGGTGCGAAATCGGCAAAGTACAAAAAAGTCGATTTTTACAAAAAAAATTAATTTTTCGTGATGACATAAAATCTCGACGTTTCATACATTTTAAAGATGTTTGACATCAAAAATACGAATTTGATTTCTGAAATTTCATGGGGTCCCCCCTTTGAAAAAAATTTTGAGCTCCGGCTTATATGGGAATTTCATATGTGACCGGACGGTTTTGTCTATATTTCCGGAACCATATAAGCGATCCGTGCGAAATTTTGTAGACATCTGTGGGGATATTATAGCTATCATTGTGAAAATCGGCCCAACCATTTCCGGGAAACTGATGTGAGTTCATCAATTTTGAAAGATGGCCGCTTCTCCCGGGCACTTCTGGAACCGTCTATGGTGGTCAATGTAGTCAACGACTGACTGTTATTCTGAATTTAGATACTTCCGCCGGGGCTTCCGGAACCGATGATGGTGGCCAAATAGACTTTGAATGGATGTTAGTGACCTAATACTACAAACCAAAGCAGTTGTGGTCATATTTTGGAAAAAATTTCACTTTTATACATTCATTGCAGAATTTATTAAAATCGACATTTTCTGCGTGTTCGTACTCATCACCCTGTAATTCCGGAACCGGAATCCGGATCCATTAGAAATTCAATAGCAGCCTATGGGAACGTTGCACCTAAGTTTGTCAAAATCGATTCAGCCATCTCTGAGAAAAATGAGTGACATTTTTGGTCACATACACACACAGACGCACATACACACACACATACATACATACACACACAGGCATTTGCCGAACTCCGGAACAAGATGTCGGTTGAAAATGAAATTCAATAGCAACCTATGGGAATATTATACCTTTCATTTGAATCTTAGTTTGTAAAAATCGGTTCAGCCATCTCCGAGAAACCGATGTGGACCTTTTGTTAACAAATCCGCACATACACACACATATACATACATACATACATACATACACACATACATACACACATACATACACACATACATACACACATACATACATGCCAGTCGACCTGGTCATTCGGGAGGATGAGGAGTGCTTCGAGCTACGTGGAAATAGGGGAGCCCGCGAGCGCACCAGGGTGACCTCGGTCGCCAGATGGCAGCGTGAGTGGGACATCTCCTCGAAAGGTAGGTGGACCCACCGGCTGATACCTAGCATATCGAGCTGGGTGGGAAGACCCCATGGGGAAGTTCCCTTCCACCTGACACAATTGCTGTCAGGCCATGGCTGTTTCCGACAGTACCTCCACAGGTTCGGGCACGCGGAGGTCCCAATCTGCCCGGACAGCCCAGGTGTAGACGAAACTGCCGAACACATACTGTTCGTATGTCATCGGTTCGACGTCGAAAGAAGAGCAATGCTTGACGTCTGTGGCTGGGACACAACCCCTGATACCCTTATTCAGCGGATGTGTCAATCGGTGGAGAAGTGGAACGCAGTCTCGGCTGCTACCATCCAGTTTGCCTGTAGGCTTCAGGTAATCTGGCGAACCGAGCAACAGACGACGGGCACGGCTAACTAGTGATTGGTTAGCTGGAGCGAAAAAGGCCAAGCGCAAAAAAGGGAGTGAATGGTCTGTTCATGCCGAGGCAGGTTTGGCGCAGCGAATGGCAACCGCGTAAGGGGTAAACCCAGCCACCCCGAAGCAAGACAGAAGAGTGAGTGTATAGGCGTATAAGTGGACTGCCTCATGCCAAGACGGGAGGGTCGTAGCGTAGTTTGTTGGGACTTAGCTATCGATGCCTCATGGCGTGGCAGAGGAGTGAAAGGGTGAGCATCCAAGTCAGTCTCACACGGCATGTTAAGGGTGAGCACAAAAGTCAGCCTCACATGGTATGGTAGAGGCTAGCACAAAAGTAAGCCTAGCAAGGAATGAAAAAGGTGAGCCCACAAGTCAGCCTCGCATGGTATGTCAGGAGTGGGGCCTAAGAAAAATGTCCCACATGGGATGCCAGGGGGAGTGACAGAGGTACAATAGAGTGGCACGATTGAGAGTGAATCAGGTGATAGGGTGAGCACCCAAGTCAGCCTCACATGGTATGGGTGGGGCGAGCACAAAAGTAAGCCTAGCAAGGAATGAGTAAGGTGAGCACACAAGTCAGCCTCGCAAGGAACGAAAAAGGTGAGCACAAAAGTCAGCCTCATGTGGGAGTGTTTGAGAGTGAATCAAGGTGCGATAGAGAGAGCACCCAAGTAAGCCTCATACAGGACGTATGAATGCGTGAGTGGGAGTGAATGAGTACATTAAGTACAGCCATCCCCCCAGAAGTAATACCGAGAGGTATTTCCTGGGAGGAACGATGGCGGAGCCCAATGGAGTTTAGTCGGTATTAATGGCAGCGTCACCATTCGAGCCCGACACGCCCCCAGTGCACCCCGTGCGGTAGATTGGACCCTACCAATAGCACGTGTACTGGGCTAGGACGTAAAGGTCTTCTCCATTGTAAAAAAAACACACATACATACATACACACAGATTACACACATACATACATACACACAGATATATTGGTGAACTGAGTCGAATGTTATATGAGACTCGGCCCTCCAGGCCTCGGTTAGAAAGTCGGTTTTTGGAGCAATTGCATAACCTTTCTATATGAGAAAGGCAAAAGAATAATATTTAATTAGCTTAATCAGCATGAGTTCAATGTTATCTTCATGTGATTATATTTTGAAATGTTGGTGGAATGGGTTTGAAAGTGGAGGGAATGGGGGGTTAGTAGAGTGGGAGTTGAGGATGCGTCAGAAATCCTTCATCTTATTTCGTTATACGGGGTGGATGAAGAAAATGCGGGCGTGAGGGTGGTCCAAGGGAAGGGGAGTGATGAAGGAGGGAGGTGTAAGGGCAAGGCGGGGAGGGGGGGGGGGGGGGGGGGTTGCGCGGCGACGCAATACTCAACTGCATATTTTGCCTTCCATTTGAGACTTGGTTTGAGAAAATCGGTTCAGTCATCACCGAAGAACCGATGTGACTTTAATTTTGGAATATGCCCGGAATTCCGGACTTCCGGAATTGTCGATAGTGGACAATATATTCAAAGAATGTTTGATTGGCAATCAGTGATCTAGATCAGCGATTAGAAGTAATTTGGTGACCATTTCAATAGTTTTTAGCCTCTGAGGTATTACGATTGTACCGATTTATATGGGGAAATTCCAGTGTATCCTTACTAACAGCCCTGTAACACCGGAAGCAAGAGTCAGAACCGAATGAAATTCAGCAGCAGTCAATGGTATTACTGTATCTTTCATTTGAAATCAAGTTTGTGAAAATCGGTAGAGAATTCGTTGGGGAATGGGTGTGATCAGTGGCGTAGCCAGAAATTTGGTTTGGAGATGGTTTTGACGAAAATCTTAGATTTTTCAAAAATGTTGGCGGGTCTATTGATGACATTTAATCTGTAGGCCGTGATCGACTGGGTACTACCGTGTTCAGCAGTAATATGGGATGGTGTGAGCGGGCATGGACGCTATAACCCTACCGTAGGCAGAACTAAATACCTGTCGCAGGTGTCAGTTATGTTGGGTGGCGGACTACGAGACAGGTTAGGTCAAGTTCAACGAGTGGCCCAAAAAAACCACATTACTAACAATCAAGCAGAAAAAGATGAGTTGAAAACTCGAAACTTCGAAACGGTAGCATTTGAAGAGCTTTGATAGACGGGGCAGAAGGTATGAAAATGCGGGGATCGAGCGACGGTACAAGGGCTGGGAAAAATGCGCCAACGCGTGATCAAGTGGCAGGCGATCAGCGAAAGGATGTGTGTAGTGTGGATCGAAGGCCATTTCTTCGACTAGAGCATTATCAATGTGCACTGACCTTACAAAGCCGAGAAAGATGCATTTTATGCGCAGCTGGAGCATGTCTATGACAGCTGCCTATGGCGAAATGTTAAGCTCGTCATCGGTGACATAAACATCCAAATAGGCCGGGGCATTGTATAAACCGAATATCGCACAGGATAGTCTGCATACCTTATAAATAATGTGCAGAAATGATAAGTATATTATAACGAACGCCTATATAGCGAAGCAGTAGACGACAAGAGTATTGCAAGAATCAGCTTGGAGACGCGCGCAGTCGACGACAGATTCCGGATCTACCTAAGATTCATAAAAAAATAGGACGGTTGAACCGCTGGCAATGATCAACTATCATGTGAGCTACTTAAACACAGAGTAGAGGAATTGGCTAGAGCACTCCACTGGGTGCTTTTGAAGATCTGGAAGGAGGAGATTTTACCGAAGTATAGGATGTAGGGAGTAGTATGTATCATCTATAAAAACCTATTTTAATCCACCTAGCGGTGCAATTGTGCCTTTCTCAATCATGAATCACGAGAATGTGTGCGTTGTTTATATTCATTAAAAACTTTTAAATGCATATATTACATTTTATTATTATACATCACATGACAACTATATACAGGAAAATAAATCATTATTCGAGTTCTAAAATTTTGAAAAAGAAAAAACAGCCATGGTAATATTGAACTGAAAAAAAGGTGCGAAATCGGCAAAGTCCCAAAAAGTCGATCTTTATAAAAAAAATTTTTTCGAGATAACATAAAATCTCGACGTTTCATGCATTTTTAAGATGTTTGGCATCAAAAATACGAATTCGATTTCTGAAATTTCATGGGATCCCCCTTTGAAAAAAAAATTGAGTTCCGGCTTATTTGGGAATTTCATATGTGACCGGACGATTTAGTCTATATTTCCGGACCCATATAAGCGATCCGTACGAAATTTTATAGACATCTGTGGGGATATTATAGCTATCATTTGGGACTAAGTTTGTGAAAATCGGCCAAACCATTTCCGGGAAACTGATGTGAGTTCGTAAATTTTGAAAGGTGGCCGCTTTTCCCGGGCACTTCCGGAACCGTCTATGGTGGTCAATGTAGTCAACGAAAGTTTGGTTGGCCGTCGGTGACCTAGAACAGCAAATTTAAGTTGTTTGAGAGACATTTTAGCGAAATTTTTACCTTTTTTGCTTTCATCGGAGTATCGGTTTGAATCATAATTTGCTATGTGATCGCACGCCCAGGCCTGTAACTCCGGAACCGGAAGTCGGATCGGGATGAAATTAAATAGCCATTTACGGAGACGCAATACCTTTCATTTGAGACCAAGTTTAGTCGAATCGGTCTAGCCATCTCCGAGAAACCGATGTGACTGTTATTCTGAATTTAGATACTTCCGCCGGGGCTTCCGGAACCGATGATGGTGGCCAATGTGACCAAAGAGACTTTGAATGGCTGTTAATGACCTAGTACTACAATTCTAAGCAGTTGTGGTCGATGATGGTGGCCAATGTGACCAAAGAGACTTCGAATGGCTGTTAATGACCTAGTACTACAATTCGAAGCAGTTGTGGTCACATTTTGGAAAAATTTTCACCATTATACATTCATTGCAGAATTTATTAAAATCGACATTTTCTGCGTGATCGTACACATCACCCTGTAATTCCGGAACCGGAAGTCGGATCCATTAGAAATTCAATAGCAGCCTATGGGAACGTTGCACCTTTCATTTGGGAGTAAGTTTGTAAAAATCGGTTCATCCATCTCTGAGAAAAGTGAGTGAGATTGTGTTCGCGTACACACACACAGACGCACATACACACACACATACATACACACACAGACATTTGCCGAACTCGACGAACTGAATCGAATGGTATATGTCACTCGGCCCTTCGGGCCTCCGTTAAAAAGTCGGTTTTCAGAGCAATTGTAATACCTTTCTATTGAGAAAGGCAAAAAGGTGTGAAATCGGCAAAGTCCCAAAAAGTCGATTTTTATAAAAAAAAAAAAAATTTCGAGATAACATAAAATCTCGACGTTTCATGCATTTTAAAGATGTTTGGCATCAAAAATACGAATTCGATTTCTGAAATTTCATGAGGTTTAGTCTATATTTCCGGAACCATATAAGCGACCCGTACGAAATTTTATAGACATCTATGGGGATATTATAGCTATCATTTGGGACTAAGTTTGTGAAAATCGGCCCAACCATTTCCGGGAAACTGATGTGAGGTCATAAATTTTGAAAGATGGCCGCTTTTCCCGGGCACTTCCGGAACCGTCTATGGTGGTCAATGTAGTCAACGAAAGTTTGGTTGGCCGTCGGTGACCTAGAACAGCAAATTTAAGTTGTTTGAGAGACATTTTAGCGAAATTTTTACCTTTTTTGCTTTCATCGGAGTATCGGTTTGAATCACAATTTGCTATGTGATCGCACGCCCAGGCCTGTAACTCCGGAACCGGAAGTCGGATCGGGATGAAATTAAATAGCCATTTACGGGGACGCAATACCTTTCAAGTTTAGTCGAATTGGTCTAGCCATCTCCGAGAAACCGATGTGAATGTTATTCTGAATTTAGATACTTCCGCCGGGGCTTCCGGAACTGAGGATGGTGGCCAATGTGGCCAAATAGACTTTGAATGGATGTTAGTGACCTAATACTACAAATCGAAGCAGTTGTGGTCATATTTTGGAAAAAATTTCACCTTTATACATTCATTGCAGAATTTATTAAAATCGACATTTTCTGCGTGTTCGTACTTATCACCCTGTAATTCCGGAACCGGAATCCGGATCCATTAGCAATTCAATAGCAGCCTATGGGAACGTTGCACCTTTCATTTGAGACTAAGTTTGTCAAAATCGGTTCAGCCATCTCTGAGAAAAATGAGTGACATTTTTGGTCACATACACACACATACACACACATACATACATACATACATACATACATACATACACACATACATACACACATACACACATACATACACACAGATATTTTGCGATCTCGGCGAACTGAGTCGAATGTTATATGAGACTCGGCCCTCCGGGCCTCGGTTAGAAAGTCGGTTTTTGGAGCAATTGCGTAACCTTTCTATATGAGAAAGGCAAAAGAATAGTATTTAATTAGCTTAATCAGCATGAGTTCAATGTTATCTTCATGTGATTATATTTTGAAATGTTGGTGGAATGGGTTTAAAAGTGGAGGGAATGGGGGGTTAGTAGAGTGGGAGTGGAGGATGCGTCAGAAATCCTTCATCTTATTTTGGTATACGGGGTGGATGAAGGAAATGCCGGCGTGAGGGTGGTCCAAGGGGACGGTAGTGATGAAGGAGGGAGATGAAAGGACAAGGCGGGGGGGGGGGGCGGAGGGGCTCTGATGCAATACTCAGCTGCATATTTTGCCTTCCATTTGAGACTTGGTTTGAGAAAATCGGTTCAGTCATCACCGAAGAACCAATGTGACTTTATTTGTGGAATATGCCCGGAATTCTGGACTTCCGGAATCGTCGATAGTGGACAATATATTCAAAGAATGTTTGATTGGCAATCAGTGATCTAGATCTGCGATTAGAAGTAATTTGGTGACCATTTCAATAGTTTTTAGACTCTGAGGTATTACGATTGTACCGATTTATATGGGAAATTCCAGTGTATCCTTACTAACACCCCTGTAACTCCGGAAGCAAGAGTCAGAACAGAATGAAATTCAGCAGCAGTCAATGGTATTACTGTATCTTTCATTTGAAATCAAGTTTGTAAAAATCGGTAGAGAATTCGTTGGGGAATGGGTGTGATATTAGCTTAGGAACTTGGCGGGTTCCCCGGGGGCGTCATGAACTGTCATAGGTGGCCAATGTGGTCAAAGCTGCTGTGATTGATCATTAGTGATCCAGACCCGCAAACTAGAGTAATGTTACATCAATTTTAATATGTTTTCCATCATTTGAACATCATGGTGGTACCAGTTTGTATGGGAATTTGCTGGGTGACCGCACTCTTCAACCCGTAACTCCGGAACCGGAAATCGGATCAACTAAAAATTCAATAGCAGCTTATGGGAGCGTTATACCATTCATATGAAACAAAGTTTGCGAAAATCGGTTCACCCATCTCTGAGAAAATTGTGTGAGTTTAAATGACACACACACATACACACATACACACACATACATACACACACAGACATTTGCCGATCTCGACGAACTGAATCGAATGGTGTATGACACTCGGCCCTCCGTTAAATAGTCGATTTTTACAGTGATTGCATAGCCTTTCTTTATATGAGAAAGGTAAAAAGGTGTTAAGCGGGATTTGCAACTAATTACCGATTAATCACATTACTAAACCGCCCTTGTATGCAAAGGTGACGTAAACGCCATCGAGTATATTTTTCAGGAAATCAATTTTCAAATCTTGCATGGTGCGGATAAAAGAACTTTGCTTTTTCGTAGAGAACTTACAAATACGAAAAAGTTACATTGGACCAAAATGGCGTTGAAGTCACTTTTGCATACTAGGATAGCACACGTCATCTACAAGGTGTTCTCCCGAAATCATTGTTGCCGCCTATAACCGTTAGTAATGGAACTCGGCAATATGGCCTATAATGCACAAATACGGGTTGCATTCATATCTTCAACCAAGCTATTTGCAATAACATTCTTGAAAACTTTGCTGAACAAAATTATGCTGCTAAATACTAAACCTCCAAAAGCTTATGGTTTCCAAAAAATGGAATCTTGGCGCCATTCAATTCGATACCCAAATGTACACCATAAATAGCGAAAAACGTGAAGAATTTTCAATTTTTTTTATTACCAATCTTAGCTAGTGGCACTTTATATAAGTGATAACCCAAAAAAATCAAATGCACATAAAAACCGATTCTGACCTGTTAGAGACAAGCGTAAACGCCATGTTTCATCAGTTTTTATGTAGGCGTTTTCATTGAGCTATTTTGCTTGATTTACATGATTTATCAACTATAGGATCCTCACTAAAATATTAGTTCCAAGATCCCATTCTCACAATTTACAAAAAGTCCCCATAACGTTTAAAACATTTGGTTCTCAATGTACTGAACAGATAATAAACTTCCAAAATTATTATTTGAATATTTAATATTTCTATTTATATTATATTATAATATATTATATATTATAATATTTCTATTTTCTATTTATAGAATATTTTCAATATTTAATATAAACTAGTCAGCATCAAACTTTTTTTTCTTCACTTCAAATATTTTGGCTACGCCACTGGGTGTGATATTAGCTTAGGAACTGGGCGGGTTCCCCGGGGGCGTCATGATCCGTCATAGGTGGCCAATGTGGTCAAAACTGCTTTGATTGATCATTATTTATCCAGACCCGCAAACTAGAGTAATGTTACATAAATTTTAATATGTTTTACATCATTTGAACATTATGGTGGTACCGGTTTATATGAGAATTTGCTGTGTGACCGCACTCTTCAACCCGTAACTCCGGAACCGGAAGTCGGATCAACTAAAAATTCAATAGCAGCTTATGGGAGCGTTATACCTTTTAGATGAAACTAAGTTTGCGAAAATCGGTTCAGCCATCTCTGAGAAAATTGTGTGAGTTTAAATGACACACACACACATACACACACACAGACATTTGCCGATCTCGACGAACTGAATCGAATGGTGTATGACACTGGGCCCTCCGGGCCTCGGTTAAAATGTCGATTTTTACAGTGATTGCATAGCCTTTCTTTATATGAGAAAGGCAAAAACGATAAGAAAAGTAAAAAACCTGTTTTAATCCACCTAGAGGTGTAATTGTGCCTTTCTCATTTCTCCAAACTATGATTTAATAGCTGGTTCGTACAATATAACTTTATGGAAATGTCTTTCATTCTTATTACACTTGGTAAGTATATATAAGAGCAGCTTTTTGCATTCATCGCGGTATCGGTTTGAATCGGAGTTTTCTATGTGATCGCAATCCACAACCCGTAACTCCGGAGCTGGAAGTCGGATGGAGATGGAATTTAATATCAGTTTCCGGGGACGCAACACCTTTAATTTGAGACTAAGTTAATCAAATCGGTCTAGCCATTTTCGAGAAACCAATATAACCGTTATTCTGAATTTGGATGCTTCCGGATCCGTCGATGGTGACCAGTGTGGCCAAAGAGACTTTGAATGACTGTTGGTGACCTAGATCTACAAATATTTTAGCAACATGAATGTGTTTACATTTTGGAAAAAAATTCACCTTTTTACATTCATCGCAGAATTCGTTAGAATCGGGATTTGCTGCGTGATCGTACGTATCACCCTGTAATTCAGGAACCAGAACTCGGATCCATACAAAATTCAACAGCAGCTGATGGACCTTTCATTTAAAATCAAGTTTGTCAAAATCGGTTCAGAAAATTCCGAGAAACCGATGTGGACTAATCAACAAATATTGTTTTGTAACCATACTCTTCAACTCGTAATCCGGAACAAGATGTCGGTTGAAAATGAAATTCAATAGCAACCAATGGGAATATTATACCTTTCATTTGAATCTTAGTTTGTAAAAATCGGCTCAGCCATCTCCGAGAAACCGATGTGGACATTTTGTTAACAAATCCGCACATACACACATATACATACATACATACATACATACATACATACATACATACATACATACATACATACATACATACATACATACATACATACATACATACATACATACATACATACATACATACATACATACATACATACATACATACATACATACATACATACATACATACATACATACATACATACATACATACATACATACATACACATATACATACACACATACATACACACAGATATTTTGCGATCTCGGCGAACTGAGTCGAATGTTATATGAGACTCGGCCCTCCGGGCTTCGGTTAGAAAATCGGTTTTTGAAGCAATTGCATAACCTTTCTATATGAGAAAGGCAAAATAATAATATTTAATTACTTTAATAAGCATGAGTTCAATGTTATCTTCATGTGATTATAATTTAGAAAGGTTGGTGGAATGGGTTTGAACGTGTAGGGAATGGGGGGTTAGTAGAGTGGGAGTGGAGGATGCGTCAGAAATGGATGAAGGAAATGCGGGCGTGAGGGTGGTCCAAGGGGAGGGGAGTGATGAAGGAGGGAGGTGTAAGGGCAAGACGGGGGGGGGGGGGGGCGGCGACGCAATACTCAACTGCATATTTTGCCTTCCATTTGAGACTTGGTTTGAGAAAATCGGTTCAGTCATCACCGAAGAACCGATTTGACTTTAATTGTGGAATATGCCCGGAATTCCGGACTTCCGGAATCGTCGATAGTGGACAATATATTCAAAGAATGTTTGATTGGCAATCAGTGATCTAGATCTGCGATTAGAAGTAATTTGGTGACCATTTCAATAGTTTTTAGCCTCTGAGGTATTACGATTGTACCGATTTATGTAGGAAATTCCAGTGTATCCTTACTAACACCCCTGTAACTCCGGAAGAAAGAGTCAGAACCGAATGAAATTCAGCAGCAGTCAATGGCATTACTGTATCTTTCATTTGAAATCAAGTTTATAAAAATCGGTAAAGAATTCGTTGGGGAATGGGTGTGATATTAGCTTAGGAACTTGGCGGGTTCCCCGGGGGCGTCATGAACCGTCATAGGTGGCCAATGTGGTCAAAGCTGCTTTGATTGATCATTAGTGATCCAGACCCGTGAACTAGAGTAATGTTACATCAATTTTAATATGTTTTACATCATTTGAACATCATGGTGGTACCAGTTTATATGGGAATTTGCTGTGTGATCGCACTCTTCAACCCGTAACTCCGGTACCGGAAGTCGGATCAACTAAAAATTCAATAGCAGCTTATGGGAGCGTTATACCTTTCAGATGAAACTAAGTTTGCGAAAATCGGTTCAGCCATCTCTGAGAAAATTGTGTGAGTTTAAATGACACACACACATACACACACACACACACACACACATACACACACATACATACACACACAGACATTTGCCGATCTCGACGAACTGAATCGAATGGTGTATGACACTCGGCCCTCCGGGCCTCGGTTAAAAAGTCGATTTTTACAGTGATTGCATAGCCTTTCTTTATATGAGAAAGGCAAAAAACGAAACACTACACCAGTTGGTTCCTGACGAGCTGGTAGGTGAATTGATTCTTCGTTTCTTTTGTCCGTCACCCGCGTGACCTTCACACAATAGAGAGCTATACCAGTTCGTCTAAACAAAGCCGTCTTTCAGGCAAGAAAACAGTTAAGTACCGCACGTCTTTGAAATTGTTCAAAGGCTGTCGTTACAAACTTTGATGTGGCGATACGTAGAGCAGATATTGCGAAAAACTTGAACCGTAAAAAAATTACGCTGAGGGATAAACGATTTTTAGTTAGAAAAATTTAGGAAAATCGAGTAATTAATGTTTTATACATGGTAAATAAATTGAATCATAGCATTTAAGTATAAGTCTGCTCTGGTATGGCTTGGAATGTATGGAGAACGGACAATTACAATGCCCGTGTTCTGAGCAAGAAGCTGTTGAGTAATGAGAAGAACAAAATATTGATTTTTTTATTTACTAAACAACATTGAATCATTTTATCGGAATATTGGAAAGATTGCAAACTTTGTCTATGAATCCAAATTCAACATCTTTGACTCAAATGGCTATTGTTTCGAGTTGAGAATATCGAATTCAGACCTGGGATGGCATTACGCATCTCGATTCGATCAAAATTCTATAGACTCGACCTTGTTTCGCATTATGTATTTCGAACCGAGCTCGAAAGTAAATTTTCGTACGAGTTCGCTCGAAGAAGTACTAGATTATCGAGAAGTGTTGGCATTATGGAACCATAACAATCTAACTCGAACTGTCGTTCGAGATTATGATTTGTATTTTTATTTCATGTCATTCTTTAAATTGGTTAACAATCGGAATACATATAATAAAAAAATAAAAAATTATATAAAATTACAAAAAGGTGTAAAAAGCTCCCACGTACTTTGAGCTACTTTATGTTATCTCTATTTTTTATATTGTAACGACATTTAATTAGCAAGGGACAATTTAATGACTTTTGCGACGATCAAACTCATTGAATGACTTAGTTTTTGCCCTCACTAATTGCGTGCCGGGGTGTTTTATTTCATCGACTATTGTGTCTGCCTCAACGAGTTATGCATATAGTGACGGTGTGTTGATTGAACACGGCGTCGGCAGCTTTCACCCGAAGCTGCTGGATGGATCCCCATCGCGGTACATTTTTTTCCTTTTTTATTAACGACTTATAGTGAGTCAATCTTTTTCCTTTTTTATATTGTAACGACATTTAATTAGCAAGGGACTGGCAGGTGAAGTATTTTTCAAATGTTAAGAGGTGATTCGCATTTAATGCCTAAAGATCCTGACTCCTGCGTTGCAGAAGACAAAGAGTTAAGTGGCCGGGAAACTCTAAGCTTGTTCATTGATCCTACTCCACGTTTTTCTAAACTTTCTTACTTCATATCCTTGCTCTTCCTTGAGTACTATGTCTCTTAATATTTGAAAATTACTTCACCTTCCAGTCCCTTGCTAATTAAATGTCGTTACAATATAAAAAAGGAAATAGATTGACTCACTATAGGTCGTCAATAAAAAAGGAAAAAAAAAGTTATATCTATTTTCACCATCAGGAACATACTTTTTTGGAAAAAGTAATACTAAATATTGATAATAAATTAACCTACATCAAGTAATAATAAAAAATTGTTAACACAAATCGATGAAGCAAAGTGAAGATACCTTGACTTGTCTAATCGCTATTTGATAGATGTATAGAATCACAATCATTCTTGATTTCAAAGTGGTGATTCAAACAATTTTATATTCCAATTGATGCTTTTGTTTCCGACTATACTTCAATTGTTTTCAATATTTCAGTATGCCCTTGAATTCAGTGCCATAATGTACGTTTATACACCAGCAGAATTAGGTGCTATATCGTCATTTGCATGAAAATACAGAATATTATCTTATATGGCAAAGAACTTTGAATCAAATTGAACTACTAAGAAATTTGAATGCATCAACCGATTAAATATAAAGTCATCTACAATTTCTGGAAACACTTCATTTTCATTGTGGTCTCCCTATCTCTAGTTGTGTGCTATAACAAAATAATTAACTAACAAGTACACGGAAAACCCCACAAACACGAAAATGAATTTTTGTCTTGACTATTTCAACTAAAAATGGCTATTTTAACGAAGTAGTTTTTAAATTTTTGCGTCATCAATTGTTTAAAAAAATTGTTGCTTTTGGAAGCTATCAGTTTCCTGAAAAAACCTGAAAACCAAAATTTTTATGCAAGATTAACCATTTTTATTGAAAAGGGCTCGATATGATTATTTTCCAAAAGATTTGATAAAAGCGGTTTCGAATTTGTGTTGTTTTAAACAATTATCTAGATATTAAATATGTTATTTAATCTAAGAATATTTGTGAATAACTCATTCTGCATATAATGCATTCCATCATGCGACTGAGGCCTGAATAAGAGACACTACCAGCTAGGCTTTTCGATGTTTCGGTGCTTCAACTTAAACAGCGAGATATATTAAAATTTTGTGGTAAGAAGTTCAAGAATACAGTTATATCAAACTAAAATAATGCCCAAGTATTGAAAAAAGGTAGTGAGGGTGAGGGACGTGAACAAATTATGAACATGTTTGGGTCAATTTATTTACAACTATCACTATTTTTATTCTGTGAATTTGACGCTCATCGGAAAGAAAAACAAAACAAACTGCAATTTTGTTAACACTGAAAAAAAATTCTTAGGCGGAATTAAAATTTATCATACGATGAACAAAATCATTACTCGTTTTCTGCAACGAAGCATTTTCGTGCATTGTAAATAGTTCGTTTCGTCTAATTCACGAACTGGAAAAATGGCATCTTGGTGAACGAAAAGTTGAGTAGTTTTACATATTTTATGTACGGGTTATTCCACGTCAAATTTACAACCACAATTTTAATTCCTACCAAAAAATTTCTTGCATTCTTAGCACAAAATAACTGACATCATTTTTTTGTTTTGGCTGAATACGATAGATTTTTTTCAAGTTACGAGTCTTTGAATTTTATGAACTGGACCATTTTTCAACCACTGATAACTCGGAAACTCTTCGTTGTACGGAAAAAATTATTAATAATAAAAAGTGCGTTTTCGAATGAGCTCACCAATAAAAATCTGATATAGTTTTTTTGTTATTTATGTTATGAATCTGCAAATGTTAGCAACACATTGATAAAACAAGTTTTTTATTGAGAACCTTATTAATTTACGAGATATTTCAATGAAAGCTGGCCCATAACATGTCGTTTAATGTAAAATGGCCCTTCTTAATGTTATAATTGTAATATCTCGAAAAACATTTTGAGATCCACGGCAAAATTTTCACACAATATTTTTAACATGATTTTTATTATTTGAAAACGAAATAAGCAAAAACATTGATACAACTTTAAAAAAAATTCTCAATTTTTCCGGCAAGCTCATGCGAAAATGCAATTTTTTATATTTAATATTTTTCAATGCATCAAATACATTCAATGTTCAATTTTTCTAACTTCAAAAGTTGAAAGCTCATACCTTGAAGTAAATATTATATTCAGCCATAACAAAAATACCTGCTAAATATTTTTAGCTAAAGAATGCAAGAAAAAAAATTTGGAATGAACTAAAATTTTATTTGTAAATCTGTCGATGATTGGCTCGTACGGTGCATAAAAGTTATCATCGATGTCTAAACTAATTTTAATGAATGAAACGAAATGATTCGTTCTTTTATCAATTGTTTTATATAGTATAAATATTTTTGGAAAGGGTAAATTTATTTTTCGTACACAAAAGGAAAAAAATCGTATTTCCATATTACATCGGATCTTTTTGGATCGATGTTTGACAACATTGATTTTATTTCAAAGTGCTCACCCTTATTGTATACTAGAAAAAATTGTTATATTTGCGAAACTTATCCGTATATATTTCGATAACAAGCAACCAAAAACCAAATAAATTAAAACAATTCCTATATTTTACTAAAATTGGTTATTATTCATAGCAGAATTAAAAATATTTTTTCTCAGTGTATACTCTTATTTGACAGTTTGCGCTCGAACAGGCAGTCGAAATCTAGTACCGCAATCTAACAAGCTCGAACGCTTGGTCGAATGCGATACGTAATGCCGCAATTTAGTCGAAACGACTTCAAAATGTTTCGAATCGAGATGCGGAATGCCATCCCTGGACGTCTTATAACAGCATCTAAGCGCAGAGACAGTGGAGTTATTGTATGGGGTATTATATGTCCACTAGAAGTGCTAGAAATTTGGTCTTTATTGATGGAATGATGGATCAGAATGTGTATTTTAATATGAATATCTTAAAATAAATTTTAAAGCAAAGCTTCCGCAAAATGGTAATTTTACTAAGAAATGGTGGATATTACACCCAAAACAAAAATCTCTTGCAATAATTGCAAGCGACAATCACTTGCAAATAATGTTAGCATCGCTTGCAATTTTGCAATGAAAGCTGCTTGCAATTGTTGCAAGCATATAAAATCACTTCATCTCTTGCTATACCTACACACGTTTCTTCAACACAACTGTCAAAGGATTGCTACCACATTCACGTGCCTATGCTGGTTGTTATAGCAACACACGGCGAGTTTTTATTGACTGTCTACTTATTATTCATTTTTCACCAACATCATCAAACGAAGTTTAGTGGCTTATTATTTGCACACCGGACATCATCGAATTGCGAATGTGCTGATTGTACGAGTTTTAACGCTCTATTCGCATGTGCGAAGATAGAGCCATGCTTATAGTCAGTGTTACGATGCGGAAGGACGTGAGTTCAAATCTGGTTGCTGCATCCTTGTACTTTTTTCATTAATCGTGAAATCATCCAAGTGTTTATATATGGCTTGTATCAACTCATAACTATCGGATAGAGCATGGTTGGATGGATAAAATATTGGTTTAGTGGTCTGCCCGTACGGGGCTTCGTTCCAGCAGTCTTTTTTATCTAACGCATATTGGTCACCAATACATATACATTGCTAATACATAGGCAAAATTCGTTTTTTTCTGTTTCTTGCATTACATGCAAGGAAGCTTCTTGCAATTTTTGCACATTACCAGAACGCTTGCAATTTTCGCTCGTATTTATTGCATTAATGTAAGCGATTCTTACCGGGTACGTTTTGCGTGTACAAATTCTATCAGGAGAAGAACCTGAAGCATAAGGCGTACAAAAAACGTTTAGAGTAAATTTATATTTGTTTAAATGTTGGATTCTCCACTGCGGACCCCGTTTATTAACTAGTTAGAAAAATAAATGGTAGTATTTGGATAAAAAGTGCAAAACGATCCGGATTATAATGAGAATGATTTTAGAAACTACTATTTAGAAGAATGGAATAAAATTTAAGTTGAATACACACAAAAACTAGCGGTCAGCATTCCAATACGATTGAAAACTGTAATTACAAACAAAAGCTACCACATTGAATATTTATTATAGAAATTTCAATTGATTTTTGAAAAAATATGTGTACTGTACGAATATGAGATTGCGGACTATGTAGCGCAATGGATTATAAGGCATTGCGGCACGCCAAGAAAGCAATAATTGGATGATTGCCTCAAGAATAGATATATAGGATAAAACATTCATTTTCATTTATGCTGAAAATTGAGACAATTTCACTATTAAAGTGCGAGTGTTGAAACTGCTACTAAAAACTGCAAGCTGTCAAAACACATATTTAAAGTGATAGAGATGGTACTTTCATAGACAGGCAAGTCGAACTAACCAGTCAATGAGAAGAATTTATTAGGAGAATGTTAAGTGCGCAGTGCTATTCGAATTGGTCGAATCCAGTTTTTAGGGCCACAAGCAACATAGGGTGATGAGCCTATTTGCGCCATATTTATATTTTCACCTTACCCATTTGAAGCCGTTGGTTAGAGCAGTGTCTGCCATCTTTGTTCAACGCATTGAGTCAAATGGTAGCGCAACAATAGGGGCACTCGATTCGAGTTTTCATTGTGCTCAAACACGAGAGTTTTACTGTTTTCAGCGCATTTGTATTTTTATATTGGTTCTTAACAACGAAGCAAAGCGGTTGATGTCAATTTTTACGCATTCCATTGATTGTAAGGCAAGAAATTACCGAATTAGTGAGACACCTTGCTTAGTATGGTAAAAATAGGCTCATCACTGGTTGTTATAGCAACACACGGCGAGTTTTTATTGACTGTCTACTTATTATTCATTTTTCACCAACATCATCAAACGAAGTTTAGTGGCTTATTATTTGCACACCGGACATCATCGAATTGCGAATGTGCTGATTGTACGAGTTTTAACGCTCTATTCGCATGTGCGAAGATAGAGCCATGCTTATAGTCAGTGTTACGATGCGGAAGGACGTGAGTTCAAATCTGGTTGCTGCATCCTTGTACTTTTTTCATTAATCGTGAAATCATCCAAGTGTTTATATATGGCTTGTATCAACTCATAACTATCGGATAGAGCATGGTTGGATGGATAAAATATTGGTTTAGTGGTCTGCCCGTACGGGGCTTCGTTCCAGCAGTCTTTTTTATCTAACGCATATTGGTCACCAATACATATACATTGCTAATACATAGGCAAAATTCGTTTTTTTCTGTTTCTTGCATTACATGCAAGGAAGCTTCTTGCAATTTTTGCACATTACCAGAACGCTTGCAATTTTCGCTCGTATTTATTGCATTAATGTAAGCGATTCTTACCGGGTACGTTTTGCGTGTACAAATTCTATCAGGAGAAGAACCTGAAGCATAAGGCGTACAAAAAACGTTTAGAGTAAATTTATATTTGTTTAAATGTTGGATTCTCCACTGCGGACCCCGTTTATTAACTAGTTAGAAAAATAAATGGTAGTATTTGGATAAAAAGTGCAAAACGATCCGGATTATAATGAGAATGATTTTAGAAACTACTATTTAGAAGAATGGAATAAAATTTAAGTTGAATACACACAAAAACTAGCGGTCAGCATTCCAATACGATTGAAAACTGTAATTACAAACAAAAGCTACCACATTGAATATTTATTATAGAAATTTCAATTGATTTTTGAAAAAATATGTGTACTGTACGAATATGAGATTGCGGACTATGTAGCGCAATGGATTATAAGGCATTGCGGCACGCCAAGAAAGCAATAATTGGATGATTGCAGCAAGAATAGATATATAGGATAAAAAATTCATTTTCATTTATGCTGAAAATTGAGACCATTTCACTATTAAAGTGCGAGTGTTGAAACTGCTACTAAAAACTGCAAGCTGTCAAAACACATATTTAAAGTGATAGAGATGGTACTTTCATAGACAGGCAAGTCGAACTAACCAGTCAATGAGAAGAATTTATTAGGAGAATGTTAAGTGCGCAGTGCTATTCGAATTGGTCGAATCCAGTTTTTAGGGCCACAAGCAACATAGGGTGATGAGCCTATTTGCGCCATATTTATATTTTCACCTTACCCATTTGAAGCCGTTGGTTAGAGCAGTGTCTGCCATCTTTGTTCAACGCATTGAGTCAAATGGTAGCGCAACAATAGGGGCACTCGATTCGAGTTTTCATTGTGCTCAAACACGAGAGTTTTACTGTTTTCAGCGCATTTGTATTTTTATATTGGTTCTTAACAACGAAGCAAAGCGGTTGATGTCAATTTTTACGCATTCCATTGATTGTAAGGCAAGAAATTACCGAATTAGTGAGACACCTTGCTTAGTATGGTAAAAATAGGCTCATCACCCTAGCTTCATTTAAAGTTGTTCGAAAAATATCGCGTCGCTCGTAGACTCATTACACTAATAGCCCACTATCGATATTTCCGGAAGTCACGGGTTCCGGGTTTATTCAAGATTTACAGCCACATCGGTTATTTAGTGATAACTAAATTTATCTCTATTCTCCTCACTCAGCCCACCATCATACCTGCAATCTCTTCCATACCAAAATAAGTCAGGTGGTTTCCAACGTGCGCTTCCCCTCACATAAATAATAACCCCCTCCCTTTGATTGGAATATATGACGCGGCTCTCCGGGCCTCGGAAAAACTCTTGAAAGTTTGAGCGAATTCTGTACATTTCTTTTATGAAAAGTGTGAAACAATATGAGTTCAGTGTGGTCATCTCAGACATGACCTAAATAGTGCATAGTTACAACAAACTATGATGAAGCTTGAACACGTCGTAGTTAACGCGTATGTAGCTATTCGCCAGAGCAAGTCCGAAAAATCTAAACAAATACGATAAACGAGATCACCAAGTTGGGCTCGAAATATGTAGTCATTTTCGTGACTCACGCTGTGTGGTTTTGGTGGAGAACAGGTGAATTGATAAAACAAATTTGAATTTGAATGAAAATAATTTAATATACGAAAGGCGAGGATGATCAACGTCAGAGTTATTTCCGATTCGATCAGGTAGATTTTCGCATGTTTTATGCATTTTAAAAACAGCAATTCTCTGCCTAAAATAACAGATAAAAGTAATAACAAAACTTTGCCTCACGATTCGAGATGCAGAGCAAAAACAAACATTACAATTATCCAACGAAATTGTCATTACAGTATTTAACCCCTTCATGCCCATGTCGTTTGTGGACAACAACGTTTTTAAGCAGCTACAACTTTTTATTTAGACAAGAATTGCTCCCAAAAAACAGTAAGGCCAATAAATGTGACTATAACCTTTGATTTGAGCATTAACAGCAAATATTGATATATCTTCGTTTTTTGCAATATTATTGAAAACTGATAAAACCTATCATTTTAGGGCATGTTCAGGAGCGTTTTATTTTGTACAGGAGTTTCAAAGTAGAACTGGAGCTGAAACATTCACATCCCCAGCAGAATGACTTATGACAAGCGCCATTTAGCACATTTCGCGAAAAACGATTTTAAAAGCATGAATTGAATATCTTGAAACTTATAAATGATACAAACAATTCAAAGAAGACAGTTGATTTCATGCTTCTATCTATTCTGTATTAATCTCTCAAATATTACGAAAATCGGTTGACTATGTTGCGAATATTGACTAAAAATGTAACTATGTTTTAATTGCCGCAAGGTTTTACTGTATCGATTTTGTTTGCTATTTTCGGCCAATTTGAGACTAAGAGAAACTAAAGCAATAAAATTGAAAGACGGATAGGTATTCTAGAGCGAATCAGTTATAAACTTAGAACAGAAAACTAGGACTAGGCAGGCTCATATGGATATGATCGAAAGGAAATGTGAAGAATTCTTTGCCTTCTGGTAAGTAGGAGTTGAGCGTTGCACCCAAGTCTACCTCATGGTCTATGGTAGAACATAACTCATCATCTTGTTTTACCACCGACGCCGGCGGACTTCCGGTTCCGGAGTTACGGGTTGAAGAGTGCAACCACACAGCAAATTCCCATATAATCTGAAATGAAAAATTCTCAAAGGGCTCCCCCTCAAAATCGAATTTGCATTTTTGATGCCAAATGACTTTAAACTGCATAAAACGTTGAGATTTGATGAAATCTCGAAAAAAAAAGTTTGACAAAAATTCACTTTTTTGGACTTTGGCATATTTTTGCCCTTCTTATAAAGAAAGGTTATGCAATCACTCTAAAAATGGTCAACCTAATCCCGGCCTGGAGGGCCGAGTGTCATATGCCATTCGACTCAGTTCGTCGAGATCGGAAAATGTCTGTGTGTGTATGTGCAAAAAAATGTCACCTCTGTTTCTCAGAGATGGCTGAACCGATTTGCACAAACTCTCAAATGAAAGGTACAACCTTCTAATCGGCTTCTATTGATTTTTTTTTATTGGACTTCCGGTTTCGTAGTTACGTGTTGAAGAATACGACCACACAGCAAATTGAGCATGAGCATGAGCATGAGCATGAGCATGATGACCGTACAATTCGTAGTTGCTACTCCGTGATTGACCAGAACAAGCGAAATTGCACAAAGAACCAACGAATGGAGCCTGGGAGTAGCTTCCCATCCTCAGTGTGCACGTTTCGAGAGTTTCAAATTTTTAAGTGTCAATAACGGCGTCGGCCACGTCCTTACAGTCATCGGGGAAGGAAGGGAATGTTAGTGTGATAACCGTTGTTATAGAGACCGTGTATACCTCTGCATCTCCACGGTTACCACGGAAAGGAGGTTTTGTTAGTGGGATGGGATACATAGTTACATAAATCTGGATTCACCTTGGTATGTGATACAATCTATGCGACTCTCAGAAGCGTTATAAGTTAATAATTGCTCTGGGCAGCCGGCTGCCTAGAATTTCAAGAAGATTTATCGTTTGTTGTATTAATTTGGGAATTCTAGGCTTAAAGATATGCAACTTAAACTCCGGACAGCCGGCCATCGGGAGTATTGCTTTTCTTTGATTGAACAAATATTTTTATAAGACAAGGGAACTTTGAAGTTTCTTTACTCCGACGAAGATCGAAAATCTTAGAACAATAACATTGAATATGATACGATTGTCTTAACTCTCCGGAGATACCCGTCGTAATGGAAAAGTTGTTACTTGACTGAATATTACTATCTTACTATCTAAGTATAATTATCGAGGTTAAATCGCGATGTAAGCATATATACTTTCTTTATAGTCATGAGGAACAAGCCGGCTTTTGTAACTATTATTCACGCGCGATGTTATGCTATCTCACGACGAATTCGCGCTGGGGTATGGTAATGTTTGTTTTTATTTTTCATAGTTCATCCCAAATGAAAAACCCTAATTTTAAGTATTGAAAGGTACCTTGAAAGGGGGCCGAGAAGTCGCCGCTGGGGGTCCGCGAAGCAAAATATCTCCTCCGAGTGGATATAAAAAATCAAGTCTTGCTTCCCAACAGACTGAAAATGATATATTGACAGCAATGTTTAACCGTGGGGGGGGGGGGTCCACACCATCGCAGGGTGATTTCTAAGGGGCCCGTGGCACGAAAATGCTTCAGAACCGCTGATATAGACCGATGCAGAGAATCCCTTCTCAATCCAATATTCCCAACGTTACTCTCAATGGAAGCAAACTACATCCCATCGACTTACAAAATTTTGGACTCTTTAAACAGACCCGCGAATCGTAAAAAACGCAACCAAAAAGGAAAAAAACGTTTTGACAGTCCTTCTGGACGTAATCCCCGACACCTCGCAAGACCGGGCGCAAAGAGTCTATAGAAAATCATATCCGCAGAAAACCGTTAACAAGAAAATACATAGGTAGGGTGGATGTACCAATAGTCGCATGCTTAAGGAAAACTTTTGATAAAACATCGATTAATAGACCTATGGGCAATGTTAATACATTAAACGAAAGCTTTCAGTCCCTACTTCATAGGAAAAATATAAAGATGGCTTAGTAACCAATTTATGTATTCAAAACCGCTTGTACCACTATAGGAACACATGTACCAATAGTGGTGCAATCGCTAATTTCGGTTCCTATTGTTGCAAATCCCATTGCTTTCTTATGGGACTTGCAACTGTAGGTACACTACATCAACTATAGGTGCAAGGGAGCTCAAAATTCTAAGAAAATAATTTTTTTCAATAGTTATTTGAGCAAATTTCAAGGATAACAGTTTTATTGTCGCATAATTTTAGTGCGATGAATCGATAAAAAAATATTTGTTGATGGTTGGTATCTTAGTTAGGCGTATAACCCACTACTGCAACTATTGGTACACCTCAACTATAGGAGCACCTACCCTAATACATGTAGTAATGGATTTTTTACACGATTCACGCAGATAATCGATTAATCATTATAACAATCAAAAAAATCAATAATCAGCTGTCAGTTTTCCGAATATCCAGTAACTCAACCAACTGATATCCGTTAAGCACCACAAAATACCACAAAGAGGCCACCACCCAACTTTGAAAATCGCGGAACAAAACGAGAAGACTCTCCAAAAACACCAAGAGACTCATACCTGTACGCAGTAATCGGTTATGGTCTACTAATCGAATACACTCAGGTTTTTTTTTACGCGGAGGATACGAGCCGCGTAAATGAAAACCGCGTAAATTTCAAAATCCGCGTAAATGAAGACCACTTAAATTTAAGAATCCGCGATAAAGGGAACCTCATTGATGGATACCGCGTAAATTCCAAAATCCGCGTAAATGAAAACCGCGTAAATTTCAAAAACCGCGTAAATGAAAACCGCGTAAATTTCAAAATCCGCGTAAATGAAAACCGCGTAAATTTCAAAATCCACGTAAATGAAAACCGCGTAAATTTCAAAATCCGCGTAAAAAAAAACCGCGTAAAAAAAATACCGCGCAAAAAAAACCGCGTAAAAAAAACTTGAGTGTACACTAATCGGGCTCTCGAAAATCACTCGACCAGCAGATAACAATTTGTCAAAATCGGACATCACTAAATCCAAGAATTTCGTACAACGTTTATGTCTACTTTCACCCGCGGAACACCCAACACAACACCAGACCAGATGACTCGCAAGCCATAAAAAATCTCGACTCGCACCTCTCCCATGTCGCTTTCGCCCCTGACAGCGCACTACACCGGTGTAGCCTGTGTTTTTAGCTTCCGATGGCCCTACATTTTCTGACAAAGTGAAGTTCAGGAATGTTGAGATTTTTATCACTGTTTAGGAAAGCAAAAGTATCATAAAGCTAGTGTCAGGCCTTCATGAGACCTCAAGAAGTCACTTTTGGAGGTATTCGTTAATGTAGATTTGTCGGTAGACGGTTCCAGATTTCATTAAAAAAAAACTAATTTAACACATCTACAGATCGCTTGCAACATAAAAAACTTTTTGTGCAATTTGACAGCTCCATCTTAGGCCAATTCAATAAATTTCCTACACGAAAGTTTACTTTTGTTAAAAAACGGTTTTTAAACCAAAGCTGGAAGTTAAACCTTGGCGTGGAAGAGCCGGTATATTAATATATGCTATTACTTAGTGTAGAATTAGATTTTGCCGCTTACGGCTATTATATAACCGCCAGAAGAAACTTAAAACGTTGGTACACAATCGAGAACAGCGAATCAGAAAAGATATCAGTGATTTACTAAATACAGAATGGATAATGGTTATGATGTAAAACCTTAAGGTCCGTCCAGGTTAAGTCTTCGGTACGGAGCATTACCTCGACCTAGGAACTCCTTAAGTCTTCGGTACGGAGCAATACCTCGACCTAGGAACTCCTAGCATGTTGTTAGTCGCCTCTTACGACATGGGAGCAGTCCCCAGAGGTTCTATTCTTGGCTGAAATAGTGCAAAAAGATTTCAGCCCGCCGGACACCACACGGCTTTGAGTACGACCACACAGCAAATTCCTATACAAACTGAAATGAAAAATTCTCAAAGGGGAGAGTAAGGGAAAATTTCAAAATCGAATTTGACGCATTCTTTCGTGACGTTACAACGATTTGACGATTCTTCATTCCATTAATATGTTATAACTTTATTAAATGAACGCCTACATCAAAACTCATTACAGATTTGGAAAGTAGATTAAATTTCACTAAAGATTCAATAAACATAAACTAAATATACTGGAAGAGGATTGTTTTGTGACCGATAATACAACGCGTCACAAAATAGAACTTTTAACGTATTTCTATAAAAGTCAAAATATCTGCTCTATAAGATTTTTTATCACGATCAGATCTTCTATGATGTATTTCTAAATAGCATACGAATAACTAGGTGTCATTAAATATATTTTTTATTGTTTTGTTTCCTATTAAGCATCTTTTAATTTTCGTGACGTTACGACGCTCCTTTTTCAGAAAAGCGATATCTCATTGCGTTGTAACGTCACGAAAATCTTCAACTTTCTATAATTTACTCGAATAACTATATGGGGTTGTCCAAAAATCACGCTACAGTTTTTTTAATTGTAGCTGAAATAATTAATCAAACCAAGAATTTTTTTTCATATCTGTTTTGGATAGATTTGAGTCATTTTCCAAATTTATTTATTTGACATGGCTCAATATGGTAGTTTAACGGAGCCAGAATAACAGCTTTTATCCCATATTTCACAAACAAAAATAAACTGGCAGTATTGCTTTGTTTAATTTGGTAAGGAATCAGTTTCCCGATCCGAGTTTATAGTATAATATTTGTATTGTTGGTCTTAAGCAAGTGGATTTATATGACAAAGTGAGCACAATTTAAGCGCCAGACAATCGACAGTGCTAAGTACACTGAAATATTGTATATATTATAGTTGTAAAGATTCAGAGAAAAGGAACACGCCACATCGCCGTGATGTTACGAAAGAATGTGTTCCATCCAATCGTCAACTCGACGGGTTTTAAAATGTCTGCAAACACCGATAAACACTCCCTCATCTATCTTTTTTGTGCTCATTTGAGATGTGCCAATGCCTTTTTATCCGACTCTAAGCAATTGAGACGATTTAGTGCGGTCATCCAGATAGGTCTCTGTAGACCCGTCTATATATTGGATTTAATACCTCAGGCATTTCAATAATGTAGCTGCTTTGACGATGTAGGGTGATGAGCCCATTTGCGCCATGTTTCTATTATCACCCTACCCATTTGAAGCCGTTGGTTAGAGCAGTGTCTGCCATCTTTGTTCAACGCATTGAGTCAAATGGTATCGCAACACTAGGGGCACTCGATTCGAGTTTCGTTTCACGAGAATTTTACTGTTTTCAGGGCATTTGTGTTATTATATTGGTTCTTAACAACGAAGAAAACCTGTTGATGTCAAATTTTACGCATTACATTGATTGTAGGGCGAGAAATTAACAAATTAGTGAGGCAACTTGCTTAGTATGGTGAAAATAGGCACTTTACCCTATTTGGGCTTATAACGGAAGAATTGGTTAGTTACTAACTGACGGCACGTGCGTCTACAACGGAGGTTGCGGACAACCTTATAACGGGCGTCTCGTCGATGATGGCGAAGTGTGGAATGGTTGATTGCTGGGAGGAAATAAATATTGAGGGAACGCATTATTATTCATGGCTAAATACTAACCCGAGAACAATGTTCGGAAATTCCCTCACAACCAAGGGGTGAGTCGCTTAGAACAATGTGCTATGCACACTGTATCACCTACGATAACACGATATAAGATTACGATTCACAATAATACACGATCATTTCACTCGTTACCACAATGTGTGGCACACTGAGGCACACTTCTGACAACTCGAAAACTGTCAACAAAGTGTAGTTGAATAATCATAGCAACCATTGCTTTTGTTTTACTGAACACCATGGCACATCGTGGCACATCTTGGTACATTGCGGCACGAGCTACCACGCTGTTTGTTTGTGAGCACAATTCGATTTGTGCTAAGCGACTCACCCCTTGCTCACAACCTTCCATCGCATGTCCTGGAATACGTTGCTGTTAGCGTGATTGCATAGGAACGTACCATATGACTAGCGTTTAGGAGAGTACAGCGTAGGTGCAGCGTAAGGACTTTTAAAAAAAATCCCAACAAACATTAGGAGCTGAACTATAAGACTACTTGCTGATTAAAAGCAGATTAAAGGCTATTTAAGCTGAGTAATACTTTCGCTGAACTATTTAAGCATTAACAGTTTATTCAGCCTATTTAAACTCCAGTATTCGCCAGTTCAAACTAGGCTGAACTATACTACTAACAAATGTAGTAGCGGCGGCATTAATGCTTTTATTCAACCATCTTAATTAGACTGAATTACGAGTTGAATAAATGATGCTGTTACCAATACCATTACCTTTAATCATTAAGCTACAGTACATGTCTTTAAAATGTTGTTTCTACCTACACATTTGCCCTTATACCACCTTTGACGTTTAGCTGAATTTTGTATTTAACAAAGGTAATTGTACCTACTCCAAAAATTGACATGATTAGCGAACCATGACGAATGGTAATCGACCTGGGTTCGAGTCCCAATACACGCACATTATTTTTTTACTTTTAAGTGAAATATTTCTCACTTAGAACCCTTTTCTTATTCTATTTGTTACTTCAACGGTTTGCTCTTGTAACATTTATACAGTGTTTTTTTTACAATTTCATGCAGTTAATTTGCAATTTCGATTTCGTCCTGAAAAAATGTCTGCTAACAAAAAGAAGCTATTAAGTTCGTTCGATGCATTAGTAAACCTAAAAAATAATTCATACCAAGGACTTGCATATACATACACACTCAGTTGAACCCATCCAAATCCCCGCACAGTCCAGTAATAAGTAATGTTTTATACTGATATCTCGGAAAATTCTCGATTTTTCTAGACAAAAAGATCGATTGTAAGAAAATCGTATCTTTTACAATGACAATTTTGAAACAAAAATCGATTTTACCAGATCAATTTTTTTAAGTTAACAACATCGATTTTGACAAAATTCGTTTTGACATCGCCCGTTCCTATTTCGAAGTAAGTGCCTATCTGTGGACTGAAAAAGGGACCGTTCATAAACCAAGTAGACAGAAATTTCAAAATTTTTAACCCCCCTCCCCCTAGTAGACCTTAGTAGACTTTAACCAACCCCCCACGCCAAAAGTCTACGGAGAATTTTATTTTTTTTTAATCACAGAAAATGTGAATTTAACAAGAGGACGGATGAAATTTTTTATTTGCTTCGCGTGTGAAAACTTGTCGAGTGGAAAATAATAATTTATTTAGTTGTCACCATGAAAATAGAATACATAAATGTTTTAATATTGCGACATGTAATATCATGTCAATTCGAGAATACGTCTGCATCATCTTCAGAATAAATTTATCGTATCATTATTTTGTTGCCGGGTGGCGTAGCACTGAACTAGCGGTCGTGTGGTGAAAGTTTAATTGAATTAAATTAACTATTTTGCTAAAAGCAGAAATCCGCTTTTGTGATAAGTTGCATAATACATAAGTGAATTTGAGATAAGAGCCCTCCTATACTAAGAAGAAGACTTTGACCTAAGGTGGACGAGTATTTTCGCAAAAAAAAAGTTCTTGGTGCTGCAATTCTCAGCTTTTTCTCGCGCTGAGGAAATTTGAAAACTGTGCTGTACTTTTGCACATTCGAATCTGTTGTGTTTAGCTGTCTCCATAACAATATACTCAGCTTAGTGAGAACGTTAGCATCGGAATGGTCTGTTAGTGGTTTGCAGTTAGACCAGAAACCCGGATCATCATCGATGCTTTCTTCGTCAATTTCATCTCAGATTTTTCATTGTTGCGGTATCCCATCTAAGCGGAATGCTCGGAAAAAGTGGCATAACGATGGTTCCTGAAACCTGCATCTATTACAGACCAGCCAAGTGAATTTGGTGAGATCAATCTAATTTATAATTAATTTTTATTGTCCATTTAGTTGAATATTATATAAATCACTTCAAACCCAATCCCATTTTCCTTCCCAACTAACCAATTCTAACATCCGTAATGCCTATGCAGATTGTGTGGGTTTCCCGCATCTTCTCAAGTAGGTATTCAACTAACATTTCCTTCCCTTTGGCGATCGTAAGGACATGGCCAGGTGTGCAGTGAACTATACTATTGCATAAAAAGATTTCACTGTATCAGCCACCCATGAAGAGTGCGGTCGTTTTTGCTATGCTAGGAAATGTGAATTTAACAAGAAGCACATTATAATGTCCAATTAAAAATTAGCGTTCAGATTTATTTCAAGCTTTTTAAATATTAAAGAAAGGTTTTTCACATTGGTTTTTTGTCTATGATTGATCAAATCAATTAATACCAATTCAAGGTGCTTTCCAACGTTTGTGTAGCGGAACACTTCTTTTCAAGATTAGTCACTCAAATATATGTAAAAAGATATATTGCTACAACTAGCTTAGCTTACACCAACAATGCAGAATTGCTAAACACTTTTTAAGCCTTACTGGTGCATCCGAAATTGTTAAATTATAAGAAACAATTACAAATTAATACTGTCGATGTGTACTACCATCCAGACTAAAACAATAAACCACACAATAATGCACATAAATTTCACGTTTCGTGAACAAATTTCAATATTTCTAAGATAATAAGATAATCTAAATTGCCTTATTTGATTAAAGGAACGAAGCTATTTAAATCTTCCCAAAAATATACATATATTTCTTATGTAATTAATAGCCGTATCATCTTAGAGTATTATCGCAAAGTATCAAAGTTTAACAAATTTAAAAAAAGAATTTTTTATTTTTGCATATTTGCATCTTTAAGGTATGAAAAATATGCTAAAGAAAGGGTTTACTCAAATTCAGCCTTATTCGTCTGCTAGAGCCCATCAAACATACTGACAAAATCGGGAGCATATCAAATGGGGTCTTCACTGTATTGTAATAAATAGGCAGTATTCGAAGAAGTTTCTTGTGGACGAGTGTAGAATGACTCTGTTTCTACTTACTTAGGGTCAGCGGCGTAGCTAGAAATTCGGTTTGGTGGGGGTTTGGCGAAAATCGAAATTAATCTCCAAATGGCTTAATTCCGAAACCGTCATATTTGAAGTTTTAAAATTTGGAGAATTAATTTTTCAAAAAATAGTAACAAAGTTCGTTTCTTTAGCGGATTTGTTGAGACTATTATTTAAAACAACTTTATTTGTAGGAATGAATACTACGTGTAGGGAGTATATCGAGTTTTGAAATGATATTTACGAAATGTTCCTTAATCTATTTTTATTATCTGAAACAACTTTTTATTGCGAGCTTCACTAACTCATGCTTTGGATAAAATGTAAAATTTATTGTTTGTAAATAGTAGAAGATCATGAACAGTAAAATAATAATCTGTTTTAAAGGTACAGATAGCCTAAAATATGTTGATACCCTGAACACACGGAGCCTTCATGCCTTCAACAAAGTGGTTTGTAATAGCATTTCCCAAAATTTTGCTGAAGACATTAAGTCTCGAACTAGATTTGTTTGAAGAGTAAATTCTCCATAAATACTTCTTAGAGGATGTAACGTCAAAGTTATTTTATCAGATGATGTGTTTAACGTTTGTAAAATTCATCGAAGATACTAAACCTCCGGAATTGGCGGTTGCAACATGATGTAATCTTGACCTTAAATTACTGTTTGCGAACATTTATTTTACCTATTCATATAATTGGTAACACAATAGAAACTAAAAGCTCATCAAAATTGATCAGGACCTGCTAGAGTCGAACGGAAAACGCCATTTTCCATAAGGTTTAATCTACTTTCGGAAAGTTTTATCCTCGTTATTAATCATATTACGTTTTCGTCTCAACTCTACGCATTCCCAAAATAAAGATATGTTCAGCAATTGTTGAATGCTGTGCAATTTTTCGGTGAGCAGTTCTATGTTTCATGTTTCTGTGTTTCCAACATCGCTTCCTACTAAAAAGACTCTAATCCATATTACTGTAAATCCATTCAAAAGTGAGCTCAATATGATAGGAACTCTGAGGATTATGATTGATTTCAGAACTGTGGAATGAGTGTCTATTGGAATGTTTTCAGGCAGGTATTTGATATTGATGTGATTAGACAACTGTTAGATCAAGACCAATAGATCAGTTGCAGGTCAGGATCCCATTCCCACAACTTTTCAAAAGTCCTCATGATCTTTAAAACGACAGGTTATCAATGTACTGATTTGATAATTGTTATTGTAATATTGAATGAAATCAGTCAACTCAATGAATTATTCTCATCAATCCAATTTTTTTGGGTTGGTGGCAAGGAGTGGGGTTGAATCCTCAAGCCTTCTTTTGGCTACGCCGTTGCTTGGAGTTATTTATATAGCTTTTCCTTTTCTAAGATATGTTTCAGATCGATCCGATGTTTGTAACTTAGAAACTTTGCAGTCATCAGGTTCGCGCAAATGAAAATGTTTGCATCGATAAGTGATCAAGTTACATGTAGACAACTTGGAATTGCTCGGCGGTTATTTCTAGCAATTGTAGATAGAAAAAGGAAATACGAAATTCGTTTTATCGAAATAATATTTGACTATTTTAAATGTTTTACTACTATATTGAACAATAAATAGGCGACAAAGGGTAATCCACAAATAACAAGCTATAACTTTTAAAGTATTCAAAATAGATATTTGATGTCTTCAGAAAAGTTATTCGCAAAAGTAAGAGCTACAAATTTGCTGAAGACTGAAAAAATATCTCACTCGTAGGTGGATTAATCAGCAAAAAAATCATACTATGTTGCGTTTCGGCTTCGCCTCATCAGAAACCGACACTAACACATTGTCGGAATAGATTAGCGCCGGCTTGACGCAAATCCCTTAAAACTAAAACACACTATGTGTTTCAATCAAACGACTGATCAAACGTGATGTCCCGTTCGAGCAGAAGTTCTGTTTATGCCGATGAGACACAAGTGAAGCCGAAACTTGTCTTGGCTTAGCAGGCCTATGCGAAAGCACTATGCTATATTTCACCCTAAGGAGGAAAATTTGGTAAAAACCAAAATTTCTCACTAGGGTGAAAATTTGTTGGTAAAAACCAGTCTTTGTACAGGAGGGCACAAATCCTTATTTCATACTATGTTGCGTTTCGGCTTCGCCTCATCAGAAACCGACACTAACACATTGTCGGAATAGATTAGCGCCGGCTTGACGCAAATCCCTTAAAACTAAAACACACTATGTGTTTCAATCAAACGACTGATCAAACGTGATGTCCCGTTCGAGCAGAAGTTCTGTTTATGCCGATGAGACACAAGTGAAGCCGAAACTTGTCTTGGCTTAGCAGGCCTATGCGAAATCACTATGCTATATTTCACCCTAAGGAGGAAAATTTGGTAAAAACCAAAATTTCTCACTAGGGTGAAAATTTGTTGGTAAAAACCAGTCTTTGTACAGGAGGGCACAAATCCTTATTTCATACTATGTTGCGTTTCGGCTTCGCCTCATCAGAAACCGACACTAACACATTGTCGGAATAGATTAGCGCCGGCTTGACGCAAATCCCTTAAAACTAAAACACACTATGTGTTTCAATCAAACGACTGATCAAACGTGATGTCCCGTTCAAGCAGAAGTTCTGTTTATGCCGATGAGACACAAGTGAAGCCGAAACTTGTCTTGGCTTAGCAGGCCTATGCGAAAGCACTATGCTATATTTCACCCTAAGGAGGAAAATTTGGTAAAAACCAAAATTTCTCACTAGGGTGAAAATTTGTTGGTAAAAACCAGTCTTTGTTCAGGAGGGCACAAATCCTTATTTCATACTATGTTGCGTTTCGGCTTCGCCTCATCAGAAACCGACACTAACACATTGTCGGAATAGACTAGCGCCGGCTTGACGCAAATCCCTTAAAACTAAAACACACTATGTGTTTCAATCAAACGACTGATCAAACGTGATGTCCCGTTCGAGCAGAACTTCTGTTTATGCCGATGAGACATAAGTGAAGCCGAAACTTGTCTTGGCTTAGCAGGCCTATGCGAAAGCACTATGCTATATTTCACCCTAAGGAGGAAAATTTGGTAAAAACCAAAATTTCTCATTAGGGTGAAAATTTGTTGGTAAAAACCAGTCTTTGTACAGGAGGGCACAAATCCTTATTTCATACTATGTTGCGTAGTATGAAATAAGGATTTGTGCCCTCCTGTACAAAGACTGGTTTTTACCAACAAATTTTCACCCTAGTGAGAAATTTTGGTTTTTACCAAATTTTCCTCCTTAGGGTGAAATATAGCATAGAGCAAAAAAATAATACCAAAAGAAAGGCCATATTACATCCATTAAATTCTCCGCAGATACTATTGACCTAAAATTAACCGTTTTGGCGTTAAAAATAGATTGCCGGTTTTTGGTCTTATTTGTGGCTATGGGAAATGATAAAAATCTTTCGTCCATATTTAATGATAAATATCTCTTTTGATAATAGTCCAATTTCAACAATCGAAAGGTTCGAAAGGTATTCGTAAAAGCTGTCCAAAGACATATAAAATGTTTATCTATGTCGTCAATTTCGGCAAAACTGCAAAAAACACCATTTTTACAATTTCAATCATTCATATCTTGAAAACTAAACATCAGAATCAAAAACAAATTAATAGCGTTCTGTCTGGGTGATAGGCCTTTTATTTAAAATTGGTATGAATAAGATCGGTTCAGCCATTGCTGAGAAACACGAATGAGAGTTTGTCAGTTACATACACACACAGACACACACACAGACATTGTCCCAATTCGTCGAGCTGAGTCGATTGGTATACATGACTCAGCCCTCCGGACCTCGGAAAAAATCTTGAAAGTTCGAGCGAATTCTATACATTTCTTTTATAAGAAATGTAATTAACCATTTATAAGGCAGTGGCTTATAAAGGGTTAATTACATATATATTGCCACCTTTTCGTTTCGTTTATAACGCAGAAATATGAAGTGAGAAGTGTTCCAATCTTATGAAATCTACTTGTTAGGAGTCTGGCAACTCTTCTTATTGCTTTTTATTGAGATACAGTGAAAAGTGTCAGATTGGTGAAGAGTTCTTTGAAAAAAAAAATTCGGCGATTTCCTTTTGGATACTAAAATTAGCTCGATTTTGAAAAAAATACTCTAGACCCTATAAGTTGGTGATGCAAATTTGTAAAAACAACTGTTTTTAATCCGAAAATTTGGTTTATGAGTGGTAAAAATTACAAAGAATAAAATTAAATGAGTAAATGAACGTCTGTAATCTGTGGTCTCATTTTTCAACTTATCCTCAGAATCCAGGGGTTATTTACTGTTAATCAGGTAATAACCAGTAATTCACCTTAATTTCTTTCTGAATTTCCGATCCAGCTCGATTTGTCTACATACTTCCACCAATCTCGTTGGAAATACATCAAACATTACGAAGACTGACGTTTTCTAACGGCGGTTCGGGCGGTACCAAGTATATTTTCAAAACATTATTTTATTACGAAATAAATGTAAATATATTCTAAACTAAGTGAAAAAAACCGTATTTCTATTAATATAACATCCATTAATAGCCCCAAACTCTGGGACTTATAAAGGGTTAAAAAATAGGCACTTTTCGTGACGTTACAATGCAGAAACAATCAAAACTTCTATTAGTTCAAAAAGTATTAGTGGTCAAATCGAGAAAAAAATCTTTCTAGTTTTATTGTTCTACACTCAATAACGAACAAATTCCTTTAAACAGATAAAAATTTCAATAATACTTTATGCTATATTTCACCCTAAGGAGGAAAATTTGGTAAAAATCAATAATACTTTCCTGAAATAGAACTTTTCTTAGAAGTCAATAATTCAGGAGCCTTTTTTCCGTGAAATTCAACTATTTGTCGAAATGTCAATAGTTGGAATACATAACTTTTCAATGTTTTTTTTATTTTAAATATATTTGACACGGCTCAATGCGTTAGCACAACTGAGCCGTGGATCCTTCGTGTTTTTACAATTTAAAAAAATAGGAAGAAATTATCGTTACAGACTGTTTGTCCAGTCTTATTGACGCATCTTACTGCTGCGTGTTGAGATCCTCTTTCTAGGTGGTGAAATATTAGATGCGTTTTTTCCGTACCTTGGGGGTCATTCGGTTCGTCTTCTCTCGCGTTTTCGTTTATATCCATGTCGTCACCAGTACTGCATTCATGTTGCTAATGGTCGGAGCTTCTTATTTGTTGTTTGTGCTTACGGGTCGCTATTGTAAATCCTTCTTCATCGGTATTTGATTCCTTATTGGTGGTGTTGGTTGTTGGTTTGGAAACATTTGCTGTAATTGTTGTTACTTCGATGTTGATAATGGCAGTTGGTTTAGTGGTACTGGGCTCGATCGTTGGTGAGCTGGTGTTTGTGCATGCCCGGTCCGCAGTCGTTGGTTTACCAACCGGTTGTGGTTTAGCATACGAAGACTGTATACCGGCTTCGGTCGCATCACGTGTAATTTCTTTAGCAGTCTCTGCGCAAGGTTTTCCGTGGTGTAGCGGTTGATCGCAATATTGTCACGTAGGAATCTGCCCTGGATACGTGACTAGAAATCGTTGAGAATGTATAATACTTTGAGGGCATTCGCCTGAGAAACTCAAGGTTTTGTCGGACGCATTCTCACCACACGAACGCCGTTGCGGAGTCCAGGGAAGAAATTCCTCCAAATATCTTCCGTAATACTACTCACTCCTCCGTATTTTGACATGGTTTTTTGATAACGGAGGAACTAGTACGGTGTGCCAGGTCATGCATCTTTATTTCAATACTGTCAACATCTATATACGTTGGGATATTGTATACGACGTGTTTCATGTTGTTTTGGCGAAGCGAATGATTCTGCTTGACTAATGTTTTTGGACTTAATCAGTACCACATGACGTAAATGGTGGAATTGCACCGCATTAACTTCTGCTACGTTGAGCTTCATGTTCACCTTCAACAATTGCTCCATTTCACGAATCGATGGCCGGACATTTCGAGAAGTCAACAGCAACACAGTTTGGCCGCAATGGGATATACTCTTGGTTCGTATTGTCACTCATTGTTTGTTCACGTTTCACACACTAGGTAAAAGGAATCAATTTTTGCCTTTGCAAATAGAACAAGCGGCGTGCGGGTAAATTTGATTACTTGCCCTGCTACAGCAACGGATTGCTAGCGTCTGAATTGAACGAGATGAGAAACCGAACTGTGATTTTCAATGGTTTAAACACTATCGAGGAAAAAATATTGTGATACCAAAATAAGACAAAACGAAAACCTCCTTCTGGTGTACAAGCCCGTGGAATGTTCCATTTGCATTTTTGATGCCAAAAATGACTTTAAAATGCATGACGTTGAGATTTGATAAAACCTCGAAAAAAAAATTGACGAAAATTTGTCTTTTTGGGACTTTGGCATATTTTTGTCTTTCTTATATAGAAAGGTTATGCAATCAAATTTAAATTTAAAAATCGGCAACCTGATCCCGGCCTATTTTTTACCTATAAATGCTTAGGTAGGAGTATGCAATGAGGCGTTACTACTTTAAATTTAAAACTAGTTTAAATTTTTTAACAAGTTGGAAAATTTTAGGCAGGGTCCGGACCCCCCGGATCTTCCTTCATGATCCGCTGCTGGTTTCAAGCGATATTTCAGTGTCGACACATAGTATCTCAAGATCCTTGCTGTCGATCCATTGTATGTATGTGCAAATCGTACTGAATATATAATATACATTTCCATCATTATACTGAACATAACCAACCATGGAATCGTAGTTTCGACAAATGAAAAAGGCACAATTGCACCACTAGGTGGATTAAAACAGGTTTTTCATTAACGACTAAGAGTGAGTTAATTTTTATGTTGTAACGAACCCGAATCGACAGCATAAAGTACTAAGTCATTTTACGCTTTTCCGGGCCTGCCGCAGACTCGGGTAATTCGCATTTAACCGTTGTGTATCCGACGCGGTACCCGGGTACCTTTTTAGGTTTCAATCAATAAAATTCCCATGTTTTATCCATAGCTGGAAATCGAAACTTTGCGACATCTTAGAACTTCACTTCAAGCTTTTGGGTTAATAATATTGTTGATGTAGTAAGGGAGGGAGTTAGGAGAGGCTCCTGAATTTTTTTACTACGTAACAGGCCGACGTGGGTACCCGGGTACCCACAAAACTGAAATACCAATAACTAAGGTAATATCCAACCGATTTCGATACTTTTGGCCGTTTTGGATTCAGCAACTCATCCACTTTTGGACGTGGTAAAAATGAATCGGGTTACTTCATTCGGTTTCTGGGAATCCGGATTTCCGGAAGCAGGTTCCAGTACTGGGATACTATTTGTGAACTTCAATGGAATACTGGCAACATGGGTATCAAAATTCTTGGAATTGTATCAGTAGGCTGCATCTCGTGGTTTTGCAACCATTTGGTGATTTGACCCCGGAACGGACATTCCGGAGCAGGTTCCCGTGGGGCCGTTCCATTCCAATTCCATTTTTCAAATTGCCATAGGGTCCCGTAACAATAAAAAACAGACTTCCGAGACAAATTGAAGAGTTTTGATACTCATATTGCTAGTACATTATTAAAATTTACAAATCATATCCTAGTACTGGAACATTACTCCGGAAAATCCGGATTACCGAAAACCAGATCCATTATTCCGGTTCTATTGTGCAGAATCAAAAAGTGGACGAGTTCCTGAATCCAAAATATCTAAAAGTGTCAAAATCGGCTAAAGGAAGCCATAGTTATTAGCATTTCAATTTGTGGGTACCCGGGTACCCTCGTTGGCCTGTTAAAGGTGTTTTTTTGTTGGACACATAACTGTTAAAATGCCAAAATATTCTGACTCCTGCGTTAGAAGACAAAGGGTTAAGTCGTCGGGAAACTCTAAGCTTGCTGATATGACCCTATTCCACGCTTTTCTGAACTTTCTTCTTTCAACTCATTGCCGGCTCTTAATATTGAAAAACACTTCATACCTTTCAGTTCCGTTCTAATTAGATGTCGTAAGAACATAAAAATGTTTTAAAGAACTTTATATAATTATGGAATTTATTGATAATATCAATATCAATCTTCGACAAAAATTTAGATTTACTGAACACCTAACCTTTTGTCGAAGAGTAAGAGTTACAACAATTAAATTAATAAAAAGTAGAGTTGTATAACACTACGATACTATACTTATACATAATACAAAAGATAGTTTTGTAAGAAAAAGTAAACCGCTATTGTCCTGCATAATGACAGAACCGGTATTGATGTATTAAGTTGCAATAGTAGATTTTATTGAAAACATGGGTCGTCAAACAGTGGGATAGCAAAATTCTCACAAGTTTCCTATCTCATGCCTCCGCGCGAGTCTAAGTCTATTGATGACATTTGGTCTGCCTTCTGCCGATAGCAGCAGAATGAGAGGGTGCGAACAGATCTAGTCGAGAGAACATTGCCGTAAAAATTAATAGTTGATCGGAAATTAGCCCCAATAAGACTAATCTGACTAGTATCGATGATCATGGGTCATTACGTACTGATAATTCGGCGCGTCTGGTTTTATCAACCTAATTCCAAGCTCCGTTATTGCTAACAAGCCCGTGCATCAGGTTAACAATCCTTTATATTTCCCTGCAGTGAATTCTGTCTAAATACTGTTGCAATAAATAGTGATCCGGCCCATTACGCAGATAAGATTAGCTTTTCTAGGCAATACTCCCACGGTCGGCTTTGTGGAGTTCAAATTGCTTTTGACCATAGAATACTCTCGGTAGTCGGCTGCCCAGAGTTTAAAAAAGAACCAAAAACTAAACAAGATCTTTTCTTTTTCGAGTGATCGTGTACTCGAAGACTAACTTAACAACTACCTAATAAAATATGCTTTACAGGTCGCATCGCTTGCTTGGAGCGAATCCTAGACCATATACCCTTCCAAACCACCAACTCCGCTACACCTATGGAAGAGTCTGATGAATCGTCGTCTTTCCGTTACGTAGGTGGAGCACCAATACTTCCCGTCTACTTTTTCCTTTATCCTTCCCCGTGAACGATGAAGATGGGGCAGCTAGCAATGATGGCTATCATGCTGTTGAGGTTTTAATATGGGCCGGATTGGTATGAATTCCTACTTACCATTTTTTAAGCAACTCGTATTACATAATCAGCAGTCAAACATGATGAAGTCAGTGTGCAATCCGCCAAAATCATTGTCACAACACAACGCAACGCAACGCAATAGTAGATTATTTTGAAACCATGATACATGTACAGGACAAGTTGTGTCGGAAATAATCATTTTAATTCCCATATTATCCGCTCCTACAACTTCGACAAGAAATTGAAATTATTGATATTATATGAGGCCATCTTTTAGTAATGATACCAAATGTATGGGTCATTCAAAAATCTATTTGATTTTCGATAAAATGCACCGCTTCAATAATCAGTGAAGTCCTTGAAGGTCTCTTTTATCCCGAAGTATACTCGGTTAGATTACAAATTGCTTTGAAAACTTTTGAAAGAGCTCTAATTTTTCAGTCAGTTTTGCAATCAAAGTTTCAACAAACTGACAAACTTTAAATGACAAGTATTGAATTTCAAAAGAAGGACAAAATTCTTTATTCATTGTTTGAGTTATGTCTTACTCATCGAAATCTAGCGTTTATGACGGGTAAGATTCTGTTAATCAAAAGCTACTCACCAAACTAATCGTGCTCATCAAAACGTTGTCCTCCACTCCCAACTGAACGGCACACGGCACAAAAGAAGGACAAGTAATGGCCACGGCGCATACGACATCGTCATGCTCGCACCCAGGAATAACGTTATATATGTACATATTTACTCCTGTCCTGCGAAAGAAAGGAAAAAAAGGATCTCAGATCCCGTCCGCTTTCGTATATGCCCTAGGTCGTTTCTACTGATTAAAAAATGTGAAAAGAAATCATAAATCGTGATTTTTTCTCTTTCTCGTGGTTCGCCTTCCGTCGCCACCTAGTTGGACCATGCTGAGCTTTGATTCGTCGACAGAATGTCAGTTGTATAGGGCGGGACGACATAATAATCATTTCTGATTCCGCATGCTGGCAGAGTTTTTCCTTGCCTCCAGCGGTTGATTTGCCATACTGCGGGTATTGCTGTTTATTGCTGCGCCGCGCCGAGAACAAGGAAAAGCACACACATAAGTTAGGGGACGCGGAAAAAATGATAGGGAAATACATTCACTTCGTTTGGCGATCGCATAATAATACGACCTGAAAAAAGAGGGAGCGCCTTTAGCCCTCCAGGACTTATACAAGTGCGGAGCGTTTTCAATAGGAATAATTACGACTTGTACAAATCGCTCTAATTCATGAGCCCATACTATCAATCAGTGCCATTTTCTTTTCGGGTAATAATTTTTATTTTTGCTGGGATAGCATAAGCTTGGTGAAGTCATTAGGCTGATAGCGAGATATTTTTGTATGGAAGACAGTAAAGAATATGTAAATTTATAGTCTTTCTTAAAGCATTTCCTTACAGTGAACGAGGAGGAGTACTAAATGTGTGGTCACGCACCAAAATCACGTAAAAATATATCCGGTGTACTCAGAGGTATACCGGTAATTGTCGTTTGTTATACAACGGAATTTTATACAAATGAAAACAAAACAGGCGACGCAAAATCTATTAGATCCAGTTTTTACAATTGCGTTAAGGCATATAAAAAAATTCAAATTCCAGGAAAATATGGATTTTTACAATGATACTGAATATGATTCTAAAGACATATATTTTGATACTTTCGAACAAAAATGGATTAACCTTGGATTGGATCCACAGAATTCATTAGTTTTTTTTAACTTTCGTAAAAATATCTTACTTTTGACAAAATTATGAGCTTTAGAAAAATTCATGCATTTCAAACAATTTTTTTTGCATTTATTATATTTTTTGCCTTTTTCATATAAAAAGGTTTTGCATTTCTTACAAAAGAAATGTATAAGATTCGCTCAAACTTTGAAAACTTTTTTATGTTGTAACGACATTCAATTAGCAAGAGACTGGAAGGCGCGAAGTATTTTTGATATTAAGAGCCATCAAGCTCCGGTGAGAGCAAGGATGTGAAGGAAGAACGTTTAGAAAAACGTGGAATAGAGTCATGAGCAAGTTTAGAATTTCCCGATGATTGAACCCGTTGTCTTCTACCGCAAAAGTCAGGATATTTTGGCATTTTTGTCGAATCCGAATTTCCTGGGTCTGAGACCTGTCCGGACAAGTGTTAAGTGATTTGGCACTTGATGCTATCGGAGCCGATAAAGATGAAGGCTGTTGGGGTTTTTATTCTTATTAGATAATAAGCAGTCAAACATGATGAAGTCAGTGTAAAATCCACCAAAATCATTAAGCTTGTCTGAGCGCGATAAAATACTTGCACCGACTAAATTAGAGATGGGCGGGGACGGGTATTTGTACCCGATACCCGACCCGAACCCGTACCCGAAGGAATCGGATACACTCCTAACCGTAAGTATTAGAATGGGATAGGTTATTACCGAAAAAAACAATTCTAAAACAAGCTTGCTTTTCCCATTTTTCCACACAAAACTTCGTCCCATAAGTGAGCGTGTATCAAGTGAACGGGACTATTGATAGACTTAGAATAGGAAGTTAATCATTTGGAAAATTTCATTGTGGAAAATTTTTGTGGTACTGTAAAAAGAGGAAACATTTATCACTTTTTGTGATGTTTCTCGTGCATTTTTGGAGTATTTTCGTTGTAAATTTTCTTTCTTAAATTGCGGGGTAATTTTGATCAGTAATCCTTGAAGCAAAAAGAGAATTATTGTGATACTTTACGACATCCAGAAAGAAAAACGAGTGCATTAAAAAAATATAAATGACTTTTATCGACCTTTTTTAGGAAAATAGTCCAAATTAACCATAAAAAAATAAATATTCTGGATTTTTTGTGGCTTTATTGATAAAAATTATTGCGGTTACTAAATGAATAATTGATCAGATTAATTGAAGAGGGATTTGTTCGTGTATATATATCTAAACGGGATTATTCCAATTAATCAGAAATATGAAGATAACTTGTAAAAATGATGCAGATAAATTGTGTAAAGATTTATGCCGAAAACTAAACTAATATTAGGAAAACCAGGGGCTAGTAAGCGGCAGGGGTGCGTTGGCGATATCCCTCTTTCTCCGTTTGTATTACCAAATGCACTGTCTCTCGTTTTTTACCTCAAGTAGTGCAAAAAACATTTTCCAATGTTGCATTTTATAAGTTTACTAGTACTTTGTAGAAGTTGTGGACGATACTGTGTTTTCGAAAGTAATAAAGGATTTTGTGTTATTTAGGGTAAATGTTGATCTATTATAGAATTTAAACTCAACAAGGAAAAATGCGTATTCAATCAGCCTAAAGTCAAGTTCTTGGGTCAAGTGGTAACAAAAGACGGCCTGAATGCGGACCCTGAAAAACTGGAAGCCACACGGTTGCTGAAAACACCGACGAATAAACAGGAACTTCAACGAGTTCTAGCGATGATCACCTATTTAGCAAAAATCGTACCAAACCTGTCGGAAGTTACGGAGCCTATGCGACGATTACTGGTGAAGAATGCGGCCTGGATTTAGGATGCCGAACAAGTGAAAGCGTTTTAAGATATAAAAAATCTACGCGTCGAAAGCACTCTCCCCGGCAGAAAAAAAACTATCCGCAGATTGCGAAGGAAGCGGCTGCTATCAGCCCTGCCTGCTGAAAATTCCATCAGTATGTTTACGGAAAAGAGCTGGTAGTTGAAACTAGCCATAAACCCTTGGAGTCCGTTTTTAAGAAGCCCATGGATCGAGCACTGCCAAGACTACGAAGGATTCGGCTTGAAGTTGTCCCTAATGTTATATACAAGAAAGGGAGCGATATTCCTATACCTGACATTTTGAGTCGGGACGACTTGGCTCAAAATGACGAGCACCTGGAGGTGCATATACTGCTGCAGATGTCGATGCAGTCACATATAGTGCTGCAGGATTTGGAAATGCAGTCACTGATAAACATGGTACTTAATGGCTGGCCGAGTCAAAAAGATGATTCACCACTTCTGCGAAAGTATTGGTGCTTCAGGGATGAACTGGCAGTATATGAAGGACTTCTTTTTAAATCAAATCAGGTAATAATTCCATCCAAGTTAAGAAAAAGGATGCTCGAAGCGGTGCACAGTGGCCACCCAGGGATTCAAAGTTGTATCAGGCGGGAAAAACAATTACTTTTTTGGATCAACATGAACAAATACATTCAATAGATGGTTGAAGGTTGCAACGTATGTCAGCACAATCACCGCAGTAACATAAAAACACTATTATCAAAAGATTTTCCAGATCTACCGTTTCAAATAGTTGCCTCTGATATATTTTACTTCCGAGGTAACGACTACGTCCTGATCGTCGAAAGCTATTCAAGCTTTTTTGATTTTAGGCAGCTTTCGGAGGCAACATCCGAAAACGTAGTTCGTGAGTTAAAAACCTGTTTTAATCCACCTAGCGGTGCAATTGTGCCTTTCTCATTACTCTAAACTATGGCACGGAGGCTTTTTATGTTCAACAAAATCGTGGAAATTTCCATTACATTCTTAGTACACTTTGCACTTATACACAATGGCATGCCAGCCACGAACTTGATGAGCTACGTGTCGACGGTGAAACACTTGAAACAAAAAAATATCATACTTCATTAGCCTAATCAGCATTAGATCAATGTTATCTGCTTGCTAACTCATTTTGTCATGCGGGGGTGGGTATGTGAGGAGGGCGAAAGTCCCATGAATGAACGACTCCCCAGCTTAAATTGGTAAGCTTTGTGATATAGTGGTGGTTTAAAGATGATGGGGTTGAAAGGGAGGGGTATGAGGGCTGGATGGGGTGGTGATCTGAGGGGTGATTTAAGGAGATTTTTAAAGGAGGGGCGCGAACAGTAGAGGGGGGGGGGATGTAACCCCTCTCCGTAAACCATCAACTACGCCCCTGTTAAAATCCAGAAACCTTATGCGAGTCGAAAAAAAAATTTGGCCGGGATTAGGTTGACGTTTTTCAGAGTGATTGCATAACCTTTCTATATGAGAAAGGCAAAAATATGCCAAAATCCAAAAAAGTGAATCGTAGTCAAATTTTTTTTTCGAGTTTGCATCAAATCTCGACGTTTCATGCACCTTGAACACATTTAGCATCAAAAATAAAAATTCTATTTTTAATTTTTCCTATAGTTTATATGAGAAATTTCTGTGTGGCCGCACTCTGAAACCCGTAATTCCGGAACCAGAATTCCGATCGATCCAAAATTCAATAGCAGCCGATGGGAAGGTTGCACCTTTCATTTGAGACTAAGTTTGGGCAAATCGGTCCAGCCATCTCTGAGCAAAATGAGTGACATTATTTGACGCATACGCACATACATACACACACACATACACACACACATACACACACATACATACATACACACACACACATACAGACTTTTTCCGATCTCGACGAACTGAGTCGAATGGGATATGACACTCGGCCCTCCGGGCCGGGATTAGGTTGACGTTTTTCAGAGTGATTGCATAACCTTTCTATATGAGAAAGGCAAAACATGGTTTTCTGTTTATGGGATTCCACAGATCCTAGAATCTGATAACGGGCAGCAGTATCATTCAGAAAAATTCCGAAAATTTTCTGAAGTATGGGGTTTCAAGCATCAAACATCGAGTCCACATTTTCCCCGTGCTAATGGATTGGCTGAAAGATATGTGCAGGTGGCCAAAAAAATCCTCAACAAGGGAAACGAGGACAAATCAGACGTTGATCTAGCTCTCCTGCATGCTAGAAACACTCCAAGAAACGAAAACATTCCCTCGCCGAATGAAAGGTTGTTTGGACGACTGGTTCGGTCGAATCTACCTATGACGTTCGACGCATTGAAACCCAAAGTGGTTACTAACGTAAAGGATGCTCTACTCCAGGAAAGGCAGGTGCAAAAACTATATGCAGATAGAGGAGCGCAGAAATCACCAAAGTTTGCAGGAGGAGATAAAGTGTTACTGCAAGATCCGAAATCCCATCTGTGGTCGCCAGCCGAAGTGCTTCGAGTACTGAAAGAGAATCGGTCGCATTTAGTTTCAGAAAGAGATAGAGTTCTAAGAAGAAATTCTCACAATTTACGTCGCAACAAAGCGGATGATAATAACGATATCGAGTCCTCAATTCAGCAAAATGAAACGGACGACAACAACGAAGAGGAGAAACGAAATGAAAATATTCTACAGCAATCACAACCGTCACAACAGAGCGAGCGGAGCAGCGATGCCAGCAAGGCATTACCCATAAGAAACAGTTTGACAGATGAAGCGAAAGAAGCCGTTTCAAGTGGTATTACTCGATCTGGTCGAATAGCGACTAGCGACTACCAGGTGTCGCCTCAAAATTCTTCGCCCGAAAAATAGGTGTGAAACCAGCCGGTCGGTGCTCAGCTATTTTCGTCCGCGGCCCTTGTCACCTATTTTTATTGGGTGTTTCATCGGCGGTGCTATCTTTGAAAATGAGCCGCCATGGATATACAACTGTTTTTTTTTATTTCTTATTTTGTTGCAAATGAGTAGAGGTTTTGATTCATTTATGTTCGGGATTGCAGATATTTTGTCGCATGTAAATTTTAGGTGTTCGTTGATGTGATGGTACTGTGAGGGAACACGTATCCGCCGGTCGGCCAAATTTTTGGACTGAGCAAGCTAATTTCTGTGTTTGTTTTACCAACGGGGGGACTGATCCACAGAGTATTCAACGTGCATAGGGAAAACACATGGCCTTTGTTTGAGTGGAATGATGACTTCAATCATGTATGAGGTTTGAGAATTGAAAATTCGCGAGAGGGATCGGGGACCGGTTAGCAATTACCTTCAGTTATGTCAGCGCGAAGAATAAGTGTTTTGCTGTCATGTTCATTGGTTAGCTTTCAATGCTATCTCATGCCTCCACGTGAATCTAAGTCTATTGATGACAATTGGTTCTTAGACCGGCAACGACTGGGTGCTATCGGTCTTCTGTCGAAAGTGGCGGGGTGGGAGGGTGCGAGCGGGTTTAGCCGAGAAAGTGGTGCCGTCAGCGCCAATAGAACTTTGGTTTGATTGGTGTCGATGATCGCGGGACGGTGCGTACTGAAAGTTCGCCACGTCTGTTTTAATGAATCTAATTTCAAGTTCCGTTATTGGTAACAGGCCCGTGCATCAGGTTGACGATCCTCTGTATTTCCCTTCAATGTAAAGTGCATCTTTTTTGCAGATGATGTACACATATACTTTGACTGTACTAATCTAACAAAAGAACAAGCAGCCAGCCTGATTAACTTCAATTTAGTCAAAATTTATGCCTGGGTGAGTGAGAATTCACTATTGCTAAACGCTGAAAAAACACAAGCTGTGCGGATTTCACGAAGGAACAAGCAAAGCTATCAGCCAGAAATTTGTACGGAAATCGAATTCAGTTCACCAATTTAGCAACTAATCTAGGTGTAACGATTCAAAGTAATTTTGAATGGGATTCATTCCTATTGGAGCAGTGCGGCAAAATATATGCCTGTCTGCGTTAAATTCGATTCAAAGCCAATTGCCTTCACCTCTCTACGAAAATCATGCTATTAAAAACATTTTATCTATCCACACTTTATATTTTGTGATTTTATATTGTCACAATCATCCGCATATGCCTTAAATCGCTTAAAAATTGCATTGAATTGTTGTATTCGTTTCGTTTCCAACTTGAGTCGTTATTCACCCGTGACTCACTTGCAAAAGACATTGATTGGATGTTCATTTAACAATTTTGTCAGAATGAGAACCGTTTTGCAGTTGCATAAATTGATTAAGCCTAGGTTTCCTGGATATCTATGTGAAAAAATACTCGCTCTACGAAGTCAAAGAGGAAGAAAATTCGTAATTAGTCGGTGCAGAACATCACATTACACTGGCTCTCTTTTTGTGCGAGGCATTTACTGGAATCAATTTCCGAATGAATTACAAACTATTGACTCATCAGCAGTGTTTAAAAGGGTATGTATAGAGCATTTTAGTTAGTTTAGTTTAGTTAACTATCCTTAAAGTAGGAATAACTAGAGAGCGCGATTGAATATTGTAAAGATTCAATCACGGGGAGATTAATTAGAGTTAGTTTTATGTGGTAGTAGAGTTGGCGGAATTTTCAACGAGAGTATGTAATATAACACTAGTTTACAAGAAAAATGAAGCTTCACGAAAAAGTATTTTTTAGACTAATTTTGGGTCGCTGAACATGAAAACAATATTCATTTTTTTGTTCAAAGAAGCGATTTTGTGATTTTCTAAAAAAAACTCGTTTTTGAGCCCTTTTTGTAGTTTTAAGTCAATATTGCTTGTCAAAATCATTCAATTATTTTAGTCAATATGCAGGTTGAAAGATGCTGAGATGCCCTTTCCAAAAACATATAATATGTGTCGATCATATGTAGAATTTTTAGTGCTGCAAGCAACCAAAGTTCAAAAAAAGTGCATCTTTGACCATTTTTAAAAGTTACTCATTTTTAAATGACATTTTTTACCGAAAAACCATTTTTTTCGGACCTTTTAGAATCTAAGATGACAAATAATATGTTTACGTTAATTTTTGGCCTAATATCACTAACATCGGATGGAAAATGTTGATGCTATGGTACATTGAGCGAAATGGAAATTTTATGATTTTAGCGGACCCTGCTCTGGTGCGGCGATTTAGAGGGTGTAGCACTGGTCTCATAAACCAGTCGTCAAATATTTGAGTCCCTATCGGGAAGGAGTCTCAGTGGGATCGTAGCACTAGCCACGTAATATTCTGTGAGCTGAGAATCTGCTGTGAAGCCTGTTGAAGCAGAAGGATAAAATTACTTTAATTCGTAAAATATGTACTCACCACAGACAAAACAAAACTTTTCCAACGATATTTCCACATTTTAAAAAGAGCACTTCGTTGTACAATGAAATATCCAAAACCATTCAAATGCCGCAGGATGGATGGATGCAAGCTCGAGAAGATAGTACCCAACACAAACAATAACTATCAAGTATAGAAGATTATTTCAGCCGAAAGTATGATTGTGCGAAAAATAAAAAGTTACAATTTTCACTCAGTGCTTCATACCATCTACATTTTTCATCCGACTTTTGTGCAAAAAGATTGTTTATCTCATTAGTTTCTAAAAGAATTTCCTTCTGTCCTTGATTTATTATAAAAAAATTACTAGAAATATGCATTTTTTAAAAAAAGGTCGAACATTAGAGTTTTTTTACTTTGGTCGATTGTAATCATAATAAATGTACATTTCTCGACAAACATACGATTACGGCTTAAAAGCCATCTGTCAAAATTCTCTTTGAAAGGAAATTCCGGACAAACCGTTACTGGCTAAACGCAGTTCCTAGTAGTTAACGCAAGAGAAAACTTTTTTCTTTTGTATACTATAAACATCTGTGATTGGCGGGTAACAGTTTGTCTGAAATTTCATTTCAAAGAGAATTTTGACAGTTGGCTTTTAAGCCGTAGTCATATGTTTGTCGAGATTTGATTTACGCATATTATACATTTTCGGAAAGGGCACATCAATACCTTTCGAACTATTTCAATCGGATCCTTTTTTATCAATTATTGACAAATAACTAAAATAGTGCCCAAAACACCTTTTTCAAAAAAATCTTGAAAATGCTTCTTTGAACAAATGGACTTGGTTTTCGTATTCAGCGATCCAAAATTAACTGAAGAAGCGCCTTTCTACTTAGCTTATCGCGATTACCTTAAAATTGTTAAAATCTGTCACATTAGATTCTGAAAATATGAAAAATTATTTTTCTGTAATAAAAAATAGAGCAAAAACAAAAAAGCGGAAGCAAAAGAAATACGTTTTTTTTAAACTCGAACTTCTTTGAAAGAGAAATAGAGTATTATTTTCGTATTCAGCGACCAAAAATTAATCTAGAAAACACTTTTTCTCGTAACTTCATTTTTCTTGTAAACTAGTGTAATCTTATTTAAGACCATAAGAGATATGTGAAAAACAGAGCAATTTTCACTCGGTGTCTGATAACATCACCAGTTTTTGTCGGATTTTCGTGATCTTAGGCTTAAAATTCACGTGAAAAGTTTGCCTGTCACATAAGATTTTAAAAGATTTTTTTGCTGAATAATTTTTTTTATGAAAAATCAACCAAAAATTAGTAATTTTACCAAACACTACTTTTTTTGACTTCGGTTGCTCTTAACCCTAAATTGTTGATATTTTGTCCTAACATGTTATACATTTTTGTAACGGGCACATCAATACCTTTCGCATGGTGAAACGCTTGTGTTAATCGGAAGATTTGTTCCTGAGATATTGACCAAAAGCTACAAAAAGGACTCAAAACACCTTTTTCAAAAAAATCACAAAGACGGTTCTTTGAAAAAGAAAATGGGTATGATATTCGTGCTCAGCGACCCAAAATTAACTTAGAAAACACATTTTTTCTTAACTTCATGCAATTAACCCAAAATTTGTAAACTAGTGTAATAGTTAAAACTAGACAGGAAGAGCTAAATGTTTCGGGAAGATATTTGAGGGTGTATACTTCTGGGTATAAGAGTCAGGGAAGGGAGGGTGGACAAAGATGACAGGGAGGAGAAGATTATAAACTTTCAGTTTCAGGCATCTGGAGATCAACGGCATAGATTACAGACTCGGGTGGCCTTCATCAGGAAGAATCATGTAGTGGGACGCTGGGTGGTCCTCCTCAAGACAGCAGAGGATTCGATTTCGTAGTACGACTCAGATGTGGATCGGTAACACTTCGAGTTGCACGTGTGATGTTCGCGCTGCAGGTCCCGTGTTTGTTAGCTCATTCGACAGAGATGTTTTGTGTCGCCTTGGAGTCGCAACAAACCTTCGTGGGTGTATGGCACGGGTGTAAGAGAGCGTTTCTGAGAATGATAAGAAATAAGATGGGGCAGTTAAATTTGTATATTGATTGTCTTTACGAAAGCGTATACGAGAGATATATAAAGGAGATTGCGGCTTGCCAACACATCTCGAACCGGTACGTTTGTTGGTCTTCCTCGGGCCCGCATCCATTAGCCGAGACCTGGCGAACTGTAGATACCACTATCCACGAGCCTTATACGCCGGAGGTATGCATCCAGCGTGGAATGGTTCGCCATGAGTCGGGACATCACACGAATGAAGTCACGACCCACATCCATCCCCTTGAACCAAGGTTTCGTCGATACCTTGGGGACAATCGAATGTAGCCACCTTCCTAGCTCCCCATTGCTCCACAAGTTTTTCCAACTTTCGAGGGCTCTCTGATGAGTAATACTGAAAAATTCGCTGAAGCAAATTGGTCTTTCATAAACGTCACCTTCTAAGGCACCCACCTTAGCTAAGGAGTCCGCCTTCTCATTACCCGAAATGGAGCAATAAGAAGGGACCCACACCAAGGTAATCCGGAAAGATTTGTCAGATAAAGCACTCAGTAGCTCCCGTATTTTCCCCAAAAAACACGAGGAGTGCTTTCCATGTTTCATCGAGCGAATAGCGTCAATGGAACTGAGGCTATCCGAAACGATGAAGAAATGGTCTGCGGGTAATATGTCACTGACCCCAAGGGTATACTGAATAGCAACTAGGCTTGCGGCGTAAACTGAAGCAAGGTCACTGAGTTTGTAGTAGGCGGTGAACTTTTGACGGAAAATACCGAAACCAGTGAACGCTTCGAGGTTTAATCCGTCAGTATAAAACACCTTAGAGCAGTCGACTTCTCGGAATTTATTATAAAACATGTTTGGAACCACTTGTCGGCGTATGTGGTCCGGAATTCCACAAATCTCGTCTTTCATGGTTGTGTCGAAGAAAACAGTAGAATCAGAAGCATTTATGGAATGTACACGGTTGGGATTGTAAGAAGAAGGATTAATATTCTGCACCATGTAATCGAAGTACAGGGACATGAAACGGGTCTGAGAATTGAGCTCAACAAGCCATTCGAAATTTTCAATCACCACCGGGTTCAAGATATCCCATCGAATGAGTAATCGATGTGAGAGTTCCCAAAATCGATTTTCCAGCGGAAGAACGCCCAACAGGACTACGAGACTTATCGTAAGAGTCGACTGCAGGAACCCTAAGGCGATACTAAAACAACGATACTGAATTCTTTCGAGTTTGATGAAATGTATGTTCGCGGCGTAGCGAAAGCAGAAGCATCCGTATTCCATTGCCGACAGTACGGTTGTTTGATACGACCCAATTAGGTCTCCTGGGAAGGGCACCCCACCATGTTCCGGTTATTGTACGAAGAAAGTTGATCCTTTGTTGGCATTTCTGTATCCCCAAGTACCTTTCGAGTCGAACCAGACCCCTAGATATTTTACTGTGAAGACTTGAGCTATAGTTTGACCTATTAACAAAAGCTGTAATTGTGCTGGTTCACGCTTCCTAGAAAATACAACTAGCTCAGTTTTCTCCGTGGAGAATTCGATACCCAGCTTAATAGCTTAAGCAGCAAATTGTCCAAGGTATTCTGTAATGGTCCTTGTAGATCGACAGCTCTGGGTCCTGTTACAGAAACCACGCCATCGTCTGCAAGTTGCCTTAACGTGCAGGAATTGTCAAGACTTTCATCAATGTCGTTGACATAGAAATTGTATAACAGGGGGCTTAGACATGAGCCCTGGGGAAGGCCCATGTAACTAAATCGTGACGTCGATAAGTCGTGATGCGAAAAATTCATGTGCTTTTCCGAAAACAAATTTAATAAAAAGTTGTTTAAAGTCGCTGAAAGACCATGCTGGTGCCACCTGCTCTTTGCTAGCATAGGTCATATGAATTTCGGTTGAGAGCGACACAAGACAATCATTCGTCCCTTTGCCTTTGCCAAATTGTGTATCTGACAGTAAGCCATTTGCTTCAACCCAATTGTCGAGGCGGGATAGGATCATTTTCTCGAACAACTTTCGGATACAGGACAGCATTGCGATCGGTCGATACGAATTGTGGTCGGAGGCTGATTTTCCTGGTTTTTGGATGGCGATGACCTTCACTTGACTCCTATCGTGTTGGACAATGTTAGCCTCAAAAAATGTATTAAATAAGTTCGACAAGCGTCTCTTGGCAGAGTCTGGCAGATTTTTTGACAAGTTGAATTTAATTCTGTCTGGGGCTTTAATGTTACACGACAAGAGAGCAAGTGAGAACTCCACCATCGAAAAAGGTTTTTCGTTTGCGTTATCGTGAGGGGACGCGGCGCGGTAGATCTTCTGTGCCGGAGCGGAATCCGGACAAAACTTCTTGGCAAAATCGAATATCCAACGGTTTGAATTTTCCACGCTGTCGTTGTTTTGAGCTGTTGGTGATCGAGACTACGATCGGCAGATGGTCGCTACCGTGGGGATCAGAGATTACCTTCCACGCGCAATCTAACTGTAACGAGGTCGAGCAAAGGGATAAATCCAATGCACTTGGGCGCGCTGGTGGGGAAGGGATTCGTGTCATTTCACCCGTGTTTAGAATTATCATATTGAAGTTGTCGCAAATATTGTGAATTAAAGAAGAACGGTTATCATCATAAAGGCAACCCTATTCCGCACCGTGAGAGTTAAAGTCTCCTAAAACTGCAGGCAGGGATTCTATGATGTCATGTTGCCGTTGGTGCCCAATCGCGGTGTTGGGGGGAATATATATGGAAACTATACAAAGATCTTTGCCTTTGATTGTTACATGACAAGAGACATTTTTAATGCCTGGTATCGAGGGAAGGTTAATTCTGTACAAGGAATAGCACTTTTTGTAAAAAAACTCCTCCGTAGGGGGTATCTCGATCCAAGCGAATACTATTAAAATCGTGAAAATTTGGCTTTATATCGGAAGTTAACCAAGTTTCACATAAAGCGAATGCATCGCATCAAAAGCTATTAATTGAAAATTTGAAAGAATCTATTTTTGGGATGATACTTCTGCAATTCCACTGTAGAACAATGATCAAATCCGTGACCTCGTTCGATGAATTAGCCATCGAAGGATTCAATCGCTGAGAGGAGGGGCCATTTCGCAGTCAACTGCATTAAAAATGTTCTTACTGTAGGGAGAAAAGCTAACATAAGACTTTTAATAGGATCAGTAATATTGAAAGTTTTTATTATCACGTCCACAATGTCCGAGAGTTTGATAATCCCAGTGTCGCGATTATTCTCGAACTGAAACAGAGGAACACCTGGGGTTTTTGATGTTCCGGAAAGTGCTGGGAGCTCCTTCTGTGAGTTTAATCCTCCGAGACCAGAAGCTACTTGCTTCGGTTTGGTTGTAACACTTCCAATAGATGTCACATTCGGAGCCCCATCAAGGGATACCTTCTGGCCTTTACAAGGAACTTTAGGAGAGGAAATGTTCCTCCTCTTCCTATAACTTCTAGGCACCCTAGTAGATGTTCCCTCTTGTGGGTCATCAGCCGCGCCCTCGCCAGGAGGCAAGTGAGCATAGATGTTTGTTGAGGATGGTGGCGTAGCTTTCTTTAGCAGTTCTGCGAAAGAACATTCTGATCGTCCCGCAAGGGAACGTTTTAGTTTATCTCCGCGTAGTTTGTACGCGGGACATGCCGACATATCATGCAGAATCTCTGCACAGTAAGGACACTTCTCAGCATTCTTACTGCACGAATCATCCACATGATTCTCACTGCATTTTCCACAGCGGGCCTTATTGCTACAATGGGTGGCTGTGTGACCCAATTGTTTACATTTTGTGCAATTCATGACCCGCGGTACAAACAGACGCACCGGCAGACGAACCTTGTGCAAGAGGACATAATTCGGCAAAGCGGTACCAGTGAAGGTCACCCGATAAGAGTTTGATTGGGAGTACGTTTTTGAACAATCCCCCGCATCTACTACTGGGTGCAAACGCTTGCACTCAAGTATTTTCACTGGCTGGAGTAAGCGGTCTCTAAAACGGCTAACCCTGTACTGCAGCAGATCCTCGCATGTCAAACTCTCATCGGTGACAGCATCTTCAGACTCTACTTTTACAGCTGGAATATACAAATAATTCGTAAAGTGCTCGCAGCAAGCAATATCGTTTGCCTGCTATGAATTAGTCAACACGACCCTGACTCTGTCTGAGCGTACCTTTCTTATTTCGGTCACAGCCGAGAACCGTTCCGTCAGGTCGTTTGAAATCTGAAATAGATTCAGCAATTTTGTTTTGGGCCGAAAGAAGACCACAAAGGGACCGGCCGAGAGCTCTGGATATTGTTCGGGTCGGGGGAGAGCCTTGGGAGTCGATTCGGCCTCCATTTGGCCGTCCGGGGAGGGAGCTGTCGACGCACGGGGTTATCACCCGCGCAGACGGGAATAAGCTGTAAATATGTCAAAAGCGGTAGATTTCACTTATCTGTAAATTATTTATCAGCTTTTTGTACAAAAGGTACACCATAATCCTCCATTGCGGCTAAATTTTTGGCATAATGGCTAGGTGCCAGATTAGGCGTTTGCTGCCATTTTGTTTGCATGATGTCTCCTAGCGAGTTGAAATCAACACTGGATGTTTATAATATGTGTGCCTAGAGTATGACGTTTTATATGATGCCTTGCGCATGGTTGCATTTTTGTTTTAATGCTAGAAGGATTGTCCAAATTTCATTTCGCATACGTTAGCACCTATTTACTGTCAATAATCGAAAGTCAGTCCCGTGTTCTATGGGATTTCTTATTTACATGGAACTGACATGTTGAAATCAGGTTTTTGTGCTATATTAGTGCAAATGTATACTGCCCATGATCGTAGAACTCGTTTTAAGCTACCCTGTACCTGGAAAGGTACAGTATCAAATTAACAGCGTACTTTGATGAAATATTTTGAAAACTAGCATCCCTGTTGTCGACCAAATAAATAAATCGATTGACTATTAGGTTTTACACGAACCGACATAACCCCACAAAATGAGCCAGATGAACTTCGTTTGACAATTCTCGGTGGTTTGTTTACATACGGGTTACGTGAGTTCAAATGCGACAGATGGGCACCCGTTGCACTCGAACTCATGAAACTTACAAAGTAAATATTGATAAATATACCACCGAGAATTGTCAAACACGAACTTCATTCATCTGAGTTCATTCGTGTCGTCGTCTTGTAGAACTCAATGGTAGCGACTGTTTATTATAAGCAAATGAGAAAAATTTAACATTTTACTTTTTTATCATACGTTATTCATGGTGATAGGTTTAAAAATAGTACAATAATGAACATTTCCATCGTTAGTTCCTCCTTGCCTTGGCGGCTTCGTTAGGACGAGGAACCTCTGGGACAAAACGGTAAGATCACGCTCTGCTTTCGAGAAGGGTTATTTACCAGAATTAAAGAATCGAAAATTATTCCGTCAGCAGGTTTCGAAGCGCGTTCATGTAATTTTGAACCACTCCCGGAGATTTAAACCATTGCAGATATCTACCACAGAATTGTGTTGAATTGGTTTAGAATTGGTTACAGACCAATTCAATTTGGGAAGCACATTCTGGCCAGAATCAGCTTGAATGTCTAACGAAATTGTTGAGGAGCAAGTCACGCGATATTTATTGGGGTATGGTGCTACCGGCTTAAGCCGAGTAAGATTTTTGTTACATTCGAATGTTAGATTAACAGGAATTGCTGTTTCACAGAAAAACTCGAACAACGTTAGCAGCGTTTGGCAAAAGCTGCGCAAGCAAAACTGCAAAGACGACCAACTCTGTGAGAAACAGCATGCCACCAGGGTTCAGGATGAGTCGAAAGCAATGAATTCTACACATTTCTAATATGATAAGTGCTTCGCGACTGCCGATGTGAAAATGAACTCATATTTTGCCGTGCCATGTTTCAGAGGTTTGTACACTTTGCTGGATAATAGTTGGTTATTGGACGACTCATGGATATTTTGTCTACGCAGTACGGTGCTCTGTCAAGCACTGCAGGAAACGATGAAACTGGGACGCACCATATGACTATTCGTGTCCACTTCTGCTAGCCATTAAAATATTGGAACATATCCCAGTCGAAAAACAAACGCATTTTTTTAAAGTGCGGTGAAACATCCAAACAAATTGTCACATTCGACAAAAACGACTCAGGATTTGATTACCCCGGAAATGACTAATGTAAATGCTAAAAATAAATATAACTTGAAATAAAATTGTCAAAAACGTCAATGAACATTTGAGAAGGGGCCCTGGTGAACCGTACGACGCAACTTAGTCACGATTCTCTTACAAGGGCGCTGACGTCCGTCTTCTGGATTCAATTCCGGATCCTGGTGGTCAACTGCTTCGTATCCTTGGCCCGCCAATTATTTTTGTACACTGACGGCACTGGGGCAAGTTGGTCGGGTTCCTTTCTTTCGGCACGTACTGTGTCTTTTTCTGCTCGAGATACTCCAGCGTCTCCTTGGAGTAATGGAAAGACGCCTTGTCCGGCCAGAAGACGTACTTCCCATCCGTAAGAACGACAGAAGAATTTTCTCAAGACACTTCTCCTGGTACAATACATTTGAACCGTTCAAGTTGAACATAACATGCTCTCTCTTAAATAGGTATAAAACCGCCTCGCCTTTTCCCATCAACAGATTACATAGAATCCTAATTTTACACATAACACAATATTCAACTTAAACTAATAGGTAACATACGCTAACAACACAAAAAGCGATACTTAAATACTACGAATTAGATAGGATTCATTGAAATTTACGATTAAATGCAGAACGGGAGCTGTGCAAATCGAAAACATCTCCACATTGATTAAATATACGACAGACGCTGGAAATGTGTTCATTGTAACCATAGTTAGTCCGTGGAACAGGTAAATCAAAGAAATTATGGGTTCGTAAATTTTGGCGTCTAGTGTTGAAGTTTAGAGCCCGAAGAAGCTCTGGATAATCAATATTGGCTTTCATCAGATCTGAAGCAAATGATTCTTTAGCGACATTTCGACGAACACTTAGAGTATCAAGCTGAATTAAATTGCATCTGCTTTTGTAGTAAGGCATATTTCCGTGGTCATTCCTAAGGAAGATGACGAAGGGCGAAGCGTACACACTTGTGTAGAATTGTTTCAATTTAAGTTTTATTTTTTGTGTTTCGAATTCATCTCGCCAGTAACTAGCACCATCTGGGTGTCTAGTTAGACGATGTATCTAAACTAGTACCCAAATAAATTAATATTGCATAATGTTTCAATTTTATGAAAACCATTTTGGTCAAATGGAGATCATACAACTGATGCATACTGAAGGACTGAAGTGGACAAGCGCGCAGTAGAATGATTTCAGGCACTGTATGATGCGAAAGGAAGCCGAGAACTTTGGAAGGTTTCGCAGTGATGTACATCGCGTGTTCATTGAACGATAGGTTTGAATCAAACATAACCCCAAGATCCTTCACTAGTTTTTCTTTTTAAAACTATCCCAGATAAAGCATAATCATACGCTAGAAGTGAACGTTTTCTCGAGAAAGATATTACATTCATCATATTCCAGTAAGATTGTTTACAGAAACAATTTTAGTGCAGTCATAATGTATTTTTTCTGTTCTGACCAGATATGGCATCTTTTCATTACGTCAGTGATGTTTTGCATGATATAAAGAAAATAATGTCTATATTGCATCCAAAGAGCCAAATTCACCGTCGGGAGCTACGTCCTTTCATTCGAAATTGGAATCTTGTGATAAGAGAGCAGTAGCAATGCCAACAGCAGGTAACAACAAAAGAAAAATGCCAAAAATTGTAAATCAAGGCAGCCAAATTAGCAATCCTTGAATTTTGTTTGGACCGCACATAATAACTGTTCTAATACACACTTTTTTCGATCCTATTATTGAAAACGCTTTTACATATCAACAAATTATGTATTTTCAGTATATGTTCTATCTGTGAGAAATATTTTATTTTTTGGTTGAACATTTCAATTGATCTATGGGTTTTAGATGTTCAGATTTTGTCGCGAACAAGCCTTAGGCCGATGACATGCTTACGCGATTTGCGATGCGGTAGCGGTAAGCGAAGCGAATGCGTTTGACCTATCTCTTTGGTGTGTGCATGTAGAACGCGTAATACTGTCATAGTAAAAGCGGGGCGAACGCGGCAAAACACTATGACGCGTCCGCAAACGCTTCGCTTTCCGCTTCAGCTTGTCATCGGCCTTAGGCGCACCGTAACTATCAAGATATATTTATCCTGAAAGTTTCAAGTTTGTGAACTATGAATAAAAATATTGCTTACAATTGATTGCCTGTGCCAATCCCTGATTAACTTTTGAATAGGGATAATGTGTTATGCAAACAAACCTTGTTTTTTCATTTCTCTTAATTCGCTATAATTCCATCACAGAAATCTTTTGCAATTTATTTATTTATTTATTTAATTATTGTTACTAAGTAGAGTAAAGATGTTGATTAACATGTATTCTTCGTGATATTCCACTCTACAGCAGAGTAGTGGGCGAGACAAGTTTGTTTTCTAGGGCCAGGAATACCGTAGTTGGAAAATCGATTGCCTTATATGCAGCTCGCCTGGGTTCGATTCCCAAGCCCGCACAGAGATTTTTCTAGCCTGACGAATGAGCGACCCTATGGTTTATACCTCTATAATCGAAATAAAAAGAAGTTTGTTTACAAAAAACTCTTTAAAACTAGTGAAGGATCTTGGGGTTATGTTTGATTCAAACCTATCGTTCAATGAACACGCGATGTACATCACTGCGAAACCTTCCAAAGTTCTCGGCTTCCTTTCGCATCATACAGTGCCTGAAATCATTCTACTGCGCGCTTGTCCACTTCAGTCCTTCAGTATGCATCAGTTGTATGATCTCCATTTGACCAAAATGGTTTCCATAAAATTGAAAGATTATGCAATATTAATTTATTTGGGTACTAGTTTAGATACATCGTCTAACTAGACACCCAGATGGTGCTAGTTACTGGCGAGATGAATTCGAAACACAAAAAATAAAACTTAAATTGAAACAATTGAAGAATTAAAGTTGAATTGCTCAATATATGAAAACACGTTGAAATAGTTATTTATGTTCAATACGTTCACCATGAAATTGTTTTAAATGTTACCTACACTTTTGAGTTTCAACCATTATGAGTCCGAAAGGGTAGTCGGGTACCTTATCTGATTTCAATTCATGAAATTCCAATGTTTTTCTCCAAGCAGGAAATTGGTATTTAGTGACATCTTAGAACATCACCAAGCATAGCTTTTGGGGGAATAAACTTGACGATTAAGGAAACGGGGACCTGGCGCAGCGTTTCTATAAACTTTTTTTACCCCGTATCAGGCTGACAAGGATACCCATGCACCAACAAAACCGAAATGCTAACTATGACATTTTTTATCGATTTGGACACTGTCGGATGTTTTCGATTCAGAAACACATCTACTTTTAGATGCAGTTAAAAGTAGTTGGATGAATTCATCTTATTCGCGAGAGTTTCCTGAGGAATGTTCCAGTATTGGGAACGAATTTGCGAATTTCGATGGGATACTAGTAATATTGGTGTCAAATTCATGGAAACTAACCCCCCCCCCCCCCCCCCTTCCCATCAAACTATGAGCAGTCGGTTACCGAGAATTAACTACAAGGATTATCACTCCCCATTGCTTCAGTGCACACTTCGATGCAATCACATGCCTTCGACGGTGATCTGTATCCGCTGAACCGCTTTGCAGTTGCTGACCAACACCACATCCGTCTTGTGGTGAGCTATTTGCAGCTTGACCCCGTTCATCCAGCTTTCTTTCGCATCTATTGTCTCCGTCACCGACACCTCCATTTCTTCAAATGTCTCACTCATCACCGTTAGTTGATTAGGAAAACGGGGGCCTGAAGCAGCGTTTCTATAAACTTTTTTACCCCGTATCAGGCTGACAAGGATACCCATGCACCTGCAAAAACGAAATGGTAACTATGACATTTTTTATCGATTTGGACACTGTCGGATGTTTTCGATTCAGAAACTCATCTACTTTTAGATGCAGTTAAAATTAATAGGATGAATTCATCTTGTTCGCGAGAATTTCCTAAGGAATGTTCCAGTATTGGGATACGATTTGCGAATTTCAATGGGATACTAGTAATATTGGTGTCAAATTCATGGAATTGCCTCAAAAGACTATATTTCATGGTTTTGAAGCCATTTGGTGATTTGACCCCGGAACAGACATCCCGGAGCAGAATCCCATAGAGCCGCGAGTGACCTTTCAGGTTCCAATTTCCATATGGTCCCGTAACGATAAATATTAGACTTCTACGAGAGTTTAATGAATTTTGATACTTATATCACTAGGGTATTATTAAAATTTACAATTCATATCCTTGTACTGGAACATCTCTCGGAAATCTAGATTATCGGGAACCAGATGCAATCATTCGGTTTATTTTCACATATTCTAAAGGTGGATGATTTTCAACATCCAAAAGTATCCAAATAGGTTGAAAAATGTCATAGTTAATTTTAATTGACGTGTACCAGGGTATCCTTTTCGGCCCGTTAATGGTGCTTTTTATAGAACACCCAACGGTTAATACTGGAATACACATTTTTATCAATATTAATATGAAATCTAATCCATTGTCTTTTGATTCATCGTAAAACTTATTACACCACAACCGAAGCAGACAGCCTAACGTCAAAGCATCACTGACAAAATAAGATCAAACCCACAAAAGTCACGTACTGAACGGTTTAATTTCTCATCATTATTACCGTGTATATTCGTGATTTAATTTCTTTTCCCTCGGTTTGATTGGTTTTCGTGCAGAGCGTAATGCTTTGGTGGTACGATGAACACATGACATAGGGGTATCACGATCAGCCATGATTGGAGTCAGCGAAAAAAAGGAACCTTCCACGCTCCCCATCTCAAAGTATCATCATTATTTCTTCTTTCGCTTGTCCATGCAGCGCAGTGGTGAGGAAGCAAATTGAGCTGTGAGCGGTGTGTCTTCCTTTTCAACTTTGATGGTTTAATCAGTACAATTTCCCAAACGTTCCATCAATTTTACATCCACAGGAGTTTTCTACTTCGGCTCTTGTTAGGGTACGATGTTAGAGTTAGGGGAATACATCGTTCACTGTTATTGTGTAAGGCATATCTAAACGATCGGGTAAACGTACTTAATACGACGAGGAATGGCGATGAATGTTTTAAAATGAAAAAAATCTAAGAACTAAAATGAATATTAAAACTTGGCGTTCAATTTACAAAATGTATTGAAATAAAAAATGAGAAAGTTGTAGTGTGAGTAGTTATCTAACAAGAATTGCTATAAGAAAATGGTCCTAATCCACTAATTAGTCGAAATTAAAGTGACAACTGCTACAATCTTTATCGCTAACTAACGAATACTAATTTCCCTGAAATTATTCTGCCAAGTGCCAGCTATTATTCCTGTTCTAGTGTGTATTAATGATTCTTTTATGATTACACTTGAGATGGACGTCTGTTCTCTGTGCCTAAATTGATGTTGCTTCTCAGTTTTGCACGGCCCAGAAGGAACATGGCCTTAATCCCATTGTTCAGCCATCGTTGTTACATGACATTAGATATGGAATATTGTTCGTTTGGGGCCATTCACAAACCATGTCTCGCAAAAAAGCTAAAAAATAGTCTAAGATACACTTCCGCTCCAAGCATATTACAAATTGTTATGAGGTTTAATTATTGCCGCTCCACTAGTGCGTCTGAAATTCATTTTTAGTTTTTATCTCGGTAATTCATGTTAAGAACGGCACGCTCTTTACCAACAGTCAATACGCGACGTCATTTATAAACGGCTTCTTGGTGATATATTTAGAGTAGACATTCCAATGAAATATGGAATCGACATCTTTATGTTTGTCATACAAATACACATAGAAAAAATTATTAGATTTTTACATGACGTTGAATTAAGTAAATCACGTAATTTTACTTCACATATAGCGTTTGTTCGGAATGGTAATAAGTGTAATTTCTTTCACTGCCCATGGAAAGTACATTTTTTTTAAATTGAAGGGAACACGATTATATTTGGTCATTTCGTGATTTACGGTTTGTTAAATTGTTTCATGTTTGAAATTACGTCAACGATAAAATTCATATTTTTGGTGTGTAGGACTAAGAATACCAAACATGTAAAAATTAGAGAAGCAACTCCCCCCTCCCTTCCCATCAATCTATGAGCAGTCGGTTACCGAGAATTAACTACAAGGATTATCACTCCCCATTGCTTCAGTGCACACTTCGATGCAATCACATGCCTTCGACGGTGATCTGTATCCGCTGAACCGCTTTGCAGTTGCTGACCAACACCACATCCGTCTTGTGGTGAGCTATTTGCAGCTTGATTCCGTTCATCCAGCTTTCTTTCGCATCTATTGTCTCCATCACCGACACCTCCATTTCTTCATATGTCTCACTCATCACCGTTAGTGACACGTCGTCCACCAAACCCACGATTATCACTTTCCCGGGAGCCGCAGTGTCAAGACCCTATCGTACATCCCGTTTCAAAGAGTTGGACCGAGAATAGAGCCTTGAGGAACGCCCGCTGCGACTCGCATTGTCTTCTGCACTTTGTTCGTCTGGTACAGCAGTTCTCTTCTCTGGAAGTAGCTCTTCAGGATCTGGTTCATTTTTCTGTTCAGCACTGCGGCATTGGTTTATACGAGGCTGGATGGCCAAGTGACTTCCCTGACTTTGGCAACAACATCAGCTTCTGTACCTTCCTCATTTCGGGCAAATTGCTATCATCTAAATACTTCAGCAGTAGCATCCTGAACTTGTCCAGATATGCCAGGATCGCAGTTTTCAACGCCATGGTTGGTGTTCCATCCGGATCGGGGCTTTTCTTTGATTTTAGTCACATTGACGCTTCTTTGAGTTCGTCGTTAGTCGCTTGCCACTCGGCTGTGTTACCTCCTTCTTCTTCGCCGTACAGTGTCGGTGACCAGGTAGCTGAATCGTGCTTCGGAAAGAGACCCTCAACGATTATCTTTAACTTACCCGGGCATATTTCAGCTGGTGTCGACGGGCCCTCATCTTTGTTATGACGACTTAGTACGCATCCCCCAGGGATTAGCATCTTTTTCTCAGCACAGCTACTTATCGCAATTGACTTGCTAAGCTTCCCGTTTTAAAGAGTCCCTGCCTTCTCGAAACATCGCTTTCCCTCTTCTCTCACCCTCCGATCTTGCGCTCTGAACTCGCCTTCTGGCTCTAAGACAAGCAGCGTGTAGTGTACTGAGTTACTCATTTAACAAGTAAACTGAACGCCGTCTACTGCATGGCTCCAGGTTTCGTGGCATAACGTTACAAGCCGTCACAATCCTTGTTAGATCAGCTGCATCAACGTACTTGATTCCGCTGTTTGCCGAAGTGGCAAAGAGGTTTGTGGCGAAATTTCTCTCTTGGTACCATTTCGCGAACCAATAAGCTCACAGTTTTGTCACGATACCAGGACCCGTTTAGCTCCTCGCTTCGCTGCGATCTACTGGTTGTAGTCCTCGGCGGTTGAGCTAGCCTTCATGGGCCGACATACCTGTGAGTTGTAGAGGTCTGCCGCCAATTTTCACTAGGGATCATCCATAAATGACGTAGCATTATTTGGGGGGAAGGGGGAGTTTTGTCATTTGTGATGATGTGTGACGACAGGGGGTAGGGGGTCATGTCATGCTACGTAGCTTTTTTAAAGGGGAATAACTAACATCGTTTTTCATTTTCTTTTACATTTTTCCGTGACAAGGGGGGGGGGGGCGAGAATTACCGTCAAGCTACGCAATTACCAGGGGGTATTTAGAGATGTGTGACGAAATGCTACGATGGAGGAGGGGGTGTTAAAAATCACTCAAAAAATGCTACGTCATTTATGGATCGTCCCCTACAAGGAAATATTCACACAAGATAACTTTTGCAAATGAAACTGAGAATTACATTTAAAATATTAGGCATATTTTTGTTGAACATATTCATTTTTTTTAAATTCCTTCAAAATATTTCGGGGGGGGGGGGTGTTGTCCCCAACCCCCCCCCCCCCCCCCCGCTGTTACGCCACTGTGCGGAACAGACAAGTTATTAATTTGTTTCAACATCAAGTGGAAGGTTTTTATTATTTCAACTCTATAGAATAACTATTAGCTAGGACAACTATTGGTAATGTAACATTGAACAAAACAAAATCATATGATATGTGATCGAAGTTCATTGCGCTATTTTGGATCCTGAACACACGATATAGTTATTTTGTTTTTTTTTCGTTTTGTACCAACGCAAAGACAACATACAATACAGCAAAAAAGATCTGCGATTACCTGTACTTTAAGCTATTATGTGATGTAGCCTGGCAAAAGTTAATTGCTGACTATTCAGCCAAACTTAACTCCAGTACAGACAGTGTATATTTGAATAATTAAGAATTTCTTGTCACAAGTGCTGACACTTACCCTATACTGATAAAAAACTAAATTCTATGCCCCTCTCTTGAATCACTTTGCAGGACTAACTAGCGCGGGAGAAGCAAGATTTAATATCAAAATCAACCGAAACACGTTACCGCCTGCTGGGCGTGATGTTATGATTTGTAACTGTTCCACCCCATCCATCGAGGCATAACACGTGTCTTAATTTGGCTTCCACATAGAGGCACTTTGCCTTCGATTTGCTCATGATTTAGTTGTGCCCGCGGCGTTTCATTTCAGTTTGTGCTACCATAGGTCAACCAGTTGATGAGAATATTTTTCAAATGTGTCACGACGAAGCAGAGAAAAAGCCGGATGTTCATTGTTCCAGTTATGCTGCAAGTCTACAATACTTTATTCATCTAATAGATTTTGGATAAGAACTAAAGCTGTCGTTCTGTTTACAAATATTTTGACATTTTTTCTTACACCTTCGTCAATCAGTTTTGTAAAGCGAATTCAAAAGATTTGATAAAAACGTAGACGTCTCTAATTTCTATATCGCAGCAATATTTGTTTGCACACCGAAGCCGTCGCATTCAGTTCGTAACACCAAATATTATTTTCAAATACTTCCTTTCAACAAATTACCCATAAAACAATTGCTGTATTTTCAACTTACCCGACATGTACACCGATGATGCGACTATAGTATGAGCATCCTCTAAAGCGAGCACGCAGCTCGCAGGAGCGTCTAGTTCAGCACATACGATGACGGTCTCCATTTTCGCGATGTTCAAATATGCAGGACGTGCCAAATGCGAAACTAAACCAGTAATGGAAGAATGGAGTGGCAATAACAATAGAGCTGACATTCACGCTCGCGTGTAAAGTGGGATTGGACTTGTTTATAAATCAAATGAATATTTTCTGAAACAAAATGAATGAAATGTGATATCGAATGTCGAGCCTTGTCTTTTGTATGGGTATATAGCGTGTTGGTACTGAAGCATTAGCCTCGTCCATTTGCATTTTCAGTTTATGAATTTTGCTGAAAAATTAGGAATGAGTTGTTGATTTATAGTGGGAACTAATTGGTTTTGTGCATTTCATGAAAACGCATGTCAGTTTCGTATAGTTCGAAAAAAACGTTCGCGTCCCACGATTCCACGACATTTTAATAGTCACAATCGGAATTTACTCACATGACTCTTAATGGGTCTATATGGCATTGCTATTAAATGGGGGCGGACAAAGCGTAGTTGGTAAAACGATTGCCTTGTACGCAGCTAATCTGGGTTCCGCTGAGTACCAACCCCGCACATAGGGTTTTAGGGATTTTTCTAATGAGATTTTTCTAACCTGAAGAAAGAGATGAATGACTCTATGATTGAAACCTCTATAATCATAATAAAAAATGCTATTATGATCAGTATTGCACCACAGTGGTTATTTTGATAGTGCATTATTCGCCTCAACGGGCCACTATAAATTAAATTTTGGTAATAGTGAACCTGTACTACTCAATGATTTCCTCTGGTCACACGACCAGGTGTATTTTGTCCAATTTGCCTTGATACTTAAAACAAAGTAATTAGAACATTTAGAAATGCTTATCAAATCTAAGTATTCATTTATTACGAAGATTTCCAGTCCGAAAAATTTGTAGCTCAGTGCAGATCGATCCATTATAGTATTCTCTTGACAATTTTCCTCCGTGAATAGGGGAGAGAGGGTAACAATGAAACACATTTTTTCTACAATTTAATTTTGATGATAATACATGTTATTTGTGTAATCAAAAGTGATACATAGTGCCACTATGTTGTTAACTAATACATATATTTTTTCCAGCTGGTAAAATTCACGGGAAATAACATTTTTTGGATAATAAACAGTTGGTGGTAAAATGTATCAGTGTGCCCCATGGGTAGGAACTATGAAACACGATGTCATCTATAGTGAAATATTCTACTTATAAATTTTATTCTTTTGTTTTGACGAAGAATGATCCTAACGCTTTGAATTAAAGTTATATTGAGGCGAAAATCGTTTGTTTACGAAAGAATCCACTATATCATCGCGTAACATCGAACCACCATATATGCATATTAGCTGCAATCCTGAAATAAGAGACAATTTCTACAAAATTTGGCCAAATTTACTAATTCTGCACTATATGAGTAGTATTTAGTGTGGAAAATCGGAACCCATTGACATTTTGAGACAGACCACAAAAACAAACAAAAATCACTGTTCCCCATACGCCATCGTTTCACAGTTACCCAATGGGTCTATTCATGAAAATTGTGAAATCACACAGAACCATGAGTAGTTACCAAAAAACTTTGTTCGCGGCAAATGTTGAGCATAAAATTTGCTATAAATAGCAATAGACTAAACATTTATTCAATGAATGGTAATTCATAAAGATGGAATAATGTTTATCATTGCAAATTTACTCTGGCTATCACAAAACAAACAAATATCCATTAAAAGAGATAGAGTTAGCAGATCTCTTCCAAAATATAGCAACACGTGTAAATAATTAGAAATTGTGAAATATGAGGGAATTAGACGATTGCGATCATGCATTGTGATTTTATTGCGAATGTTTCATAGTTCCTGCTGATCCACTGTTACCCTCTCTCCCCTACATAATAGAACACATTTGATCAGCGTTGTTAATGCGATGAATTCAACATTACCGTTTCAACACAATATCGTCGATTAGATATTTTTTCAGTTAAATTTAACGTTCATCGTCAACGCGCTTCGATGAATGTAACGTTAACGTTATCGAAAAGTTTTGTATTGATTTCTCTTTTCACTTATAGAATGATGTCTATACTGCGCAATTCCGTGCGAAATTCAGTGGGAAATTCTGCGTGAAATTCCGTGCAAAATTTCGCGTGAAATTTCGCCCGAATCTCCTCGTGAAATTCCGTGCAAAATTTCGCGCGAAATTCTGTGATTCCTTGCGAAATTCCCCGTGAAATTCCGGGCAATATTGGCGTGAAGCTTCGTGCCAATTTGCAGAATTTCGCGCGAAATAAATTTATGGGGTTTTTCATTGAAAAACCCCGGGGTGCTGGATAGCACTGGTGTTCCATTTTCTAGCAGAAGAGCATGCCACTAGACGTGCTTCATTCCCACTTCTAGTTTGAAAGTGCAAAACCAGTGCAATCCACTGCCCCGGTGTTTCTCAATGAAAAACGACATTAATAAATTTAGATTTGTTCCATTGTATCTATGTTTACGCTAGGACTGCTTCAACAACTAACCTCAGAATCAGTACTTTAAATAAAATTTAAAATATACCTGCTTACATGTCTAAGTACTAAATAATTTCCCTGGCGAAATAGAATTCATTGCAAATAACGCTAACGTTGAATTCAACGAAATGCCCTGGATAAGCAAAGCTGTTGTTGTCAATTTTATTCGCATTCCATTGATTGTAGGCCGAGAAATTAATGAATTAGTGAGGCACCCTGCTTAGTATGGTGAAAATAGGCACTTTATCCTACACACCTAGAAAAAATAGTGTAAATTTACGTCTCCTGACCCTGACATATACGAGCATCAAAAATGACTTAATTTTACGTTTGATTTTAATTTTACATGACGTTTAATTTCGTAAATCATGTAATTTTACTCCACATACAGCGTTTATTCTGAATGGTAGGAAGTGTAATTTTATGTCATTGCGCATGTAAAGTATATGTTTCATGTAAAATTAAGCGGAACACGGTAATATTCCGTCATTTCGTAAATTACGGTTTGTTGAATTGTGTCAAGTTTGCAATTACGTCAACGATAAAATTCAGATTTTTTTGGTGTGTAGGTAATTATGTTCCCTACCTACTGTCAAAAAATCAAATTGACCGGTTTCAAGACACAAAATTATTTGAAAAAAACTTTTCCTTGTCCAAACTGTATTTTTTTCAGTGTATTTTATCGAAAACGGCGATCAGCGAAAGCAGCAGGGTTAGACTTACAAGTGAGTTAATCCTATTCCCTCTCACGTACGGCAAATGCAGGTAAGTGACGACGGTGCAGATGTGACGAACTTTCGACAAAAACGGCGGCGGCTCAAGCAGCAAGTTATTTACACTAAATTTTATTATTTCAATCTTTCTTCATTTAAATAGATAACTTCATAATTAAAACTTGAATTTAACTTTCAATATAAACTTAAAAACTGTTTTACATTGCATTGACTGACACTGACGTTTCACTCAACAGTCGGGCAAGAAGATTGCCCATTGCTGTTATTCCTCCTGTTATAGTGGCTCAATCAGAAATATGTTGTCCCGGAAACCCTTCTCTCTGGTCTATAAAGATGTCGATGATTGGTGAATTTTGGTGACGATGACGGCGCTGGATTCTTTTTCATATGCGAGCATCCTGACCCCTTCAGAAAACATATTTTTGAACATCCCAACTATCCGCTATCTGCCAGTCGATGAAACGAACGGTTTGTCCCTCGCGCCAAAATCGATGATAATCTGAAGTGACGTTTGTGCGCACCCACACTACTTTTACAGTAAACGGCAAGTTACGGCGGATAGCCTAAAATAACGTTTCAATAGCCTACCGATCGCCAGCATCTAGTTTAACCTACCTGTCCGCCATTTCGTTTACTGGGCAGGGATGCCAAGTGTTTTTCCAGAAAATCTGTAAATTTTTTTGAAAATGTCTGGAATTGTCTGGATGGGCTATTTTTTAGGAAGCTCCATCTATGAACTGTATTTGTACATTTTATTGATGGAATATGCTTGGTTGTCATACAAATATGTCTCGACATACTGAAAATTCTATCGTTGTGCTCCCTTTTATATTTCAAATGCTTAATTTTCAGCATAGAGAATCCGTGAAATAGATTGAATTTGAATTTCTAGGGATTCAGCATTTTTGATTGCCGGAACATCCAGCTGACGAAAATTCGGAAATTTTAGGCGAGTTTCAGCGAAAAAACTTTGATATGTGGTGTTCCCAACTATTTTCAAATAGTGGTTTAAAAATCAACGAAGCCTTCTTGTATTTTATTTAGTTATTTTTCATATTGTCTGAATAAATCTGGACAAAATCTCTGAAATCTGGATCAGACAAAAATAAATCTATATGTCTGGATGACGTTAAAAATCTGGAGGAATCCAGAGAAATCTGGAAGGTTGGCATCCCTGTTTGTGCGTTTTATTTCATTGGCTGCCACGAGTTGAACGGTTGCTGCTGGCGAATTAAACAGAACCGGTAGCGGGTTCAAAGTATTTAGGGAGTATTGGACAGGTGCTTACCTTGTCCGTTTATTAAAAGGCCTTGCATTTTATTTGAGGTGATCCGCTTCTGCGGCATTTGATTCATCCGATGGCACGACGGGAAGTAAACAGAGCTTCGCAACATGACGAGTGAATTTTCTGTGTAGTGTTTGTAGTGTAACTACTCTGGTAATCCTATCCGGACCAGGATGCAGTTCGTGAACCCTAGCAATCGACCATCGCTTGGGAGCCAAGTTTTTCTCCTTGATGATAACAAGCTGATTTTTGGCGAGCTGTACCGGTGCACCACTTCGTTCTTACCTGAATAGTTGAAAGATACTCGGTGTGCCATCTTCTCCATTTCCATACATCCTGCAGGATTTTTTGTGTCTGCTGCCACTGGACAAATCGACATCAGGAACGGCCTTGAATGCTGACCCCGTCAAGACGTGTCTTGGTGTCAGTGGGTTGTAGGCCGATGGATCGTCACTGAGAGGCACGATTGATCTTGAGTTGAGGCAGGATTCTATTTGCGCTAAGGGATCATCCATAAATGACGTAGCATTATATGGGGGAGAGGGGAGTTTTGTATTTTGTGATGATGTTTGACGACAGGGGGGTAGGGGGTCATGTTATGCTACGTAGCTTTACACGTTTCATCTAACTAACATCGCTTTTTATTTTTTTTAATTTTTCTGCGGGATCAAGGGGGGGGGGGTTTACCGTCAAGCTACGTAATTACCAGGGGGGAGGTATTTAGGGGTTTTTGACGAAATGGTACGATGGGGGAGGGGGTGTCAAAAATCAATCAAAAAATGCTACGTCATTTATGGAGATCCCTAATAGTGTTTCCATGTCGTGAGCTAGTGTACGGTTTCCCAAAACTCGAACAAAATGTTTCCTTGCCGACTGAATGGCAGCCTCCCATAGGCCACCAAAATGTGAAGCCTTAGGTGGATTAAAGTGATTCCAGTTTTGTTGTACTCCTGGAAAATTGCCTGCTGATGTTGTTCGTTAGCAGCTTCAACAAAATTTCTACCATTGTCACTGTATAGGTTGGAACACAATCCACAACGAGTAACGAAGCGTCTAAGTGTCTGTTCGAATTTTGTATCCTTTGGTCAACATATTTCTGTGAGAATGTTCCATTCTTTATCCACATTATTCAATCGGAACCATATTTTTCTTCATTATTCACATATTTGTATTTGAACTCATTCATCTCTAAAATCCGTTTTGGTTCCGATTGTTTTTTAAGATGGCAGAAGTAGTATAATGTTATAGCACACGTAAGGGCGTTGTCAGGTGTGTAGGTCCAAATTTTTGCACTTGGGTGATTACGAAATGTGAAATTAAAAAGGATGGGCTCACCTGACCAACTCTTTCTACGATTTGCGCAAGTGTTCGTGTTATGTTTGATGATGATATATCTACAAACAGAGATAATGTTTTTATATCTCGGAACGCCTCGCAATAAGATAGCGACAAATATAAAGAAGCTGAAACAGCAACTTTCACATCAATTCAACATACCCACTCATTACTTCGATAAAGTAAATACCATGGCCATAGTGCAAAACATGAAGGTAAAATTCTGTTTTAATTATTGGTGACCCGGTACATTCTGATGAACATTTTTAATTCATTCGCCTTTAGATGGAGTTTTCGTAAATGTGCAAAATTAGTCTTTCTTAATAATAATATCTAAAAAATTGTTTTCAACGCAATCCGCGATTCGGAAGACGTGGCAGGTTGCTCTGCGGACGAAGGGTGCTATGCGTTTTGCAAGTCATTTGTGCGTGCAAAATAAAGTGATCTGTTGGCCGAATCTGGATCCAGTCATATATCGAGTGAACAGATAAGTGCCTTCCTATACTGTCCCGACTAGTTTTTAATTTTCCATATCTCCTCCTGTCTCTCCTTTATAAGCTTTGTGCATCTACTCTGCGCCATGCTCTAGGACGTGTGCAACCTTTTTTCATGAACGGCGCGGGGAGAGGGGTTTAACCAACGATTCATATTTGCCACAATGGTTTGACAGCTGATTTTCTAGAGTGAATCAGTCAGACTAGACTTAGCAATAAATCTGCTGTCAGGAGTCTAAGGTTCCATCCGAGAGTTAACTTTCATAATTTCTATGTAGTATCGTCATAATGTATCATCTTTTTGTTTCACTTGTTTCCTTTCTGTTAGTCATCAACTGAATGAAAATAACCATTCTGCCATGCTCCAATCTATTTATACTTAAATACTAATACTAAGAAATAATCACATATATTTTTTTCTCTCGAAATAATCTCCTAAGGCTAATGAAAGATTAAAGCACAGATTCATACTAATGCTGATTTCCTTTTCTGGATCGGAAACGCTCTAGGGTCGCTCTGAATTGTCATTTTTATATGGCTTTTGTAAATATTAGAGCGAACCTAGACCGACTCGGATCTAAAACCGAAGTCAGTATTAGTTTGGAGGAGCGCGAGTAAAGGCGCTTTAACCTAGGCTGAATGAGCCAGGTCAAGGTGTAAATACCTCTGTCTCATCCCAAAAAACCAAAGGAGTGACATTAACCTTCTTTGCAAAGACACTCTCATCGTTTTATCCTAGCCCCCTGTATACTGAAACGGTCGGCGCGGTTGTCCTCGTTTCTTCCTCATTCAAGTTTCAAAACGATTCGTTGGTTGAATTGTTTATTTAATGAATAATTCAATTGCCGTATAATATTGAAACATCTTCAAACCCAACTCTGCACAGTAGGCCTGGTCGTTTTAATTTTTGCGACACATTATAATATGCTTCAAATATTAATGTTGACAAGAAAAACACTAAAGAATAACTGCAGTTTTTCCAAGATGCTTTTCAATACTGGCTGCATAAGGGTTAGAATAGAATAGAATTTAATATTTAATTGAAGGCATGTACCTAGTCTGCCGATACCAAAGATAGAAACTTTCGGAAGTGACCGATTCACGATCGTGCAAGCGCGGGAGTTGTTAGGTTCACGCTTGAAACCGCGTTTGAAAATTTATAATCGCTGAGACAAAAGAGATTATAACTACTAGGGTCGCATGTCGCTGTTAACACTGAATATTTATCATCTCGCTCTTACATATGCTAGGCCTATTAGTTTGACACATATTTCCCCGGGTACACATATGTCAAAGTAATGGGATACAATATGCTAGAGCGAGACCCCAAATTTCAGTCCGTGAATACATGGAGACAGTAGCCTTTTGCTCCCTCTGGTAGTTATAATCTCTTTTGCTGAGACGTTCACCTGATTACCGGGATGTTATCATTTTTGCGAGATCGCGCGTGTAGGTGCCGTGGATGGTCGCGAAGGGCTCAAGCATTTGTACGTTATCGGGTTTGTCACGTTATCCTTCCTCAGAACTAAACAAGAAAATAAAAAAGTAATAATGGAATATTTGTTTAATGACATAAACTCTTTTCAATGGGATTCGTGATTAATAAAAATATACTTAGTTGCTAAATTAGACAATATTTTCTCACAAACTGAGTTTAATGGGATTCTGAGATGATTATAGCTTTCATTAGTTTAGTTTTCGATAAAAAAATACAGTTTGGACAAGGAGACCTTAATAAACATTTTGCAGAATAGCGCACATGACTAAGTCATTTTACTACTTTAAAAAAATTAAACATTAGGTACTTTTTACCACAATAGACCTTTCTCGTCCGACCTAGCACTTGTTTTTCTTATTTTTAATCGAAAGATTACACATTGATAAGAACATGTCCGTAAAAATGAGATTTTTAGGAGGTATCATGATTTTTTAATGATTTTTTAAAACTTGAAATATGCAAGAATGTTGAATATTTTTTTCGCCTCAGCAAGAATGGTGGGACTTAAAATGTGCGTTTGGGCAGCACTGCTTTGAATATTTTCACTTAAGTTCTTGGCAACGCGGTAAATGAAGTGGTGAATAGCAGTACAAAAATCATTAGCAATGTAAACAAATTAACTGTAGAACATTGGATGAAAATGTTTAACCTCACTTTTTTGACATTTCGCAGAGCTTGTTTACATAGACTTGGATTTTTTTTTATTCGACCACAGTATGAGAAACTTGATTTGGTTTACTTTTAAATGCGAATATCTTGTATTAACAAGATCGCTAGGCTTGCATTTTTATTTGACGTCATTAGGCAATGTTCCGTTAAATTTGGCATTTGGATTTTTCTTGTCCACGATTCGTTGAAGAAAGAGATTTTATTTGTTGCGATCAATTTAACTTTTGTTTTTTTTGCTGAATTACAACGTTAGCCACAAAACATTTTGATGATCTCTGGTAATTGGTAATCTCTGGTAATCCTTGAAATTATATACATCGCAACATAGGTCCGCACCAGTTGCAGCTGCTCCACCTCGCCGGAATCGAGTTAGCCGATGGTCCAGCCTGCGTCACACTCGGCTGTCGCTGCACCAATGGTAGCTCCCAACCAGGCCTTTGGATTAATTGCTCAAATCGCAGCTACTGCTGGTAGTGTAGCGATCGGCTCCGTCGGTAACACCGTTGGACATGCCCTCATCGGAATGTTCAGCGGTTCCGATTCACAAGAGGCAGCCTCGCTAGGACAGGCTGCCCCGGTATCGGGCGAGGCAAACACTCCGGCAGGACCATGCTCGTGGGAGATCAAGCAAAGCCCAGTGTGAGTGTGATTCGGAACAATTACCAAATTTAGAAGTCCATATATATAGCGTTCACGTGATACATTTTCCTTGAAGTTGATTGAATAAAAATAGTATAAATGTTGGCCAAATCCTGCAGCACTAGGATCAAAGATAGAGCATTAACACCAACTCACTGTGCTTCGGTGTTTTTGCAAACGAACTATCAGGTCTATGTTTACGGGACATGTTGTGATAGGAGTCCAAATTTGACACACTCACATGCGTCTGCTATAATCCGCACAGCTTAAGAGCAACAAAACAAATGCTTTTCTGCTCCAGAGTATTTGTTTTGTGTACTACGGTTTCACAGACCATTAGCAATCGTTCCTTAACGAAAGAAAAATAAAACGTGTTCCGGAATTCACGGAACCGGCCATCAAACGTCCGTATGTGTCTGGATGACTGCTTTCTTCGTAGATCATCGAGTAGATGTTTTTTGATGAACCGCATAGCTCAACTCAAAAACAAAAAAATTGAAAAAAAAATTTCGTACTGTGAACTGTGTTCCGGAATTCCCGGAACTGAGAATCATATGTCCGGATGCCTTCATCTATTATCATGCTCATCATGGAAAACAAAATTCGACCCGGGAACCGTGTTCCGGAATTCCTGAAACCGGTCATCAAGTGTCCGCTTGTATCGATGCCTTCGTATTCTTCATAGATCATCGAGTTGATGTTTTTTGATGTGCCGTATTTCGGAATTCCCGGAGCTGGTCATCAAATGACCGTATGTGTCAGGATACCTTCGTATATAATTGCATTCTTCATAGATCTTCGACTTGACGTTTTTTGATGTGCCTCATGCCATGATTATCATAAAAAACGAAATTCGTCCTGGGAACCGTATTCCGGAATTCTCGGAACCGGTCATCCTGTATCCGCATGTGTACGGATGTCTTCATACATGATTGCATTCTTCATAGCTTATCGAGTTGATGTTTTATGATGTGCCGCATGCTATGACTATCATAAAAATAAAATTTGACCTGGGAACCATGTTCCGAAATTCCCGGAACTGGTCATCAAGTGTCCGTATGTGCCCGGATACCTTCGTATATGATTGCATTCTTCATAGATCTTCGAGTTGATGTTTTTTGATGTGCCTCATTCCATGATTATCATAAAAATAAAATTCGTCCTAGGAACCGTGTTCCGGAATTCCCGGAACTCTTCATCAAGTGTCCATAATTATCCAGATGCCTTCGTATATGATTGCATTCTTCATAGATCATAGAGTTGATATTTTTTGATGTGCCTTATGCCACGATTATCATAAAAATAAAATTCGTCCTGGGAACCGTCTTCCGGAGTTCCCGAAACTCTCCATCAAGTGTCCGTATGTATCCGGATGCCTTCGTATATGATTGCACTCTTCATAGATTATCGAGTTGATGTTTTTTGATGTGCCGCATGCCATGATTATCATAAAAATAAAATTAGACCTGGGAACCGCGTACCGGATATCCCAGAACCGGCCATCAAGTGTCCGTATGTGTCCGGATGCCTTCGTATATGGTTACATTATTCATAGATCATCGAGTTGATGTTTTTTGATGTGCCGCATGCCACGATTATCATAAAAATAAAATTTGTCCTGGAAACCGTATTCCGGAATTCCCGGAACTGGTCATTAATGGTCCACATGTGTACGGATGCCTTCGTATATGATTGCATTCTTCATAGCTCATCGAGTTGATAATTTTTGATGTGCCGCATGCTATGATTATCATAAAAATAAAATTTGTCCTGGGAATTATGTTCCGGACTTACCGGAACTGGTCATCAAGTGTCTACATGTGTCCGGATACCTTCGTATATGATTACATTCTTCATAGTTCATCGAGTTTATGTTTTTTGATGTGCCGCATGCCACGATTATCATTAAAATAATATTTGTCCTAGGAACCGTGTTCCGGAATTTCCGAAACTGGTCATCAATGGTCCAAACGTGTACGGATGCCTGCGTATATGATTGCATTCTTCACAGATCATCGAGTTGATGTTTTTTGATGTGTCGCATGCTATGATTATCATCAAAATAAAATTTGACCTGGGAACCATGTTCCGAAATTACCGGAACTGGTCATCAAGTGTCTACATGTGTCCGGATGCCTTCGAATGTGATTGCATTCTTCATAGATCATCGAGTTGATGTTTTTTGATGTGCCGCATTCCACAATTATCATAAAAAATAAATTTCTTCCTGGGAACCGTGTTCCGGAATTCCCGGAACTGGTCAGAAAGTGGCAAATCTATATTAAACCTTTATTGAATTAATTGCTTGCTATACTAAGTAGACGATCTGACAAGATTTGTTGAAATAAATTAGTGTTTCTGTTATAATAAAGCATATGCAATGTAAGCTCATGAATGGCTACTTTTGGGAACCGCTCCCAGGAACTGGCCAATTCGTATTACTAATATATGAAGTGCAATTATTATGTAAGAAGGTCATTTCTGACAAATTCTTGTCGAAAAATGTTGAATTCTAGCGTTGTTTTGAAAATATTTATGAAAAACTGAAAATGGCCAAAAGTTGGTACCCCACTGCAATCTGGATTTACTCCGGGGTCGTAGCTCCGAATACGATTTTTAAAGCATTTTCGAAAATTGGAATAATTTCCGGTTCTTTGGCAAAAAACTGCATCAAAATCGATTAAACAGAAAAAAAAAGTTATGGCTAATTGAACGTCGATTTTGGTGTATCGAAGAGGGCTTCGTAGTTTGAAGATTAATGATCTAATAATGTTATTTGTCTTAGGATTATGCATTTTACGTATTTGAAAAGGTTCCTTTGTAGTTTTACTTAGATGAATAAAATAAATAGTGTCCAAAAATGTCGTTCAAAAATTGGTACCAAATTATTTTGGACACATCTAGTTTTTCTTTCTTAATAGCAGTGTTTAATCAAGTTAGAATAATCAAAATAAAAAAAATCAGGTGACGGTAGGACGAATGCAGATTATATTCGGATTTCTTCTCAAATAATTAGCAAGTCAATGGAAATTATGTTAATTAAATGTTCGATTATGTTTCTCTATTGTGGAGTAAAACGTAAAACTATCGTTTTGACAGAGGAATTTTCCTAACAATGCCGTTGCTAAGCACTCGCTAACTATAAACGTAGTTAACACGGAGTTCTCCCAAGCAATCAATAGTTCATGTAAGAGAGGTGCTTAATTTTCCCCTTTTAAGTAATTTTTCTTACCATATAATGTAAAAATAGCTTTTTAAGCAGCTTTCAAGTTCTCTAGAAGCATAGGCTGCTTGAAAGTACTCTAAGAACTTTATGAGAATTGTAAAGTCTACTTTTTAAGTATTTAAGTATTATCCGAACTTTTGGCTACTTAGGCTAACAGTCTTGTTTGCCAGTTGATGCAAAATGGAAAACATAACAAAAAGCGTCGGGTGTCTCGTATGGAGGAGTTATTAAAAATAGCAGGTGGGAAATCCGCAATAATATGACAATCAAAACATCTTGTCGACGGTACGGATTTCCAAGATGCATTACTAAACTCTGGGTGAATAAACGCTATGAACATCAGTCAAGATCTGGAGCTGTTCCGGTACTAAACCAAGCGGAAGAACTTAAGCTTGTTAGATACGTGAAGAAAACGACATAATGCAAGTTACATAGATGTTTTGTTTGACTTGTTTATGATATTCTTCCATGCACACTTTATTTGAAAACTGTCATAACTAAGTTTATCTCGAATATATTTAATATACTGCAATAAGAACGAGTCAGTATCACGGTTTTGTTGAATGAACTTTAACGTTTCCAAAATTTATTCGATCACATTCATTTTGACACTGTCATGGAAATGGAAGGGTCCAAAATGAGAAATCTCATTATGTAAAAAAATGCCATTTTCAAGTATTCCAATTAGTGAAATATCCCTTGCCAGTTTCTCTCTAACAGGAGTAACTTTTGAACAGACTCAGAGGAAAAATTTTTATTCATGATTTCGTTGTTTTACCGTAATCATTGCGAATCGAAATCGATTTCAAATTACATATTCAGTACGATTTGCACATACATACAATGGATCGACAGCCAAGATCTTGAGATACTATGTGTCGACACTGAAACATCGCTTTAAACCAGTGGCGGATCAAGGAGGAAGATCCGGGGGGACCCTGCCGAAAAGTTTCAACTTGTTACGAACTTTTAAACTAGTTTTGATTTTAAAGTGGCAACCCCATTTTCCATACTCCTGCCTAAGCCTTTATAGGTCAAAAAATTAGGGATTAGGTTGACGATTTTTAGAGTGATTGCATAACCTTTCTATATGAGAAAGGCGAAAATATGCCAAAGTCCAAAAAAGTCAATTCCCGTAAAAAAATTTTTTTCGAGATTTAATAAAATCTCAACGTTTCATGCATTTTAAAGTCATTTGCCATCAAAAATGCAAATTCGATTTTGAAATTTTCTCTTACTCCCCCTTTTGAGAATTTTTCCTTTCAGTTTATATGGGAATTTGCTGTGTGGTCGCACTCTTCAACCTGTAACTCCGGAACCGGAAGTCCAATCAATAAAAAATCAATAGCAGCCGATGGAAAGGTTGTACCTTTCATTTGAGACTAAGTTTGTACAAATCGGTCTAGCCATCTCTGAGAAACAGAGGTGAAATTTTTTCCACATGCACACATACACACTAGGGTGGGACAAAAATTAGATTCCAGCTCCGAGCAACTTTTTAGGTACCATTAGGGGTCCTAAAACAACTGTGCAAATTGTTAGCTCGATCGATGAAACTATATTTTTGCGCCCACTGTTTAAAGTTTACATGGGGGATTTTGCATGGGAAAATTAAGTTTTACAAAATAATTCCTCCAGGAGTCACCCATTACTTCCTAAAAATAAATCGTTATGTGACTTTTAAAGGGAATTTAACAAAGAAACAAAGTCTCGAAAACCACAAAACGAGCTGATGCTTGAGAAAAAAGTTATTTAGCAGAAACCGATTGATGCTCTGACAATTGATAAAATATTCATTTTTTCTAGCACCACTGCTGTTGGTTGTCCAATTATTCGCAATTTTGTTTTAACCCTCTCTCAATGTGTCTAAATCGTTTATCTACACTGTTTGGTCACTTCGCAAGGTTTGGAGGAATAAATTGAGGCTTCTTTTGTACATAATAAGAGAAAGTTAAAAATTATGTATATAATTAGACTGTCAGAAGCAGTGATGCTTTGAAAAGTGAAATTTTCATCAATCTTCAGGGCATCAATCGGTTTTTGCTTAATAACTTTTTCCACAAGTATCAGATCGTTTTGCAGTCTTCTGGACTTTGTTGACAAATTGTGTATGAAAATCAGATATCTATTTATTTTATGGAGATAACGGGCGACTCTTGAAAGAATTAATTTGCAAAAGACAATTTCCTCATACGAATTCCCGTGTAAACTTTAAACCGTGGGCGTAAAAATATGCTTTCACCGATCGAGCTAAAAATTTGCAGAGTTGTTCTGGGAGCTAAATGGGATCCGAAAAGTTACTCAGAGCCAAATTTTATTTTTTTCATATAACCATGTCCCACTCTAATACACACACACATACATACACACAGACGTTTTGCGATCTCGACGAACTGAGTCGAATGGTATATGACACTCGGCCCTCCGGGCCGGGATTTGGTTAACGATTTTTAGAGTGATTGCATAACCTTTCTATATGAGAAAGGTAAAAACGAAGAAAATGATATAGGGTGATGAGCCTATTTTGGCACCATTATGGAGAGGGTCGCACTATTTTTTGAATAACTTAAAAAGAAGCCATATTACCTATAACCTTTTTCAGAATAAAGTATCAGTGTACTGTTTCTTAAACATCTGTATAATGCTTATTTGGCAGAATTGTCTCAATTTTCAGCACAAATGAAAATAAATGTTCTATTCTGTGCATCTATTCCCACCTGAACGTTCCAATTATCGCCTCATGGGTGTGCCGATTTCCACCTCATCGAAAAACAATCTAGTTGAAACGCAATGCCTCATATTTCATTAGCGTCGATTCTAACTAGGTATCCAGATCATGGACGCCAACGCGTGATTTGTAAAACGAATTATTCTGCTTTTTTCAGCCGATCAAAACAAACGTAAACATCACGCACACGAAAGAAACTCATCAGCTGTTAGTAGAAGAGCGCCCAGAACAGCGCATGCAGGAAATAACCATGCGAAAGTTAACAACTGGAATATAAAGTTTCACATTACACATTACTTCCTCCCGATCCAAATTGTACGTGCAGATGAAAATAAAATATCTGCAATCAACAATTAGTTGAATAGCTTGAAATAATTGATTACTTATACATGAAATTGCATTACAATATATTTTCAAGTTCATGTTTTGGGTTGGCCGCACTGGTGATTCTTTTCTGTACGATGGATGCAAAAAAAATTGTTTTGATTGTGGTAGTGTATCGGCAAAACATGGCAAAATTATGAACGCCAGTATTTAATATTTTCCTACTATAATACTAGGCATATCCTAGTGTTTGACGAGTGCTTTTAAAGTGAATTAATCGTAAAAAGGTTCTCCAGCTAAAATAAAGGTATGTATCACGGCAATATTTAATATATTTGTGCTGGAATAACAAGATATGAGGCGGTAAATGCTGGCTCGAAAGTGTTTATTTTGCTAAGCGCCGTTGCGTCCTGTTTCGGTTCACTGCGCGAGTGAGGCGGATCAGCAGATATTTCAATAAGGTGATTTTGTTTTAATTTAAAGTTGGATTTAGTGGATAGTTCTGAATACGTATGTGCACAAAAAATAAAGAATATAACTTGAGCTTATTTTTGCACACCTGTTTTAGCCAAATCGATATTGTCATTATCTCATATGCTTGGTTCGAAACCAAGGTGTACGAAATAGGGTCACAATAGGCTCTACTGCCATAATAGGCACATCACCCTATTTTGCGTTTCGTTCGCTTGCATTTTTACCTGCGAAAATTGCCATCAAACGCGTGGGGTATGTTTGTACGCCAGTGCAACGTTCTAAGGTAGAAAAAGTAAGTGTAACGTTCTAGGGCTAAAATTGCTATAACTCTGGTAGCTTCTAACCGATTTCGACCATCCATCTGTACGGCGGTGTGAAGATTATTAAATTGCTTTTAGAACAAGTAGTAAATTGTTCAAAAAACGGTAAAAAATGTGTTTATTCCGACCATTTTACATTTCTTATAAAAGAAATGTATAGAATTCGCTCAAACTTTTAAGATTTTTTCCCTGGCCCGGAGGGCCGAGTCATGTATACCAATCGACTCAGCTCGACGATTTGGGACAATGTCTGTGTGTGTATGTAACGGACAAACTTT